>NC_050574.1:355950905-356276905 GCF_011100635.1 Trichosurus vulpecula
GCTAGGCTATACCCTTAGCTTTTAAAGGCCAAGGTCCTTTGTATCCTGGGCCATCTCCAGTTGCTGATCTACATCTGGCCACTGGACCCAGATGACTCCAGAGGAGATAGCGAGATGGATGACATTGCACAGCCCTCCCTCACTTAAATCCACTTCACTTGCATGTCATGGCATCACCTCCCTGGTGTCATGGTCTTCTTCAAGAACAAAGGACAAATGGCAGCAGCAGCCGGCTATACCTGGAGGAGACTGCCTTAAGTCTAGAGGTAGTTTGGCATGTAGAATCAACATGATGTAGCAGATAGAATTTTAGACTTGCCATACTTAAGTCCTGGATTCAAATCCTACCTGTGATACTTATTGGATGTACAACGCTGTGTTAAGTCACTTAACCTTAGAAATAGCATGTAAGAGTGGATAGAGAATTGATTGGATTTGTAGTAAGGAAGTCCTAGATTCAAAAACCACTTTAGACACAAACTATGTAACTTTCCCAGAATAGTCACTAAACTTCTCTGTGACTTAGTTTCCCCCATCAATAAAAATAAAGAGATTGGACTTGATGGCTTCTAAAGTCCCTCCAATGATCTTATGATATCTCTGAACCTCAGTTCTATGTATTCACATGTATCATCTCTAATGAGCTTATGTATATTAATCACTTTGCAGTCTTTAAAACTACTAAAAATTAGGGACTTTTATTATGTTGAAACAGAAGAGGAAATTAGCTGAGCAAGTCTTCCTTCTGAAAAATATTACCCCCACTCATTGATGCTTATAATTCCACCACTGGTAATTTATTCCTTTGAGTTAAGTATAATAGTTTAAACTCTCAGTGCCTCAGGCAGCTAAGACTATAGATTGCTAAGCAGGTACTGATCAGCATTGGTAAAGGAAATTTCCTTATAGGGAGTTCTCTACCACTACCAATGAAAACAAAGGTTTGATACAAAAATAAAAATGAAAAAGAATCCTAATAGTCAAAATGGTTGAAAATCATTGCAATAAGCTATCCCACCCCCTCCTTTTCTCCCTCCCCCATTCAAGGGTTCTGGCTCATCAGAAGGCCTGTCCACATAAAATCTTTAGGGAGAGTGGGTAGGGCAGGGTTAGACAAAGGAACTTGCGACACAATCCCCAGCTTAGTAGTGATGAATGGAAGGAAAAGAAGCTTAAAAGCTGCAACAGCTCAGAAAAGAGTCTCTGCCTGTGAACTGCTTTGTACACCACAATTAACAGTAATGGGTTTATTACATTTTTGCAGGGCGCGGGCGGGGTGGGGGGGCTGGCTAATGCCTGAATAATACAGGCTTGGGTGATGAAAACTCATCTGAAAAAACAAAATCAAAAGATTTGTTGTACTCTTACCCTGAAAATGGAAAGTTTTAAGATTATAAATTATTCATTTCTAAGCCTCTTTCAGCTCCAGATAGAGTCTGAAGTGGTTGTGATTGTCAGCCTCTAAGATTTGGGGTGAAAGATTCTATGCTGCCATAGTGGGAGGGGGACAGTCAAGTACACTTAAAATAATCATTCAGCTAAGAGATTTCATATTTACCATTGATTATTGATCCCTTTTCAGCCTATTTTCAAGAGGAAAAGTTGCTGCATTAAGGCTGATGTGGAGGAAGACTTTAGAACATCGTTGAGGAGTTCTCTCCCTACGTGACTAGAATGATGGAGAACCACTATGAGTTTAGTTAGGAACAAGGTAGCCTTCTCTCAGTCTTCATTTTCTTTGACCTATCTCCAGCACAAGCACTTTCAGCATCTCTGTTCTTTAACTGCTGACCTCAGTGATCCTCTAATATCTTGGTATCTTTGAGATCTCCTCCACACTGCCCACTTTGCTACTTGGAGCCCCACAACCTTAGCCACCCCTACCTCAAGGCTTCCTCAGGGTTGCTTAGGATTAGGCTGAAAGTGACCTTAGACACCACCCAGTCCAACTTGATCATTTTTCAAATAAAGGAATGAAGAAGAAGGGAGGTTTGGAAATTTGCCCAAGGTTGCACAGATGCTAAATGACAGAGGTGGGGTTCAAACTCAGGTCCTATGACTCCAAACCCAGCATTCTTTCTACAGCTTTATACTTGCTTTCTAGAGTGATCTTTCTTTTCACTACTTTTATATTATGCTATCTTTCAAAGACCTTGGCCCACTGCTGTTCTCTTTACACTGTCTTCCCAAAAGAACCCAGTTCAAATGTTGCCTGGATGCAGATTATTCCCCAAGCTGCATTTTCAGCCCTGATCTTCCCTGTATTCTAACCGAATAGCCATCTGTCTGACAGATATTTCCATTTAGACATCATTCTGTCCCCTCAAACTCAACCTGCCAAAAATACATTTTCCCCTCTTTCCTCCCCTCAATAACTGGCTTCCCTTCTTGATTTTCCTATTTCCATTAATGTACTTCATTCTCTTAATCACACAAGATCAAAACTTCAAAGTCATCTTTGACTCCTCCATATCAAAGCAATCAGCAAATTCTTTTGCTTCTTCCTTCATCACATTTCCCAGTGGCTTGCTTTTGTTTCTAGTTTCACCAATAACAATCCAGTCGTAGGACCTTGTCACCTAATAATACTTGGACTACCGAAAAACTCTCCCAAATGGCTTACTAATTCTCACCTGATCCCTATCCAATCTCTCCTGCACACCACTACTATATTTATCTAATATTCTACTCCAGACCTGACTTGAGCTGTTCTGGCATTTCAGGGACTGAGACTGGAATGAAGTGACATACTTGTAGACCATCTGACATTTAACAAAAGGAGGTTTACTTTAAAATAAGAAAATGACTTTTAGCAAGGACATAGCAACCCGGCAGCATCTCCCCTGCTTCTGCATTCACTGTAGAATGTTCACTGGTCAGAAGCCTGAGGAGACACTGACTCTTCCCTCTTTGGGCTTTTGTATGCAGGTAATTCGGAAACTATGTAAATGGTTTGAATTTTACTTCCCTGAAACAATCAAATAAATCTAAAGGCTGGTTTAATCATCTTTTAGGAAAAACAAGCTTCAATTACAGTAAGGGACCTTATTAGATGTAAGCTCCCCTTAAGATTGTCAGCTCCTTGAGGATAGAGACTGCCTTTTGCCCCTTCTTGTATTCCCATTGCTTTGCACAGTGCCTGGCATAGAGTAAGAGCTTAACAAACGCTGATTTATTGTTGTTACTTCTACTACCTCGCCCCCAATTAGTTTTCAGCTCATCAGTTTTCCATGACTTTCCATTCACAACAGGATAAAGCAACTAATCTTAAGCATTGATTAAGGCATGCCTCATTTCTACGAAGGCCACTTGGCTCTCCAAACCCACAATGGTATCTTTCACAGAATGTATAGCAACAGTCGGTGCCACTTACTGGGCAGTGAAGACCACACTGCTTTTTTTATATTTAGAGCATTATTATTTCAACTTTTCATGAACATATGATGTGTTGTCCTAATTAGATTGTAACTTCCTTGAGTGCAGAGGCCATGCATTTCTTTTTCTTTGTATCATCCACATTGCCCATCACAATATTATACATTTAGTAGATCCTCAAAAAACCCATTGAATAAATGAATGAACAAATGAATGAATGAATTTTCCCTTTACATGGGCTTCACTTATAATACTTGAGCCTTATTTTGTGGTGGTAAAGTGGTGCTATGTGATAATTCTTTAAGGAATAGTATCAACAGAATGGATTGGCTGTCTATTAAAGGTTTTTTTCAGTATTTATTTTAACCACACTGGAAAGATCCCTTAACCCCTAAAAGAGGCCTTTGCAAAAAGAAAAAGTGTGTGGGGGGGGTGGGGGGGAGATCTACTAAACTGTGGTTCTCAAAAAACCATTAGACCTTTACTCTGCCAATGCCCACATCCCTTAATTACACCAAGGGACTACTTATTGATTGCCTTAAAACCAATAATGGCCATAGAAAGTATTTATTCTTGAAAACCTATTAAAGCATTTTATGACATTAACTGATTTGGTTAGGCAGAGTGGCTATAGACTACATATTTCTACCCATTCATCATCTCCTTTCTTGCTTCTACATAAACCTTTGCCAATACAGCAAATAAGCACTATACTTAATACAAATCAGCTGGAGGGGGAGGGGAACAGAAGAAGAAAGAGGTTGTTTTCTGCCCAAAGATATTTGAATGAATGATGCAAAACTTAAAAGAGAACCTTGCTTTCCTTTCTTTCAGCCTAATTACTAGTTAACGTCATGTCATCCTTAACAGTCTGGAACAGCCCAAAGAGGACTTTAAGAAACAAAACCTACCAAACCAAAAGTGGTGACCATGTGTTCTTTCTTGTCTTAATTAGTGCAGTCTGTGGTGACTTCTTTAAATAGAAAAACTTTTGAAGACACGATAAAGCTTTACTTGATATCACACTCCTTCATTCATTTCTTCAATAAACATTAAGAATGAATGCTTACTGTCCAAAAAGTGCTGAGATCTTTCATTAGAGAGTCCAACATCTGCCTAATTCTATTTGTTGCTTCATCTAAGATAAGGAGTCACACTGTTTGTAGGTAGGTTATGTTCTGATAGAATATTAGAGATGTAAGGGACCTCTCATGAATCATGAAGTTCAGTCCTTTTTTTTTTTTTAATAGATGTGAAAACTGAGATCTCAGAAAGTAAATTGAGTTATTCAAGGTCACTCAATGAGTCAGGGCAGAGGTAAAGTGATTAAAGAGATTTTAGTTTCTCCACTCTCTAGCTGCCAGTCATCTTGATAATAATATCTTGCAAAGTGTCTTGAGATGATTTCAGGTACTACTATTACTGTAGTATTGGGCAGCTAGGTGGTGCAGTGGATATAGAGTGCTGAACCTGGCGTTAGACTCTTCTTGAGTTCCAGTCTGGCCTCAGTCACTTACTGGCTGTGTGACCCTGGGCAAGTGACTTAACCCTGTTTGCCTCAGTTTCCTCATCTGTAAAATGAGCTGGAGAAAGAAATGTCAAACCACTCCAGTGTCTTTGCCAAGAAAATCCTGAAGAGGGGAGCAAAGAACAGGGCACAACTGAACAACAATTATTGTTATTATCTGGACAATATCAAGGGAGACTTGCTTTATTAAGTTAGCAGGCTTTTAGGAGTGACCAACTCTAAAACTCCATTTTTAGTAATGTACTGGAATAATGAAATAATAAAATGCACCATGGTGCAGGAAGGCAAGTTCAGCAAAGAAAGGTGTCATTTATTAGAAATCAGACCTTGTTATACCTTACATGTTCAGTCATGTCCCCTTCCAATATCTGAGTGAAATGGAAATGCTGTAGTATCACAGTACAGGCTTGTTGCATTTAAAGTGACATTTTTATTTAGTAGGAAAGCTTGTCTTGGTTGCTTTGCCCCCTAAGGGAAAATTTAATTAAACTGTTAAATGTCAAACACCAGGAAGAAGAATGACACACCCTGCTGTGTCTCCCCAAAGGTACTCTAATGAATCAAGAGTGTTAGTTACTGAGAAGGCAGCTGGTGATAGGTCACTTGAGGTGAGCCCTGGGTGATAGAAAGGATGGTTCTGGTTCTCCTCATCAGACCAGCCACCTAGAGAGCAAACCATGGTTGAGCTTGACACTGTGAAGGGCAGAAAGTAACTATGGATGTGCTCCAGCTGCTGGGGCAAAATAGCAGGTGGGTAACCTGTGGCCTTGAGGCCACGTGTGGCCCTCTAGGTCCTCAAGTAAGGGTTCCCTATCCCTGGAACCAAGCAGATCAGGGGGTCTGAGGAGGAAGAACCTGGTGGGTTTCATAGTCTTTGACCAAGAAACACTTCTTACTTTCTTTATTGTAAAGTGTTTCATGAGCCCTGCTATCCAATGGTCTTTTTTACAACAAGGCTGGGAGGATTGGGGAGGGCTATCGCATATTGAATAGTCACATTTAATGTGCTCTGCTGTAGATGTTGTGCCCTCCCAGTCTTACTCATAGCTCCCTTGACCAAAAAAGCAAAAAAAATCCACATATATATATATATACACACATATGTACACATATATACACATACCTACATACACACATATATATGTCTACATATAGACATATACATATATACATGTACATGTCTATATATATATATACATATATATATATAAAACCAATATGTCAGGGAAGAACAAAATGACTATTTTTAAGCATGGGAAAAAATAGTTCACTGATTCCTACATGCAGAAATTCTCATTCTCTTTCAAGGGCACAGGTTTTGTGCATAAAATCCAATCTTTCTTCCTAATGAGAGGCATAGCCTTTCATAGCATTAATAGCCACTTTCATCAAAAGTGCTAATGAGGAGCAGAGAAGAATTCATTCATGAGTTTTTCAAAGTTGTCTACCTGTTGTGTGGGGATAGGAACTGGCCCTGCTATTTCAAAGCAGGTTGGTGCCTAAGTAACTTGTAGTTTTGGAGAGTTGCCTAAACTGTTGAGTGACTTGCCCAAAGGTAGCATTTGAACTCAGGTCTTTCTAGATCCAAGGTCAGATTTCTATCCATTATGCCACAACTACCTTGACTTGATATATGCACAAGACAAATTGTATTATTCTTACGAAGACATTTAACAGTAGTATAAAGGAAATGATAGGAAAGTGAAAGATTTAACTAAAGTTATAGTTTGTCAGTGGCAAGACCTGAACTCAATCCTAGACCAAGCTATGTCCAAATTTAAGTGTCCTCTTTAATTAAAAATTCTGAGTTTCTGGAAAACCTCCACATCTTTTAATATGATTAGTTGTTTTGTCCCAGGATGTACCAGGGTGGATTTCCCCTCCCGTATCCAATCAGTGAGAAGATTCTTGCAGGTTCCTATTTCAGATAGAGGAGAGAAGATCTTAGTGACTTGGAGGGGACCTGAACCTTTATTTAAAATCAGAAGTGACTTTGGCTTCTGGACATCAATGCAGTGTTTGGAACAGATAAGAAACTATGGTTCTGGGAAGTTATCTAGGTCTCCTAAAGCAAACCACTCAACCTCTCAGGGATATATTTTCCATATCTATAAAATGGAGGACTAGGACATGATGATCTCAAGGACTCTTTCCAGGTCTAAAAAACTTGATCATTCTATGGTACAGAATCTTTGCACTAAAGTGGTCTTTAAGGAACCAAGAGCTGATACTTGGAGAGTACTTTCAAGATTTGCAAAACACTTTGCTTACATTCTCTCAGGGGAGATACACAACCAGAAGCTGAAACTGAGGTGACATTAAATGACTTTCTCAGGTTCACAAAAGTAGCAATTGCTACAGGCAAGTGTTAGAGACAGCTTTTGACTTCAAGTCAAGTACTCCTTCTACTTTCCCCATTGCCTCTAAAAAGAGTCACGCAATCATCACAGTACAGCAATTGTCAGCAGAACCAAAAATAACTGTTCATGGATTCTATCCCTTTGTTTCAGTTTCTAAAATAGTGTGAGGGAGATTTCTTCCACCCAGCTCAGTTGATGGTTAATTTGGTCCCAAGACAGATCCCTGATGATGATGTGTTAATATATTAACAAGGTGAAAACAGCCTGTTACCCTTTGTGAATGTCTCTCTCCTCCCCTTCCTTACCTTCTCCCCTCCCTCCCTCTTTCTGTCTCTCTCTGTCTCTTTCTGTCTCTCTCTTTTTCTCTGCCTCTCTCTGTCTCTCTTTTTCTCTGTCTCTCTGTCTCTGTCTCTGTCTCTCTGTCTCTGTCTCTCTGTCTCTATCTCTCCCCATCTCTATCTCTCTCTGTCTCTGTCTCTGTCTCTCTCTCTCTCTCTCTCTGTCTCTGTCTCTGTCTCTCCCCCCCCCACCCCTGTTGAATCAGAAGGAGAAACTTGATTGGCTGAGCTAAAAAAATGGCCACACCCCTTAAGATTTAAATAGGTAAACCATGGAAACAGATGGCAATTCAGCATTTGGGTGAGCTAAATCAAAAGTGAGATATTAGGAAAGGGGGAGTGAGGCATGATTTTTTCCTCTCCACCGTCAATGACCATGACATCCAGCAACAGGGCCATAAAAGTAGAAGATGTGGCTGGAGAAACAGTTCAAAAAAGTGTTAAGTATAATTGAGGGAACAAAGACATGAATTCTAGAAAACAGGCAATAACTTAGATTGGAAGCACTGTAACAAAGAAAGCTGTGGACTAGCTCTAAAAATCGATGATTGAGCTGCAGAGAGGACTCCACTAGGTGAGCCCCTAAGAAGCACTGAGGCCCTGGAGTCCCAGAGTTGTGACTTGCCTTGATTACATGTGTTCCTTGTGTATATGTCTCAAATCATTATACTCTTAAGCTTGTGACCACTCCTGCAGATAATGAAATTAATGGGAGGGTATGCACCAAATTAAGGGGAAAATGTTTTGTAGATACTGCACTTACTGTTAAGGGGAAGCCCATTGGTGAGGGCTCATGAAATATAGTTTTGGGAGTAGCCACTTACTAGGTACTCTAGAGCCTAGCAATGATAACTGTCTATTGGGAATCCAGCCTATTTGTGTGAGTGAAGGCTGAGAGAGAGCCCCTCAAAAGAGGTGTTCAAATAATTAATCACAAGACATTTTGAGAAACCATTGCAATACATTTTTACTCAACTTATTCGGAGAAACTCGATTTTTCACTATTTATGAAAATAAATGATGAGTACTTCTGGTTAAGACAGAAACAAGAAAGGTCACAGAGAAGTCTAGCTCTCCACATATATCCCTGCAAATACATGAAAAAGGCTCCAGAAAGACCAATGATAAAAGAAAAGCAGAAACAGAATCAGACCCTTTCCCTTGTTTTTCATCCAGATAGCGGAGTTGGAGGGTAGTGATACTGAAAGAGGAAGAAAAGTATTGATCATTAAAATTGTTAATAGAAGAGAGGGGAAGCAAGTTCACAAAGGAACATAGGCAAACAAGGATGTGTTAGAATTGCCATGTTAAATTTGAATACACACACCATCCAAGCTGTTTGTGGCAAAGATTCACACCTTCATAGTCATTTTTAATTCTGCCTTAGATGTTTATTGGCTTTGTGTCTGTGAGCAAGTCACTTAACTTTTCTGTCTCAGCTTACTCATCTGTAAAATGGGGATAATAATAGCACCTTTTTTACATGGTTATTGTGAGGATCAAAGAGATAACATATAAACTACTTTGAAAACCATAAAGTGCTAAATAAATGCTATATATTATTATTATTATTAGCTTTTCCCTATCCTTTACTTATGGAGTTTTTGAGGGTTTTCTTTTTACTCAGGTATTAAAATTTTCATTTATTTCTATTAAATTTTAAATGATTAGATTTTTCTTTAATTCTGGACTCCTAACTTTTTTGGTGATTGGAGGGGGGCAGAGTTTTGTTTTTTGGAACTTGACTGCCATCTCATCTTGGCTATTTCTTTTCAGCTTCATGTGATCTATAAGTTTGAAAAACATATCACCTTTCTCTGCCTTTATCAGTCTCTGATAAAAAAAATATTAGGTCAAGGAGAGAATCCTGGGGCATTCTAAAACTCCCCATTCCAAGTTGACTTCAGCCCATTTGATTCTTCTTTGGTCCCGGTGCTTAAACTAGCTCCAAGTTTCTCTAATGAGCCTACATCCTAGCTCTCATCCCCTTACAGATGATGGATGAACACATGAATCAACTCATACCCAATATATGAAATAACATCTAAAACACACCTTACATACATTTGTATTCATGTTAGCATCATTCATCATAGTGTGGATGAGAGGACATTGGACTCCAAATTCTACCTCAGACATGTGCTACCTATGTGGCCCTGGCAAGGCACTTAACCCTTCTGTGCCTCTGTTCCCTTATCTGTAAAAGTAGGAGGGTAGACTTGAAGGTGAGTAAGGTCTCTTCCAGCTCTACATCCATGAACCTATCTCCTACTTCTGAGAGATCATGAGTTAGTGTGGTCAATAGTTCTAGGCTTTCTATGACTCAGTGATCTTTCTGCACTGATATACAAGCTGATTCATCTCTAGCTCCTCAGCCCCACCGGCCTATAGTCCCAAAATGGCCAGCCTGGGCCATCTATAATTTTCAGACTCTATGAATTATCCCTGAACCAGAGGGTACATTAGGTGGGAAAGAATGTGTCTCTGGGTTTAGCTTTCCCTGTCTCCACCATCTGTGTGGATCACAGTTTCCCTCAGGAGGGGGTAGAGTCAATAGATTTTATGGCACATAGCAGCACACAATGTACTCTTTAACAAAATCAACAGCTTAAGCTATTATCAGGCTCAGACAGTCTCGACACTGGTGAGGAGGTATGTCTGCTCAGAGTCCACTTGGCTGGTCAGCCATCATTCCTTGGCTCCTGCTCACTAGGGAGTCCAAATAACTCCCTTATGAGCAATGGATGGTTGTATTGCATCCAGTGATTCATCTTTATAGGAATCCCACCACTTTCTACTGGTCAACAAAACAAGAAGTCATCCAGTCTCCCAAATACTTGATATGGAATGGCTTGTTTTTAAATTTAGTTTTTATTTAATTTTTTTCTTAATTACATATAAACAAAAATTTTTAACATTTTTTTCAGAATTTTGAGTTCCAAACTCTCTTCCTCTCTCCCACTCGCCGCTCCTTGAGAAGGCAAGCAATTTGATATAGATTATACATGTGTAGTCATGCAAAACACATTTCCATATTAGCCATGTTGCAAAAGAAAACACAGGAAAAAAATACAAGAATAATAAAGTTTCAAAAGTATGTTGACAAATTGATAAATGGTCAAAGTATATGAGTTTTCCAATGAAGAAATCAAAATTTATTGTCATGTTAAAAATGCTCTAAATCTTTGTTGATTAGAGAAGTACAGATTAAAACAACCTTGAGATATCATTTTACACCTACCAGACTGGCTAAAGTGATTGAATGGAAAAGTGAGAAATGTTGCAGAGAATGTGGAAAAAATTGGGACCCTAAGTCATTATTGGTGGAATTGTGAAATGGTCCAGCCATTTTGGAGAACAATCTGGAATTACGCTCAGAGTTATTAAAGTCACTCTACGCTTTGACCCAGCAATGCCATTACTTGGTCTATTTCCAAAGATGATTGGGGAACAAGGAAAAGAACCTATATGTTCTAGAATGTTTATAGGAGCTCTCTTTTGCAGGGATGCCCGTCAATTGGGGAATGACTGAACAAGTTGTGGTATATGATTGTGATGGAATACTACTGTGCTATAAGAAATGATGACCTAAATTATTTTAATAAAATGTGAAAAGACTTGCATGAAATAATGAAAAGTGAAATGAGCAGAACCAAGAGAACATTGTACGTTGTATAACAAGAATATTGTTTTAAGAATGACTTTGAGTAATTAAGTTATTTTGTCTATTATAAATACCCAAATTAGTTATAAAGGACATATGAAGAGAGACATTATCTGCATCCAGAGAAAGAACTGATAGAAGTGTGTATAGAATGACTTTACACACACACACACACACACACATACACACACACATACCTATTTGTGCCTAATGGTGGCCATCTCTGGAGCTGAAGCAGGGGAGAGAAAAAAGAAAAAAAAAGAAATTTACACGATAATTTTGTTGTATATTTTAAAGGAATAGCAAGTTGTGCATAGTGGAATTGCAGTTTCATGTAAATCATTTTTTTTATTGTGCTATGTTATAGAAATGTTTGTTTTATTCCAGAACTTTAAAAAA
This sequence comes from Trichosurus vulpecula, assembly GCF_011100635.1. Taxonomy (NCBI): domain Eukaryota; kingdom Metazoa; phylum Chordata; class Mammalia; order Diprotodontia; family Phalangeridae; genus Trichosurus; species Trichosurus vulpecula. The sequence continues at coordinate 355,962,570 of NC_050574.1, forward strand.
CATGGAAAAATAAACAAAAAAACTTTAAAACTCACTTTACAGAAATAAAGAAAATAAATAATTATAGTGTTTTTAAAAATACTAAAATATATTAAATGTTAAAACTATAAACCTTAATTATTAAATATTAAAATATTTTTAAAATTTAAAATGAATAATTGTAGTCATTTTTTAAAGTATGTTTCAACGTATTCAGATGCTATTAGTTCTTTCTCCGCAGCCGGATAGCATTTTTCATCGTAAGTCCTTTGTAATTGTTTTGGATCATCATATTGCTGAGAATAGCTAAGTTATTCACAGTTGATCATCATAAAGTATTGTTGTTACTGGATACAGATCTCATTCCACTTTGCATCAGTTCACATAAGTCTTCCCAGGTTTTTCTGAAGTCATCCACTTGTCATTTCTCATAGCATAATAGTATTCTGTCGCAATCATATATAACAACTTGTTCAGCATTCCCCAATTGATATGGATCCCCTCAATTTCTAATCCCTTACCACCACAAAATGAGCTGCCATAAATATTTTTGTACATATGTCCTTTTCTTTTTCCTTTGATCTCTTTGGGGTACAGGCTTACTAGTGATGTTGCTAGGTCTAAAGGTATGCATAGTTTTATAGCCCTTTGGGCATAGTTTATGGAACAGCTTTCCATCAACCCATTAGCTTGTTTGGGCTCTCTTACATCAAGATTCTGTCACCTTGCTAAAGTCCTTGACAGAAAGCTCAAACATTTACCTTCATTTGTTTCTGTTGGAATTGTTTTGAAATGAAATTGTGGCTGGTCGGTAGGTTTCCTTCAGCCAATGCCTCAGTCAACAGATGTCCTCACCATCTTAGGAGACTTGGAAGCACAGTTCATTAGATAAGAATAGTTCTTGCCCAAACATCACTGTCATCCTGTCCTATTGTTCTTGTCATCATTGTATGTTTGCACCAAAAATGCCGAATGTTGACTCAGCTGAGCCCTCTGTTCAGTCTTAGGACTACTACTTTTGTTCAGCAATGAATAATTACAACTCTCAGGTACATCAATGCACCTAAAGGCACTCCTGTCTAGTTTACACGGATTGTAAATATTTAACTGAGGAAGAATATAGAAGGCTGTTCAAGTATGTTCCCTGGTCAATTTGAGCTTATAGACTGTTAAGACTTTTGGGTCAGTTTTTGATCTTATATCACTAAAAAAAGGTGTAGTCATGGTCATTGACAATCTCCTTGAGGGAACTGGGAGATATCTAATGGAGAAGGCTCTAAGATTCCTCTTTGAGAAGGAGAACATGGCCCTGGCCAGTTTTTTACATTGAAGAGAAACAATTTGGCTCAAGCTGTGTGGATCAGCTTGGCCTGTAATATAAAAACATCAATTGCAGAATTAACCCTTTGTCTGCAAGTCTTTAAGAAAGTAAAGCTCAGAAGAGAGAACAAGAGAGCTGAAAGTTCCTGGATTGCAGGAAGTACTCCTTCCTTCACTTCCCCACCTCCTCACATTCCCCCTGCCCCTGGGATTCACTAATGGCTGACCTAGGGTAAAAACTACGTAGATGTTTTCATCTGTATGGCTCAAGAGGAGAGTTCCTGGACATTAACTTCCTGTGCCTTGACCTAGGCTTAGGGAGGAGATGACTAATATACAATGCTTTCAGTCATGTAGCTCCAGGAGAAGGGAACCATGCATCAAAGTAGTGGAAATTCCAGGATCCCAACTTTCAAGAAAAAAATTTCTGAAATCTAACCTTGTAGAGAGAGTCACAGAGTTGCTGGACAGTGCTAGCCTCTTAAAGAAAAGAGAATCAAGCCGTTACTTTTAGTGCTTATACAGGAGCCCAGGAGCCTTCTACCTATATCTGAGGAGACCTAGACATGAGCTATATTCAGCAAGTTTCCCAGAGTTAACGCTGAGTGAGGGCAACACAAGCCAAAAAAAGAATGATCTGGAGGCCATCCTCAAGATTGGATCTAGTAGGCCCAGAACTTTATATGCTGGGCCACAAATTATAACATCATAGGTGTTGGTCTATGCCCAATTTTCCTCTCCTGAATTTCCTCCACAAATGCTTTGATGGAGTAGCCACTTTTCCCCAAGGCTCCCATCACTTCTACTTTAACAAATAGTTTCTTCATGTTAACCAGAATCAGATTCTGAGTTCTCCTGGTCATTTCCTCCAGCTGTTGAAGGATTAACATCATTAAATCAAGTTAAGAATTTAACAACTGCTCTGGACTTGGCAGAAGAAAGAGGTCTAGTTTAGAAGATGTCTCAAAATCAATCAAGTATCCTGTCTCCAAGCCTTAATCATAATAGTATCATCCCTCTGGGCCAGGTTTGTGATCTGTTTCCTGAATGCCTCATCTAATTCCTCCTTTTAGCCACTTGATCTGTAGCATGCTCCCATTGAAATGTGATTTTAGTTTCTTCTTCTTCTAACTAACAAAATGCCCTCCCTGTTACCTCCCTTGGACCACTCATTCCCTTACGTTTACATAGCTTCTTTTTAAAAAAATTGTTCTGAACTTAAGAAATTAAACAAGCATTTTCATAACAGTAGAATGGAAAAAGGTATCTGTACATGAAACTGAAAATCTATTATGTATAACTTGCTATTCCTTTTAAGTATATAATAAAATTATAATGTGACTTTCTTTTTTCTTCCATACCCCTCCCCGCCCTAGAGATAGCCACCATTAAACATAAATGTATGTGTGAATATACACATACATCTATGTATGTATATATGTATGTATGTGTGTATATGTATGTAAAACCATTCTATACATACTTCTATTTATCAGTTCTTTCTCTGGATGCAGATAGCCTCTTCCTTTGTATGTCCTTTGTAGTTAATTCATATATTTATAACAGTCACAATGTCGTAGTCATTCGCAGTTGTTTTTTTTCAAAGTTGTTTTTAAAACAAAATTGCTACTACTGTATACAATATTCTCTTGGTTCTACCCATTTCTCTCTTCATTATTTCATGCAAGTCTATCCATATTTTTCTAAATTCATTGAGCTCGTCATTTCTCTTTTTTCTATTCTTTTTTAATTTTTTAAATTTAATTTATTTAATACATTTAGTTTTCAGCATTGATTTTCACAAGAGTTTGAATTACAAATTTTCTCCCCATTTCTACCCTCCCGCCCCCTCCAAGATTGCATATATTCTGGTTGCACCATTCCCCAGTCAGCCCTCCCATCTGTCTCCCCACTCCCCTCCCATCCCCCTTTCCCTTCTTCTCTTGTAGGGCAAGATAAATTTCTATGCCCCATTTCCTGTGTATCTTATTTCCTAGTTGCATGCAAAAATGTTTTTCTTTGTTGTTGTTTTTGAACGTCTGTTTTTAAAACTTTGAGTTCCAAATTCTCTCCCCTCTTCCCTCCCCGCCCACCCTCTCTAAGAAGGCAATCAATTCAACATAGGCCACATGGGTATCATTATGTAAAACCCTTCCACTATACTCATGTTGTGAAAGATTAACTATGTTTTGCTCCTTCCTAACCTGTCCCCCTTTATTTAATTTTCTCCCTTGACCCTGTCCCTTTTCGAAAGTATTTGTTTTTGATTACCTCCTCCCCCCATCTGCCCTCGCTTCTATCATCCCCCCTTTTTTATCTTCTTCCTCCTTCTTTCCTGTGGGGTAAGATACCCAATTGAGTGTGTATGGTATTCCCTCCTCAGGTCAAATCCAATGAGAGCAAGACTTACTCATTCCTCCTCACCTGCCCCCTCTTCCCTTCCTAGAGAACTGCTTTTTCTTGCCACTTTTATGCGAGATAACTTACCCCATTCTATCTCTCCCTTTCTCCTTCTCTCAATATATTTCTCTCTTATCCCTTAATTTGATTTTAATTTTTTAGATATCATCCCTTCATATTCAACTCACCCTGTGCCCTCTGTGTGTATGTGTGTGTGTGTACATACAAACACACATATATATATACACACTTACATATATATATATATATATATATATATATATATATATATATATACATAGACACGCATATGTATATATATGTATACACACACACACACACACACACATATATATATATATAGGCATATTCCTTTCAGCTACTATGATATTGAGGTCTCATGAATCATACATATCATCTTTCTATGTAGGAATGTAAACAAAACAGTTCAGCTTTAGTAAGTCCCTTATGATTTCTCTTTCTTGTTTACCTTTTCATGCTTCTCTTGATTCTTGTGTTTGAAAGTCAAATTTTCTATTCAGTTCTGGTCTTTTCACTGAGAAAGCTTGAAAGTCCTCTATTTTATTGAAAATCCATATTGTGCCTTGGAGCATGATACTCAGTTTTGTTGGGTAGGTGATTCTTGGTTGTAATCGTAGCTCCATTGACCTCCGGAATATCATATTCCAAGCCCTTCAATCTCTTAATGTGGAAGCTGCCAGATCCTGTGTTATCCTGATTATTTTTCCACAGTACTCAAATTGTTTCTTTCTGGCTGCTTGCAGTATTTTCTCCTTGATCTCGGAGCTCTGGAATTTGGTGACAATGTTCCTAGGACTTTTCTTTTTGGGATCTATTTGAGGAGGCGATAGGTGGATTCTTTCAATTTCTATTTTACCCTCTGGCTCTAGAATATCAGGGCAGTTCTCCATGATAATTTCTTGAAAGATGATATCTAGGCTCTTTTTCTGATCATGGCTTTCAGGTAGTCCAATAATTTTTAAATTATCTCTCCTGGATCTATTTTCTAGGTCAGTGGTTTCTCCAATGAGATATTTCACATTGTCTTCCACTTTTTCATTCCTTTGGTTCTGTTTTATAATATCTTGATTTCTCATAAAGTCACTAGCTTCCACTTGTTCCAATCTCATTTTTAAGGTAGTATTTTCTTCAGTTGACCGTTGGACCTCCTTTTCCCTTTGGCTAATTCTGCCTTTCAAGGCATTCTTCTCCTCATTGGCTTTTTGGAGCTCTTTTGCCATTTGAGTTAGTCTATTTTTTAAAGTGTTGTTTTCTTCAATATTTTTTTTAGTATTTTTTTGGGGTCTCCTTTAGCAAGTCATTGACTTGTTTTTCATGGTTTTCTCCCATCATTCTCATTTCTCTTCCCAATTTTTCCTCTACTTCTCTAACTTGCTTTTCCAAATTCTTTTTGAGCTCTTCCATGGCCTGAGACCAGTTCATGTTTTTCTTGAAGGCATTGGATGTAGGCTCTTTGACTTTGTCTACATCTTTAGGCTGTATGTTTTGATCTTCTTTGCCACCAAAGAAAGATTCCAAAGTCTGAGACTGAATCTGAGTGCGTTTTTGCTGCCTGGCCATGTTCCCCACCAACTTACTTGACCCTTGAGTTTTTCAGCGGGGTATGACTCCTTGTAGAGCAAAGAGTACTTTGTTCCAAGCTTGAGGGGATGCACTGTTGATTTCAGAGCTATTTCTATACAGCCAGCTCTGCCACACCAGCACTCCTCCTTCCTCAAGAACCACCAACCTGGACCTGATGCAAATCTTAAGCAGGCTCTGCACTCCTGCTCTGATCCTCCACTTAATTCCTCCCATTACGTGGGCCTGGGGCTGGAAGTAACTGCAGCTGTAGTTCTGTAGCTGCACCTCCCCCTCTGCCCCTGGGGCAGTGGCCGAACCACAAACTCTGTCCCCTGCAGCTTTTCCCACTAACCTTCTCTATTGTCTTTGGTGTTTGTGGGTTAAGAAGTCTGATAACTGCCACAGCTCATTGATTCAGGGCACTAGGGCCTGTTCCAGCCTGCTGCTGGTCTGGTTGGTCCTGCCACCGCCCACACTGCACGATAGACCTCATCCAGTGACCATCCAGGCTGTCCTGGGCTAGATCCCTGCTTCCCTCTGCTATTTTGTGGGTTCTGCAGTTCTAGAATTTTTTCAGAGCCATTTTTTATAGTTTTTTGGAAGGACCTGGCAGGGAACTCAAGCAAGTCCCTGCTTTTCAGCCACCATCTTGGCTCTGACCCCGGAAGTGCTCATTATTTCTCTTAAGAGAGAATGCTACTTCACCTATGCTTGAATCAATTCTTTTCTTTTTAAACATGTTATACCTTTCCAAAATCATGTTTTAATCAAGTGTCCTGTTCTACCAAATTTTATTGATACCTGTGAGGCAAAAGTTCTGCCTCCTGTTAGTCTCTCTGTTTCACCCTATCTATTATGCTGTCTTTGTTTCCTTGTATCTAGATATCTGAGCCCATGATTTTTGTGGATCAGCACTTACTACATGACAGATGCTATATTAAGTGCTATGGATACAAATTCAAACAAGCAAGATAGTACCTGCCCTTAAGGAGCTTACATTCTTATTGAGAAAGTCAACATATGAATGGGAGCTGGAAAGGAGGTGATAACAGTCTTAGGAGCGCAGACAGCTGGGTAGTGTTATGGAGTCCTGTTTCCCAGTGAAACAAAACAAAAACTTTACCTATCAGAGTCCAAGATTGCAGGCAAAGGGACTTAAGAATGGCAACAGGAATATAGGCAGGATAGTAAAGAGATGCCTAGAAAGTCAAATTTCACACTTGAATTGTCCCAAATGAATTTCTTTCTGATTTCCCCTTCCACAGGAGCACCACTATAGAGCTGGCTTCTTTAAATGAGTAATACTGAGAGTGCGGTCAAAGTGAGTAAAGTGAGTGCAGGGAAGACCAGTTCAGCTCTGCTATTTTTCAGCCAGTCTCCTGAAAGATCCACCACAATTGTGGTGAGAAGAGTTATTGATTAATGTCTATGCTGATCCAGGGCCAAGGCTCATGTTTCTCCAGAGCCCATGCACAGCATGCTCCAGAATTGAAATAGTAACAGATGATCTGCCCTATTGCTGTGGATTCTATCTGAATCGTGCCAGCCAAGCTTATTCCCAATTTCACATCCCTTAAGAATCATGGCAGTTGTCAGGCACATAAAGCATCAGCCCTTCCATACAGTCAACTCCCCCTTCCATTAGATAGATTGATAGATTTGAGCCTGGGTGACCAATGTCAGTAGTTACAGTATCATAAGATTTAGAGGTAGAAGGAACCTTAGAAATTATCTAGTCTGCTCCCTCATTTTATAGACGTTTACAACTGACCAGGTTCTCCAGGAATCAGTGACTGTATCCCCACCTGTTTTCAGGAGAGAAAAAAATTAATCTCTTTCCAGTAATGTTAGTTAGAAAAGTTAAGGAAACTACAAATTACATTATATCTATGCTTTAGGGTTATTTTGTGTATTTTGTTAACCATTTCCCAATGATATTTTAAGCTGGTTAGGGAGGTACTGTGAACAATTGGGACAATGTGAAGCCTGGTAACCATGAGTTTGATATCTCTGCTGTAGATTGCTAAAAAATTAAGAGACATAGTGGATGTGATATGCAAAATAACAGATCCTTTAAGTGCTGATAAACTCAATAGGATCCAGAAGAGGATTCCGAAGCTTTGTGGTATGAGTATTCACTGCTTGACCCAGATGACTGATTTGGAACTGGTAGGATCTTTGGGATTGTAATCCAACACGCTCATATTATGAATGAGAAAACTGAGGCATGGAAAGAATGTAAGCTCCTTGAAAGCAGAGACTGCCTTTCTTTCTCCTTATATTTATATCCTCAGTATTCAGCAGTGTCTGGCCAGTAGTCCATGCTTACTAAATGCTTATTGGTTTTGATTTTTCAAAATGAAAATAATTAGCCTTTTAAGTAGCTAGCTCCCTGTCACAGAAAGGATTCCACCAGAACTAAGACTATCCATCCAGGGAGGTTGCTGAGGAGATCAGATGGAAAAGATAGCAAATATCAAAAAAAAAAAGTGGGAAAGAAGAAGACTGAACAGGAGGAAGTTTTACATCTGGAAAAGGAAGTGCCCTTCAAATCATCATCCTTTTCATAGCCTTCTCACAAAACCATCCTGAACTGATTCCCTGTATCAGAAAGCATTTGATGAAAATAGTAAATATTTTTTACGTGTAAGCTCACCAAAAATGTAAACAGGACTGGATAAGGATACTGTAGACAAGCAGGGATAAAGCCCTCACAGTGTTTCACACTTTGTTGATTTGTCAGCAGAGTACTTCACACTTGACTAAAAAGCTATTAAAACAATTACCAGGTCATTAGCAAGGACTTTTAAGTGGGAGATGTGAAACCTCCCTAGCTAGAAAATTTGCTTTAATAGGCACTTTAGCCCTGATTGCAAGTGCTTATTTGGGCCATCCCGGTCCTTTAGGTTTCCTTTCTCCCATCCCCTGCCCTAGCTCCCCTCTCTCCCTTGTTTCTTTCACCTCCTCCTTATAAAAAATAAACAGGTAAAATCGAGACCTACCTAAACCAAACCTCCTTCTAGAGTAGAGGTAGCTAGGTGGTGCAGTGGATGGGGCACTGGACCCAGAGTTAGGAAGACCTGACTTCTTATTCAACTGCCTATGCAGCCCCTTGGGAAGTTACTTGACTTCCATTTTCCTTGGTTTCCTCATCTGTGAACTAGGAATAATGATGGCACCTACCTCCCAGTTGTAAGGATAAAATGAAATAATTTTTGTAAAGTTCCTTGCAAACCTCAAAGTGCTATGTAAATGCTACCTATTATTTGACAGAGGCCATTAACCCTTTTTGTGTCATGGGCCCCTTTGATAGTCTGATGAAGCCTATGAAACCTTTCTTAGAATAAGGTTTTTAAATATATGTAAACATAAAATACATAGGATTACAAAGAAAACCAAAGGTTAGTAAAAATAAAGATGCATTTTTTTCCCATTCAAGTTCACAGATCCCCTGAAATCTATCCATGGACACTTGTTCTTGGACCCCAGATTAAGAACTTTTGCTTTAATATTACTGCTAGGTCTGTATCTCAAAGAGATAAAACAAACAAACAAACAAAAAAGACTTATACATACAAATATATTTATATCAACTCCTTTAGTGGTGGCAAAGAATTGGAAATTGAGGGGATATCCATCAATTAAGGAATGGCTTAACAAGTTGTTATATATGATCGTGAGGTAATATTATTGTGCTATAAGAAATGATGAAGAGGATGATTTCAGAAAAGCCTAGAAAGGCTTACATGAACTGATGCAAAGTGAAATGAGCAGGACCAGGAGAACATTGTACACAGTAAGAGGAATACTATAAGATGATCAAGTGTAAATAACTTAGCTATTCTCAGCAATACAATGATCTAAGATAACTCTGAAGGAGTTATGAAGAAAGGTGCTGTCCATCCTCAGAAAAAGAACGTTGGAGCCTGAATGCAGACCAAAGATATTTTTTCTTCACTTTATTTTTCTTGTTTTTTTCTTTCAGAGTATGACTTACACAGAAATGTATATTGTACAACTATACATATATAACCTATGTCAAATTCCTTGCCTTCTCAATGAAGGGGGGAGGTAGAGCAAGAGGGAGAGAATTTAGAACTCAAAATTTGAAAAAAAAAGTATTAAAATTGTTTTTACATGTAATTGGAGAAAAACAAAATATTAATTTTTTTATTTTTTTAAATTTATTTATTTAACATATTTAGTTTTCAGCATTGATTTTCACAACAGTTTGAATTACAAATTTTCTCCCCATTTCTATTGTTCCCTCCCCCACTCCTAGATGACGTATATTCTGGTTGCCCTGTTCCCCATTCAGCCCTCCCTTCTGTCACCCCACTCCCCTCCCATCTCCTTTTCCCTTCCTTTCTTATAGGGCACGATAAATTTCTACGTCCCATTGCCTGTGTATCTTATTTTCTAGTTGCATGCAAAAACTTTTTTTTTGTTTTTGAACATCTGTTTTTAAAACTTTGAGTTCCAAATTCTCTCCCCTCTTCCCTTCCCACCCACCCTCCCTAAGAAGTCAAGCAATTCAACATAGGCCACATGTGTATCATTATGTATAACCCTTCCACAATACTCATGTTGTGAAAGACTACCTATATTTTGCTCCTTCCCACCCCATCCCCCTTTATTGAATTTTCTCCCTTGACCCTGTCCCCTTTCCAAAGTGTTTGTTTTTGATTATCTCCACCCCCATCTGCCCTCCCCTTCATCATCCTCCCCTTTTTTTTTAATCTTTTCCCCTCTTCTCTCCTGTGGGATAAGATACCCAATTGGGTATGTATGGTATTCCCTCCTCAGGCCAAATTTGATGAGAGCAAGATTCACTCATTCCCCCCTCACCTGCCCTCTCCCTTCCTCCCACAGAACCGCTTCCTCTTGCCACCTTTATGCGAGACAATCCACCCCATTCTGTCTCTCCCTATCTCCCTCTCTCAATATATTCCTCTCTCATCCCTTAATTTTATTTTATTTCTTTTAGATATCTTCCCTTCATCTTCAATTCTACCTGTGTCCTCTCTCTCTCTCTCTCTCTCTCTCTCTCTCTCTCTATATATATATATATATATATATATATATATATATATACACACACACATGCATACATACATACATACGTGCACATTCACTTACATATATATATATATATATATATATACATAAACATATATATACGCATATTCCTTTCAGCTACTATGATATTGAGGTCTCATGAATCACACACATCATCTTTCTATGTAGGAATGTAAACAAAACAGTTCAATTTTAGTAAGTCCCTTATGATTTCTCTTTCTTGTTTACCTTTTCATGCTTCTCTTGATTCTTGTGTTTGAAAGCCAAATTTTCTATTCAGCTCTGGTCTTTTCACTGAGAAAGCTTGAAAGTCCTCTATTTTATTGAAAATCCATATTTTGCCTTGGAGCATGATACTCAGTTTTGCTGGGTAGGTGATTCTAGGTTTTAATCCTAGTTCCATTGACCTCTGGAATATCGTATTCCAAGCCCTTCGATCTCTTAATGTAGTAGCTGCCAGATCTTGGGTTATTCTGTTTATGTTTCCACAATACTCAAATTGTTTCTTCTGGCTGCTTGCAATATTTTCTTCTTGATCTCGGAGATCTGGAATTTGGTGACAATATTCCTAGGAGATTTCTTTTTGGGATCTATTTGAGGAGGCAATTGATGGATTCTTTCAATTTCTATTTTGCCCTCTGGCTCTAGAATATCAGGGCAGGTCTCCCAGATAATTTCTTGAAAGATGATATCTAGGCTCTTTTTTAGATCATGGCTTTCAGGTAGTCCAATAATTTTTAAATTATCTCTCCTGGATCTATTTTCTAGGTCAGTGGTTTTTCCAATGAGATGTTCTACATTGTCTTCCATTTTATTCATTCCTTTGGTTCTGTTTTATAATATCTTGATTTCTCATAAAGTCACTAGCTTCCACTTGCTCCAATCTAATTTTTAAGGTAGTATTTTCTTCAGTGGTCCTTTGGACCTCCTTTTCCATTTGGCTAATTCTGCCTTTCAAGGCATTCTTCTCCTCATTGGCTTTTTGGAGCTCTTTTGCCATTTAAGTTAGTCTATTTTTTAAGGTGTTGTTTTCCTCAGTGTATTTTTCAGTATTTTGGGGGGTCTCCTTTAGCAAATCATTGACTTGTTTTTCATGGTTTTCTCCCATCATTCTCATTTCTCTTCCCAATTTTTCCTCTACTTCTCTAACTTGCTTTTCCAAATCCTTTTTGACCTCTTCCATGGCCTGGGACCAGTTCATGTTTTTCTTGGAGGCTTTTGGTGCAGGCTCTTGCACTTTGTTGACTTCTTTAGGCTGTATGTTTTGGTCTTCTTTGTCACCAAAGAAAGAATCCAAAGTCTGAGACTGAATCTGGGTGTGTTTTTGCTGCCTGGCCATATTCCCAACCAACTAACTTGACCCTTGAGTTTTTCAGTGGGGTATGACTGCTTGTAGACTAAAGAGTTTTATGTTCCATGTTGGGGGGGATGTGCCAGCTCTGCCACACCAGCACTCCTCCTTCCCCAAGAACCCCCAACCCAGACTGGGCTTAGATCTTCAGCAGGCTGTGCACCCCTGCTCTGATCTGCCACTTAATTCCTCCCACCTGGTGGGCCTGGGGCCGGAAGCAACAGCAGCTGTAGCTGCCCCACCTCCGCTGCCCCAGGGGCTGTGGCCGAACCTTGAACTCCTTCCATTCCCTCAGCTTTTCCCACTAACCTTCTCTGTTGTCTTTGGTGTTTGTGGGTTGAGAAGTCTGATAACTGCCGCAGCTCACTGATTCAGGGTGCTAGGGCCCACTCCACCCAGCTCCTGGTCTGGCTGGTCCAAGCCACTCACGCTGGGCTCTGTTCTGCTCTGCTCCCAGCTTCCAGCTCCCAGCTCCCAGCTCCGTGTGGGATAGACCTTACCCAGAGACCATCCAGGCTGTCCTGCGCTGGAGCCCTGCTTCCCTCTGCTGTTTTGTGGGTTCTGCAGTTCTAGAATTGGTTCAGAGCCATTTTTATAGGTTTTTGGAGGGACTCGGCAGGGAGCTCATGCTAGTCCCTGCTTTCCAGCCGCCATCTACAACAAAATATTAAATTAAAAAAACCCTACCTGTGTTGCTGGAAATTGTGGCATTTGTGAGCTATTATTAAAATAGATAGAATTCTTGATAAAGATCTCAAGTAACAGAGAAGTTCCTTGAAGGTCAAGAATAAAGGGCTAGGAAATCTTGTATCATTTGAAAAGGCATTCTGTATAAGTCAGAAGTCTAGAACTGTCCCTCAATGAGGCTCATTGATCTGTAATTAAGTATGGCTCTCTTTCCACTCATCCTATCGAGAACATGAAAAGAATGGATGAGGAGAAAGTCTTGTTTCTTAGAGCTCTAACATAGTCTTCGTGGTTGGACCAACTTCTACATTCTTTGATCAGGTGAGCAATTTCATCTATTCCTTACTCTCTTGGCAGATACTCTTCAAAACTATCTGTTATTCATTCTTCAGGATACATGAGGATTTTGCTACATTTGGTACATGGAAAGGGCTTTTGTCTTACAGTTCTATAAAAACTGATATTGGGGCCTTAGGCAGAATTGCAAAAAGTAAGTCGTTTTTTCTTCATTGTCCTCTGATGCCTTTCTTCTTTCTGATCCCTCTTACCCCACCCCACCCCCATCCGGGAGGGGGAAGATTGTGTGCTAGTGTTCCTTATTTTATGCCTGTCCAAAGCTCTCCCCTTACTGAATCACTCTATCCAGTCTTGTCCCATCAAGGAGGTTCCGTATTTCAAAACGACCTCGCCTCCTTCCTTCCCTCCCTAGGTAAAACTCAAAATTCCTATTCCCTCACAATAGATGATTTCAAGGAGATGTAAGAAAATAAATAATAGGCTTACCTTTAAAAATAATATTCTCTTAAATTTTGAATGGCTGATAAATTTAATGTGGAGGGGTAGCTATTGTTGCAGGGGATGCTAGTGGATTGAGTACTGGAACTGGAGTCAGGAAGACCTGAGTTCAAATCCAGAATCAGACACTTACTAGCTGTGTGACTCAGGGCAAATCACTTAACCCTATTGGCTTCAGTTTCCTCATCTGTGAAACAAGCTGGAGAAGGAAATGGGAAACCACTCTAGTATCTTTGCCAAGAAAACCTAAAAAAGGGTTCACAGAGAGTTGGGTACTACTGAAAATGACTAAATGACAACAGCTATTGTTGTATTATTATTTGAGGCAAGAAAATACTTCGGAAATTATTGTCAAATGGACCAAGGAAATCTGGAGGAAGAGGGAGTGGATTATAATACATAAATGTCTACCAAGAGGGCAAACAGAAGGTAGCATTAACAAGCAAAATCAGAGGAACTGACTAATCCAAATAAGTGTCTAAATTGCTGAGATACCTGGGAGGTATTTTTTTTAGGCCTAGGGTTCATCCTGGCAACTCTTACTTATCATAGCAGACCACCTCTGTCAAGCCTCTCCCATTAAAGGAAAACGGGAGAGAGCAACTGAGCACCCTATTTCTCAAAGGTTACTGAACTGTGCTCTCTTTAAGGCCAGTAACATCAAGAAGTAATATTTTTTGGTTCTGTTTTATTCTGTCCATTTTCTAAAACACCCAGGGAATCAACTTCATGCTTTGAATAATACAGCTGTTCTCATTCTTAATCCCTGTCCTATAAAAAGATTAATTTCAGTAAATGTCAGTTGAGCTGTTAACCTGGTGAATTTGTTTACAGAGTCTTAACAATAAAAAAATATATATCAATTTCAGCTGGGAAAGACTGCAATATTTGAGAAGCCACTGAGTTTTCTCCCTTTGGTCTCATTTGTTCTGTCACTCAAGAGGCAATCCCAGAGTCCCTGTAATAATAGAAAACATCAAGAATAAAAACCAAGAAAATATGTTTGGTTTATGGTACATGTAGTTGTCTGGTTTCCAATAACTATATTTTTAGAACATATAGACATATTTTTAAAGAGCTATTTCCTTAAAGAGAGACATTTGGGTTATGAAGCAAATAGGGTGATGCCAATCCATAAATGAGCCATCTCAAATCTGGAAAATGACTTTATCTCAAAGAATTATATTTGGGTAGAGGTGTTTATTCTAGGCACATTTGCAGAGTAAGCTGCTGCAAGAGGTAGGGAGTTATCCTTTCTCCCCCGAACTCCCACCCTCACTGAAGGCCTTCGGGGAAGATTGGAAAAACACTTGTTGGGAATGATGCAAAAGAGTCTCTAAGTCACTCCCTCTCATTACAGGATCCAATGATCTTGTAATCCTATTTACATTCTTAAACACAGGGTCATGCCGAAGGAAGGTCTTGGTAACCTGTGCAATTATGGAAATGTGTGTTTATTATTAATAAATCAGCAAGATGTTCTTCAGGTAGAAATTTCTCTCTGTAAGATGCGGCCTCTAGAACAGCAACAAGTTGATTCCTTTCGGTAGTTAATTGTGTTACATAAAATGGGTTGGAGATCATTGATGCATAGGAAAAGGTATTCATGAGCTACATTTTTATGAGTCTTCTAGGCAAGGTTTTATCTCCTGTTTGCTTATTTTTTTAATGTATGTATTTTTACAGGGCTCAGGGAGCATACATAAACCTGACAAAACCCTCATATAATGAAGATAACTGCAAAAGAAGAGTTCCTTGGATTTTGTCCTAAAGGTCATGAAATTAAGTCTAGAAAATTGCTATTCTCTTCCCTTGCTTATAAGTTCAAGACCTTAACTGGAGGATGTATGAACTGCTTCTGTTCATCAATCTGCCTAATAACCACTAAAATAATTTTGGTATGGAAATGATAGAGCATAGGAGAAAATGAAAACCCGAGATGAAAAAGGCATGGACCTGACTTTAACCATCTTCCTACTACTTGTATTTCCATAACAGCTTTACCTTGAAATGAGAATATGGTACATGCTAAATTATTTTCACATGACAGAACAGTAATCACTTTTTTTATAAGGTGGTAAAATAAGGCAAAAGAAGAAAGAATGATTTGTCCAAAAGGCCTTGAGAGAAGTAAGGATGTGACCCAGCTGCTTAGGGTGTTCAACAAACTCTTTAAGCAAGTGAGTACACTTTGTTCTAAATTATCTACTTAAGACAATTGCTTGACTTGGTGATGAACATTTTAAGAAATGAGTGTTTTGGAGAAATGGCTCACATCTAGGCCATAAAAGAAAATTACCTTTATTTGCTTCAAAAAATTTAGTGTCATTAGAAGTCTATTTTTAAATCTGTTTGTATTGATGCCTTTCACTTTTTTATCACCAAAATTTTGCCTCTTTTTTCTCTCCCAGAGAGCCACTTCAGATAATAAATAATCTTTTTAGAGACAAAAAAAGAAAAAGAGTAGAAAAATCAGTAATGCCAGACAATGTATCACAAAAGTCTAAAACTAAGTGAAATATACTATACTAATATTCAAGGACTTACAACCTCCATAAAGGGATAAAGAGAAGGTGACAATGTATCTTCTTAGATCTCTTCTTTGGAGCCATATTTATTTTTGAAATTTTGCAATATTAACCTTTAATTTGTGGTTTATGGTTTTTCTCTCCATTTTTATTGTTGTAACCATTGTGCATAGTGTTATCTGTTTCACTCTGAGTGAGTTCACATAGATCTTTCCGCACAACCCTCTTTTCATCATATTCTTCATTTCTTAGAGCACAATCATATGCCCCTCGATTCGTGTACCACAAGTTATTTAGCCGTCCCTCTATCAACAAATGTCCACTTTGTTTCCAGTTGTTTGCCATCGCAAAAAGTGCTGCTCCAAATATTTTGGTGTATATGGTGACTAGGTCAAAAGTCATTTTATTTGCCAGTGCTTGCTTTTGTTGTGTGTGTACCTACGTGTACATATTTTTAAACAAAAGGAAAACATGCATAAGATCACAGAATTTAGAGCTAGAAAAGACCTTAGATATCATTTGGTCCAAGTCCTTCACCTTACAGATAAGGAAGCTGAGACTCAGAGATATGTAGTGGCTTATCTATGGTCACATGGGTACTAATAGGAGAGCCAAGGATTGCACTCTGATGTCTGACTCTAAATCCAATATAAAGTTAAGAATTTTAGAGCTGAAAGAGACCTTAGAGATTATATAGATAGTGAAAGCTTGTCCTACTACAGATGCTGACAACTACACCAGGGACAGCTAGATGGCTCAGTGGATAGAGTGCTTGGCCCGGAGTCAGGAAGACCTGAGCTCAAATTTGGGCAAGACACTTAATCTTTGCTTACCTTAATCCACTGGAGAAGGAAATGGCAAACCTCTCCAGAATGCCTTGCCAAGAAAATCCCATGGACAATATGATCCACAGGGTCACGAACAGTCAGATATGGTTGAGTGATTGAACAACAACAAAAAGTTTGACTTTTTCCTACTGTAGATAAAAAACCTAAAGTTCAGAGAAGATATCATTTGTCCAGGTTCATACAGCATTACAGAGACAAGATTAGTATCCAGACTTCCTGGTTCCCTAGACAATATTCTTTCTACTATAACACATTACCTCCTAAAACAACAAGGATCAGGATATTCTCATGATTAATGATAATTATCAATCCAGTAATTACTACCCCCTGAAACTTTGCTCTCTGATCACAGATTCCTTGGCAACAAGAGGTCCCCCAAAGATGTATGTGAAGCCCATGAAATCAAGGTCTTATGAAAACTTTGTATCCCTTCCAGTATGTAGAACCATGTTCTGCACTCCGTATTGGCTTAACAAATACTTGATGAAAGAATGAAAACAAATAAATGCTGGCTTTCCTTATATAACCTTTCTCTTTAAGTGCATTGTAGAGATTCAGCACAATCCTAACCCAAAAAGAATAAGTAAATATTCTTATTGGTGAGAAATCATATTTCAAAGGGTTAGGGGCAGGGTAGTTCCTACATGAACTTACAAGAACTTTCTTGAATAATCATGTCTTTAAGTCAGGATTCACCTTATTATAGGTCATAAAAATTCTTAGACTATCCTGAACACAGGAGCTTGAGTCCAGGATCTTGCATTTACTATAGTTATATGACCTTGAACATATCACAACCTTTCTGGACTTGTTATAAAATGGAGATCATGATATCTGCAATACCTACTTCACAGGATTGTGGTGAGGATAAGATAATGTGTATAAACTTATAAACTTGTGTGTATAAATATATATATTTATATATGCATATAAATATATATATATATACATAAATGTGTATAAACTTATAAAGTTCTTTACATGTCGTGGGGTTTGTTTTTTGATTTGTGTTTTTTGAAGAGGAAGGATTTACATCTGAAATTTTATAAATCTGAAGAATCCTAATGTACAAATTACCTCCATCCAATTCATATGGCCCATTCATCTATAACATCACCCAAAAGAATTGCCTGTAAAAAAAAAAAAGAAAAAGAAAAAAAGAATTGCCTGTAGCCCTGAGAATTCAAGTGATATATCCACAATCACAAAATTATGTGTCAGAGGCAAGACCTGGAATCTGTTATCCCAACTTCAAGGCCAGCCCTCAATCCACATCACTATTATCACCAAGCTTTATTGAAAATCAACTTTAATGTGTTGGTACTTCACTGCTACATGGCACTTCCAAGATAATTATTCTTAAATGTATATGATCCGTTTTTAGTAGTGAGAAGTAGCCCATAACATCTTGCTATAGGCATAGTAAAATGAATAAGGAAAATGAATTTCCATTTTGATTAAACTATGAATGAATCTAGATGTTAAGGGAGAAAAGTATTTTTGGCAAAAGATGAAGTGAGAGTTCTGCAAAACCGAAGTGTGGCAAGTCGTTTTGAGATAGTTGTGGGTAGAAGTACTATGACTTTAGAATCTATACTGATGGTTTTCATGTCCTTTCCCCATAAGTATGCAGTTGATAAAGTAAATAAAATCATCAGGAAAAAAAAAGTACATATTTATAAGATGCCTTATAGTTTGTTCCTGTTAGTGGTATTTCTGCATAATTATGGTGGACACTGACAACCTTCACCAAAAGTGCTTGCCACCATCATGGAGGCTGTCCAGTATAGAATTTGAATGGAAGAGACATTTCATATTGATGGTGAGGTCCACAAAGATATGCCTATTTATAGTTACTATTATGCTGATTGTATCAAGGCTTAGAAAACGGCAAAGCCTCCTAAAGAAGATTCACATTTACTCAAAAGAATTCAGCCTAACTATCCACACTGGAAAAATCAAGTAGATGAAGAATTTTTAGTATGCAGATTGTCACAATAAGTCCACCCAGAGAATATGTATGTATGTATGTATATATGTATGTGTGTATATCTATATCTATATTTCTATCTATATATATCTATATATCTCTCTCTACATATATATATATATATATATATATATATATATATATATATATATATATATATATATATATATATATATCTTGGACATGATACTGTGCATCATCAGTTAACGGAGTCCAAAGTTGAACAGGAAGAAAGTGGGCTAGGCTGCCTTTGTGAAATTGTGCTATGCTTTTAATGATCCCTAATTTCTTTCTGGGAAAAAAGGCATATCTTTTAAACCATATGCTTCTGGTGGTGTAATGAGGTTTCAAGAAATGGAACATCCTAATCTCCAAAAAAGTTTAGGATCACAACAAGGATAATATAAAGGTGAATGGTGGCTATGAGTAGGCAGACACATTACCAACCAAGAATTTCAAGAGAGAAGTGTCAAAAAGGATGTCATGAGAGACATATGTGACTGAAAAAGATGCTTTGGTTCTATATTGAGGGATAAACTAAGGATAGCAAGCATATGCCAAAGGTAACCAGACAGTGTTAAGATATATATAGGAAGACCTAGGCCCACAGGACCCTCTGCAGAGCTTTTATGGTAGAACATGGAAGGGTCATGTAAGATGGGGCAGTATGACGAGTTGCAAACCGGGCCTTTGAGGGAATACAATTATCCCTTCCACATTGTGACTTTTTCCATCGGGGTTTCAATATATCCTGAGTTGGCATAAGAAATTAAATGGGGATTTTGGAAGAGTTTTGCAGAAGTCACAGACAACACATGAAGGCCAGCAAATAATACAAAGTTTAGAAACTCAGAAATACACGAAATATATGAATACTATTGTATAATGTCAACATATTTTATCTTTTAATGCCATAATAATTCATGTTTCTTCTCTAGAATGAAGGGAGGGCTAAAAAATTTTATGTGGATTTTCCAGATTGCAGGGAGTGCTGTGCCCCTAACCCAGTGATATGGAAAGGATAATTGTATTCACATTGATAAATTCACAGATAAATGATCAAATTGAGAGTGTTTACGCCTAATGTTATTTTCCTTATAGTTTACAAAATATTTTTCTCACATTAGTCCTATGAGGTAGGGAGCAATCCTTTCTACAAACCTATAACCACATATGTCTTTTTTTTTTCAAAAGCTGATCAAATCCCTCAAGACATGCCCCTAAGCACTACTTCCCCACTTAACCTCTATCCATCTAGAAGATCAATGACTTTTTCCACAATGTCCTACAAAACTTGGGCAAGTCAATTTCTTGCTACAAATTCCCTAATTCTTCATTTCCCCTTGACTTAGCATCCTATGGGAGAGTACCCTGGTTTCTTGGCAGAAATGCTAAAAAAGAATCCTGATGGAATTCTTCAATTTGAGGGAGGCTTTGGTTTGGCATCTTTGGAGAAATGTCAGAGGAGTAGAATCTGTCTACACTCAGGAAGCCTGCCTCATCCCTGTTAGGTTATCACTTAACCTTAAAAAAAATTAAGCTTAATTACTTCCCCTGGCAGATTTCACAATTCAGCAGATTTTACTCACAGGAAAAATCATTTTTTTTTTGTTAAAACTGTTTTCTGCATTTTATTCATTTCAGTTCATTATCATGAGACATACTGTAGAATCTATCCCATTCATGATCACCCTCACCATGAATTATCACAATTTATAAAAGCAGCCTCTGAAACAAATACAATGAAATTAATGTATGGATATCAGAAAGTACACCATCACCTGGCCCCTCTGTCCTTTTTGGCAATTAAAATATTCAATTTCAGTATTTCTTATAATACAGCTTAATGTATAGATATTAGAAAATGCACTCTTCCCCTCCCTCCTTTGTACTTTTTGGCAATGAAAATATTCAATTTCAGTATTTCCTAATATGCTATTTTATGTATGGATGTCAGAAAATGCTCTATTACTCTTCTCACTTTGTCATTTTGATGATGAAAATATTCAATTTCAGTATTTCTTAATATGCTAATTAATTGACTAGGCAACATTCATCAGCAACATTTCCTATTTCCTATTAGGAAACCCCTGTATTGTAAAAACCTTTGTAAGAATGCCAGCATTTGGGGAGAGTGATGGTGTTTCTAAGTTAGAAATACACTACTATACTTCCACACATGCCATGATGAATAATTTTCCTTTCTTGTTGGCATTTATACCTATCAACTATTTGTCAGCATTCCTGGTCAGTCATCATTTAACCAAACTACACTGTGCATTATCAAATGCTTTTGCTCTCTCCTCATAAATCATGTCCTTCTGCCCCTTAATTACTCTTGTCACTCTCCTCTGAACTCCTTCCAGGTTGTCCTGTGTGTTGGCTCCCCCCTCCCCATCCCCTGCCCTTGGATAATAAGGTGTCCAGCCTTGAATGCAGTATTTCTGAATGCCAGTGAATGAAACTGCAGTACATTTGGGCAGCCTGCCTAATGCATATGGAGCCTGAAGGGAGAAACAGCATGGTATAGCAGAAATAGCACTGGATCATAAGTTAGGAAACCTGGGCTGGAATAAGAACTGCTCCCTAACTACCTATTTATGTCATTTTGGGTAAGTCACTTAAATTCCTTCAGGCATCAGGGTTCTCAGTAGGGGAGGGGGAGGGAAAGTTAGAAGTAAGTAACCTGCAACCCTCCCCCAACTCTAAAATGCAGTCATTATACATTCCCTGCCTTTGAGGAATAATAATTGAGAGATAAAATTATTAAATAATAAGTCTAAAGAAAAGAAGTAACTGAAATAATGTTTTGAAAAACAGTAGAACATAAAAGATACTGGAAAAACCCAAAGATGCTTCTATCACCACACATCTTTATAGTTATTACTTTTTAAAAAGTCAGAGAACCCATTGCTAGACAAATACTACAAGGAGGTCAAAAGTACAAAGAAAAGTTCCAAATAAATTCAAAATATTGATAGTAGCACTTTTTGTAGTGACAAAGAACAATAACCAAATTTGATGCCTGTCAACTAGAGAGTGGATTGCGGAACATCAATGAGAATAACCATAAACAATGAATAGGAAGAATACAGGAAAAATATGGGAAGACATGTGAACTGGTGCCAAGTAGAGTAAGCAGAAACAGGAAAACAATATATAGGATAACTACAACGATTAGACGGCAATAGCAACAAAACAATGCTGTGTAATTATAGTAACCATGCTTTACCTAAAAACATGAGAAAATGTACTGCTCTCCTTTTTTTTTTCAGAGGTGAGGTACTATGGGCATTGTATATACTGTCAGTGTTGGTTGATATGTTGCTTTTAATATTGCTGAACTGCTTTTTTCCCCTCTGCTTTTTATTCTTTATCATAAAGTATGGTACTATTGTAGGGGACAGAGGAGGAATACTTTTGGATATAAGTGAAATAAGAACAAAAGATAGTAATTTTTAAAAAGCAGTCTAATTTAATATCTCATTTTATCTTTATAATAACACTAAGGGGATAAGTGAAGCAGGTATTAATATCTCCATCTTCAAATGAAGTAGTTGCTGCATAGAGAGGTTAAGTGACTTTCTAGTTAGTGGCATTTGGTATTCAGAACATAGCCCAGTGCCCCTATGGTTTCCAGAAGACATAAACCTGGATTTTCTAAGCTTATGGATTCATCAAATCTCAAGTCTAGCATACTCTATCTGTCTTTCTCTCTGTTCTCTGCCCCTTTCCCTCCACTCCCCTCCCATCCCCTTCTCTCCCCTTCCTCTTGGTCACCCTCCCCTCCTCTCTTCCTCCTCCTCCCCTATCTCCTTTTCTCTCTCTTTCCTTTTTCTCCCTCTCACTTTCTCTCCATCTACTCTCTCTTTCCCCTTTTCTCACTTTCCTTTTTTCTTTCTTTCTTTCCTTCTGTCCTTCTCCTCATCTTCTTCCTCCTCCTCCTCTTCCTCCTTTTTCTCTCCCTCCTCCTCCTCCTCCCCTCTCTCCTTTTCTCTCCCTTTTTCTCCTTTTTCTCCCTCTCTTTTTCTGTTCCTTTGCTCTCTCTTTCTCCTTTTCTCCCTTTCCCTTTTTCTTTCTTTCCTTCTGTCCATCTCCTGCTCTTCTTCCTCCTCCTCCTCCTCTTCCTCTGTCTTCTCCAAGTTCTAACAGTATCTTTCATTGAACAATTGAAATTAGAATTCACTATCAGCACCCAGGCTTCCTCTGTTCTCATAACGCACTCACTTCATAAAATATATATTTTTAGTGCACTAGTTTACGATATTCTTAATTACCGAAAAGCTTTTCCCTTAAATTTATCAATTCATTTTCCAGGGGATGTGCTGACAAATGTTTAACAATTGGCTCTCAGAAAAGGACATATGTTTATCTTTATTCTGTATTATTAATATTTTCTCCATCACATTCTCCAGTCCAGACAATGAACAAAACAATTATTCACGCCCTAATTTGTAGAATTTGCTGATTTTTGAAGTGGAAGTGCTCACACTGAAAATTTAGCAATCAGCCTGGTCCCAGCTAACCCCAGCTCACTCCAAGTTTTGCCACAACAGAACCTTCCTATCAAGCACCAACTGAAACACCACTGGCTCTAAAGTCTGGAACCCAGAGGACCTGCGTTCAAACCCCACCTCTAATTTTTACTAATGACGTGACTTGCAGCAATTTATTTCACCTCAGTTTCCTCATCTGTAAAATCAAGGGGCTGGACTAGATGGCTTCTGAGGTTCCTTCTAACTCTCAGAATAAGAACCTACAATTTGAAAAATTAGTGGGTTTGACTAGATGATCCTTGAGGTCTCTCCCAGTTCTAGATTTATGAGCCTTTGACCCAACGAACCTTCTTGCAAGGTACATTTCACAAAAAGTCCATTGCATATTAACAGAAAAGAAAGGAGTGTCCTTTAATTTTGACAACATAGCATTCAAGTTTGGTAGCCTCTCCTGACAGGTTCCATTTGTATTATATTCATTGTGTATCTTTTTCCTTTGTAACTCTTTTCTTCATTCTGCATCATTTCACAGGATATTTCCGTGTGTCTCTGTATCCTTCACATTTCTCACTTCTTATGGCAAAGCAATATTTGAAATGGAGAACTTTAAAGAAACCCAGTTCTATTATTCTCAGAACAATGCAATATAATAAAAGAAATCCTGAATTGAGAGACAGAAGACCAAAGTTCTAGTCTAATCTCTCTCTGACTGAATTATTTGGTGACTTTGGCCAAGGTATTAAATGTTTCTGAGCCCAGTTTCCTCATAATAGAACACTATTGTGCTATGAGAAATAATGAGCCTAGTGATTTTTAGGATAACATGGATAGACTTGCACAAAATAATGAAGAATGAAATGAGCAGAACCAAGGGAATGTTTTATACAGTGACAACAATATCGTTTTAAGAACAACTTTGAGTGGATAAGTCATTTGACTATTATAAATACCCAAATTAGCTACAAAAGACTTATGATGGAAGAAGCTATTTACCTCCAGAGAAAGAACTGATAAATAGAAGTTTGTATAGTATATTTTACATACACATGCGCGCGCGCACACACACACATACACACACACATCTGTGCCTACTGGTAGCAATCTAGGGTAGGGGTGGAGGAGGTAAAGAAAAAAAGGAAAAATTAAAAGGAAAGTTACACGACAACTTTATTATGTATTTCAAAGGAATAGCAAGCTGTACATAATAGATTTGCAGTTTCAAATACAATCATCTTTTTATTCTACTATGTTATGGAAATACTTGTTTTATTTCTTAAGTTCAGAATAAAATTAATTTTTAAAAAAGATGAGGAGGTTGGAGTAAATGAAGTTTATGTTTCCAACTATCTGTAGGGAGAGGCAGTATGGCATAGTAGATAAAGTCCCACCTCAGATACATATGGCTTATGTAATTCTGAGCAAGTCATTTAATTTCTTAGAGCTCCGGCCAACTCCCAAAGACTTTAAGTTACAGAAAAGGTGCTGATCTTCATTGCTTGCTGGTGTTTCCTCACCCAAGATTTCCCTCTACTAGAAAAGTAATAAGTCTAGTCCCTTTTCCTTATAATAATCTAAATTTATATAGCTAAATGTTGCCCAGGGCAGCAAGGTGGCCCAGTGGATATGGAGAAGGGCCCGGAGTCAGGAAGATTAATCTTCCTGAGCTCAAATCTGGCCATAGACACTTATTAGCTGTGTAACACTGATCAAGTCAATTCTTCTGAAGCAATATGAGTGATTTATAATGGACATGTCATAACATAAAAGAGTTTCTACTTTTTTGCAATTGCGAGAAAAATATAATAAAGGATAATTAAAATATCAGAAAAGTTTGTTCTTTTAAGGAGGTCATTATTCCCTTTACATTTACACAATTCTTTTGCTCAAGATTGCCCCCTTGTTATAGTCTATGGAGCAAAGGTTAGCTTTTAGCCCAGTACCTGTCAGAATTATCCAAAGTCTATGTTAAGTGTGAATGAGCAAAATTGCACTGTGTACATCTAATCAATTAATAAACAAACATTTATTAAGTGCCTACTATGAGCCAGGCAATATTCCAAGCCTCTGCCTCTTTTTTATTTCATGCCCATCTTTAATTCCTTGTTTCTGATTTTGATCTATAGATATTGGATAACATCTTCTTTAATTCTTCTTAATATTTCTTTATGAGGGGCAGCTAGGTGGCACAGTGAGTAGAGCACCAGCCCTGGAGTCAGGAGGACCTGAGTTCAAATGTGACCTCAGACACTTGACATACTTATTAGCTGTGTGACTTTGGACAGGTCACTTAACCTCAATTGCCTTGCCTTGCCCCCTCCCAAAAAATATTCCTTTATGAGTCTTACTTTTCAACATATTAAACAAACCTAGCTTCTACTCCTTGAGCCTCAACTACAAAAGTAGAGGACCTGATTCTCCCACTAACTTCCTGGTATCATTTTACTGCCACTTCTTGGCTTCTGCCATTTAATTTGAATTTTATTCATATGATTCTGATGCTGCTTGTTCTTCCCAAACCAGTATGCATTCTGATATCATGGATGTTATTTATACAACACTGAGTCGAGTTCTTTCCAAAACAGAGAGGCCTTTTAGTCTAGCACCTTTACTGAGTTTTGTAATGTGTTTAAAATGTCTACATTTTTCATCAGGTTTCATTTATTCTTGCTGCCTACTTTCATTATCATGTTCTGATATGCCCAGCTTCCCTGCTTCACACTGATTTCATTCTTTCAAAAACTCTCTTTCTAGTGTTGACTTTTTGCCTATTGAGAATTATAGATTTAAACTTTTCTCTTGCTCTAGTCTAAGAAACTATGATGTTTCCTATTGCTATTTGAACAAGAGAGGCAGCATGGCATGGTGAGGAGTGAGCTAGCATTGAGAAAAGAGTCAAGAAGATCTGAGTTCAAGTCCTACCTATGACACATACTGACCTTGTGACCCTGGGCATGTCATTTAATCTGCCAATACCTCCAGACAACTGATTAAGTTTTAAGTTGAAGAATGTTGCCCATCTACATTCATGGAGGGAATTTCCTCACCAAGGAGTTCCCCTACCTAATGAAATCATAGATCTGGGCAAACACAAATACACAGAGATTCGAAAGATATGTGTGTGTGAATAAACCTCAGAAAATGAACAAATGGGTAAACGATCATCTGTTCCTGCCTTTCCCTCCCTCTCCTATACCTTCTTTTCCTACCAACCTCCTTCCTTGGAATGGACTCTTTCCTTTCCCACCTCTGCCTGCTGAAGTCTCTTCCTTCAAGGGTCTACTCAAACTGAAGGTCTACAGAGCCATGGTGCTGGCCTCATTGTTATATGCCTCTGAAATCTCAACAGTATACCAGCTCTATACCAAGAAACTGAATCGCTTCCCTTTGAATTGTCTTAGGAAGATTCTGAAGATCACCTGGCAGGATAAGGTACCAGACACTGAGGTCCTTTCTCGACCAAGCATTCAAACTGCCTCAGAGAGTGCAACTCTGATGGGTTGGCCACATTGTTCATTGTTCCAATGTAAAATGTACCCTTGTCAAAAAGACTTTAATGGAGAATTCACACAGGGCAAAGGTTCACGTGGTGGTCAGAAGAAGTGCTACAAGGATGCTCTCAAGGTTTCTCTTAAAAACCTTGGAATTTATTATGTGATATGGGAGACACTGGCACAGGACCACTCAGCATGGAGTGCCCACGTCAGAGAAGGTGCTGTGCTCTCTGAGCAAAGCAGAACTGAAACAGCTCAAAAGAAATGCAGGATGCCCAAATTTAGAATAGCCACCCCAAATGTTGACGCAGGCTATTTGTGCCTGACCTGTGGTACAACATTCTGAGTGCGCATTGGTCTGATCAGCCACAGTCAGACACACTGAAACTTGATGCTAGCGTGGTGATGTCATTTTGGTCCTTTTAGAGAATGAAAGACAACAGCCAATTCAGGAGCCACCTCATCCCCAAAGGCTTCCCAGCTCCTGACCCAGGGAGTCTTGTATTGTCCTCCCCAAATTAAAGTGATCTCTCCTTCTTTAAGTTTCTCTTAGAGAAGAGAAGAAATGCCATTCTACTGTACACCAGTGCCCTGCCTTTGGGCAAGGGGAGAAAACATCATTCCATTGTGATAAATTTCCAGTCTCCTGCTGAAAGAGAAGAAACTATTCTATCAAGGACCAGACTCTTCCCTTTCAGGGAAGAAGAGGGGTCATTAAATCAAATCTTCAGTTTGGTCTCCTATTTTGGGGGAAGACAAATTAGATAATTCCTTAAATTCCCAGTACTTGTTGCCTTACTTAAATTGCTTAAGGTCTTAAAAGGACTCTCCCCTGAGACTAAGCCCCAGTGGACAGAGAAAACATGCTTGAACTCACTCCTCAGTGATTAACACCTCCCTGACCATACCCTCCCCAATCCAGCTATTCTGAGTCCCCTGCTGGTATCATTCAAACCCCATTCTTGGTCACCCACTGCCCCATCCCTTATTTTCATGCCCCTCAATACAACTCCCACCCAATATCCCCCTTTGAAGCTATTCAGCCCTTCCAGGGTGCTCTCTGGAATATCTGCACCATAGGTAACAAACTTACTTTTATCTTAAATCTTTTCCTTTTTCACTTCTTCAATATTCTGATTTTCACTGATGCTTGGCTTCCTCCTGATAGCACATCTTTCCTGGCCTCCCTTTCCAACTCTGGCTATCATTTCACTGCTTATCCTCTGACTCTCTGGTCAAGGTGAGGGAGTTGGAATACCTCTGCTCCCCATTGGCATTTCTAGGCATTCCCTTTACCACCATCACTCAATAACTTCTCTTCTTTTGAATCTCACTCAGTCCACACATGAGGGGCAGCTAGGTGGCACAGTAGGTAGAGGGCTAGGCCTAAAATCAGGAAGACTAATTTTCCTGAGTTCAAATCTGACCTCAGATACTTACTGACTATGTGACCTTGGGTAAGTCATTTAACCTTATTTGCCTCACTTTCCTCATCTGTAAAATGGAATGGAGAAGGAAGTGGCAAGCCACTCCAGTAACTCTGCAAAAATAAAAACACCAAATGGGGCCACAAAGAGTTGTACATGACTGAAAAATGACTCAACAATAACAGCAATCCATATCTACCACCCAATCAAAATTCTGGAAGCTATTGCTACCAGCCTCCAAGACACTCCCCTTCATTACTCAGTGAAGTTCAATATCCAGCTCTCAGTCCTCTCCTCTTCAATTCCTGAGCTCAACAGGAGACTTCAACATATACCTTGATACTCTCAAATAATCTAACCTCAGAATTCCTCAACTTAATTCATTTCACATAACCTACTCCTCTACCTCACCTCAGCCACAAACAAAGATGGTCATATCCTCGATCATATCATCCACAAATGAACCACATCCTTGTTCATGATCTCTGAAATTCTCTTATCTGATCAGAATCTCTTGTCATTCCACCTTTTTCTCGGCCTTGCAAACCCAAATTCTGTTCTTTGTTCTTGACCTGACCTTTAATCCCAAATTCTCTCCTAAGCTATTGCCTCTACACTGGCTATAGTTTCTTCCCTTCCTTCTCTTGATCCATTGATGAACCAGTTCAACTCTACACCGTCCTCTTCTTTTGATTCCCTTGCTCTTCATCATGACAAGTCTCAACCTTGTATTACTCACTCCCACCATCTACTACCTTCACTCCCACACATTATACTGAACAAAATCACAAAAATATGCAGACTGAGTCCACTAAAATTTTATGTTACATCTCAATTGGGCCCTTACTGCTGCAAGGCAATATTTTTATGCCTCCCTAATTAATTCACCATGTCACCACAGTGACTCTTCAAAACTGTTCTCCTAGCTAAGAATCTTGCCTCATATTTTACAAAACAAAAACAAATAAAATAAACCTGTGACTAATCACCAAGATCTCTCTTCTCTCCTTCTCCACATCTCACATCACTCAGCTGCCTTCTGTCACTATCTCCCCCTTTATTCCTGTATCACATGAAGAAATAGCTCCTCTCATGGCAAACCCCTCTACATGCACAGGTGTTTTTATTCTATCCCATCTTCTCCAGCAGACTTCTCCATCCGTAATCCTCACTCTCATTTTAATCTCTCCTTGTCTACTGGCTTCACTGCTACCACCTACAAACATGCCCATGTCTTTTCTATCATCAAAAAAAACTTCATTTGATAATTCATTCCCCACTAGCTACTGTCACATAACCCTTCTCTCTTTTGTGGCTAAACTCCTTGAAAAGGCTTTCTATAATAGTTGCCTCTACTTTCTTTCCCATCACTCTGTTTTTAATTCTAGTCTGGCCTCTGACATCATTGTTCAATTGGAATTGTTCTCTCCAAGTTACCAGAGATCTCTTAATTGCCAGATCCAATGGCCTTTTCTCAGTCCCCCTCTTTCTTGACCTTTCTACAGCCTTTGACACTGGCAAGCATTTCCTTCTCCTTGAAACCCTTTTCTCTCTAGGTTTCCATTTCACTACTCTACCCTAGTTCTCCTCCTATCTTCTCACCACTCTTTCTCAGTCATCTTTCTGGATCTTCATCCAGGTCATACTCACTTAGTGTCTTCCAAGGGTTCTTCCCTTCTTGCTCTAGATTATGTCACTTGGTGATCTCATCAGGTCCGATGGTTTCAATCATCTCTATGCTGAGAATTCTTAGATCTATATCCAGCCTCAACTTCTCTCTTAACCTCTAGAATTGTATCTTCAGCTGCTTAGTAGATATCTCCAATGGTGTGTTCCACTTCCATCTTCAACTCAACATGTCCAAAACTGAACTCAACATATCTCCTCTCAGACTGTCCTTCCTTCTGAATTTCCCTGTTACTGTTGAGGGCACCACCATCCCCCCAATTACCCAGGCTCACAGACTATGTGCCATCCTAGACTCTTTCTTCTCTCTCCCCACCCTATAGCCAACCTGCTGTCAATTTTCATCTTCATGACATCTTTCATATATGCACCCTTCTTTTTTCTGACACTGTCAACATTCCAAGGCAAAGCCCTTATCACTTCATACCTGGATCCATTCGATAGTCTGCTCATTGTTCTTCCTGCCTCAAGTTTCTCCCCATTTCAGTCAATCTTCCATTCAAATTAATCTTCCTAAAGTGCAGACGTGATTATGTCACCCATCTATTCAATAAACTCCAGTGGTCCCCTATCACCTCTGGGATCGAATAGAAAATCCTTTGTTTGGTGTCCACAGTCCTTCACAACCTGGCCCCCTCCTACCTTTCTAGTCTTCTTGTACTTTGCTCCCCTCACCCTTACTCTGTGATTCAGTCACAGTGACCTCCTTATTCCTTGAACAAGTGTGACAACAATTCAGCTAGCTGCCGTTGTGGGGTTAGAAGACCAACACAAGACCAACAACAAGAAGGCTGCTAGCACAGGTTCTTTGTTCTGCTTTTCTAAAGAAAGAAACTTTAAGGAGTTAACAATCTCAGTTTAATCAAACATACGTATATCATTCACTTAGTTCAGGGAGAAAAGATCAGCCTCCTGAACTTCAGGGTAAATATAAACAGAAACTACAAACATCAACAGACAGACCTTGTCTGATCAAATCACAATACATAGTTACCAGAGAAGCATCGATATCTGTCTGGGTTATCAAAGCCAGGGGGCAGCTACAAGGGCTCAGCCAGAGTCTCAACACTCCTTCAACGAGTGAGCTCCAAAAGTCAAACCCCAAGCTCCTCTCAATTATATCCTGTTCGGAGCCCTGAGGGCTCTAACCTCTCCCAGGATGAGTATGTGAAAGTTCACCATCCCCAGCATCACATCATATACAAGTCAATATCCTGATTGCCTTAGTGCTGAGAAATAGCTGAGAAATACTCCAAAACAAAGACAGCAAAAGGTTTCCCACTAATTCAAACAAAGGGAGACTTGATAGTCTTAGCATTCCAAAAGGGAATTTACAACAAGACACTGCATTTTCACACTTTGAGCATTTTCTGGATTGTTCCCCATATATGGAATATTTACCCTCCTGGCTTCCCTGGCTTCCTTCCAATCGCAGGTGAAATCCCATCATCTATGAGAAGCCTTTCCTGATCCCCCTAAATGCTAGTGAATTCCATCTATTGATTATCTACAATTCATAATGTATATAGCTTTTTTGTGCATAGTTGTTTTCATGTTTTCTTCCCCTATTAGACTGTGACTTCCTTGAGGGTGACTGTCTTTTGCCTCTTTTTGTATCCCCAGCACTTAGTATAGTGCCTGGCACACAGTAGGCACTTAAGAAACGTTTATCAATTGACTGACAATTTTGCTTAGACCTCTAATTTGCACTCAGAATATTTTGTCTAGTTTCATATTTATTTCTTGACATGTCATCCAGTCATCCACCACTACCACCTATACCATAAAATGAAAAACAGAGACTGCCTAATGTTTCATCCCTGCATCCCCAAAACTTAGAAGAGTGCCTTAAACATAGTGGGCACTTAATAAATATGAGTGGAATTACAAGAAAATCTAGTGGAATTACCATTTTAAAACAAAGTATCAAAAATCATAAACAAGCATTGTCTAATTTATGACTTCACTGAGGTATTCTAAAGCAACTGACCTTCCAGAAAAACTAGCTCCTAAGTATAAAGAGACCTTAGATTGGTCCCAGTACGCAGCCACTTCAAGCCGTGGTTTTATATATATATATATATATATATATATATATATATATATATATATATGTATATGTGTGTGTGTGTATATATATATATATTTTTTTTAGAGGGGGGCATCTATGTCCAAAATGTGTTTAATCTGTAACCCAGATCAAAGATTTGAGGCCCCTAGGTGAGTTCAGCTTTCAAGGATCTCATGATTTCAAGCCTGGATTGCTGGAATGCCCCATGTTCCCTTGTTTTATATCCCTAATCCATCCACCTGCCAAAATATATAGAACTGCATGATGAGAAAATAACTTCCTTCCTCCTTGAAGAACAGCTCAATAAAATTGAGCTGAGAGCTCCTGAGCAGTAAAGTGATCTTCCTAGGGTCACATCATCAGTATGTTAAGGCAGCCAGGTGGCACTGTGGTTAAGAGGGCTGGACTTGGAGTCAAGAAGACCCCAATGCAAATCCTACCTCAGGGATTTATGAGCTATAGATTCTGGGCAATCCTTTAGCCTCAGTTTCTTCATCTGTAAAATGGTGACAATAATTTCACCCACCTCTCAGGGTTGTCAGAATTTGCTAAGTATTTATCATATCGTGAAGGAGTCTTCCTTAACCCTGCTTAATTCCTTTCAGTACTTTCCCTCTTTTAATTATATCCTCTTTATCCAGAAGATAACTTGTTTTGTACATTTGCAAGTTGCCACTCCCATTAAATTATAAGTTCCTTGAAGGCAAGGACTGTCTTTTGTCTCTCTTTTTATCCCCAGTGCTTATCACAGTTCCTGGCACATAGTAGAAGCTTGATAAATGTTTATGGATTAATTGAATACAAACCTGAAAAGATGGTCTCAAGGAGGTTGAATTGGAAGTGCTGACTCCATTTCACTCATCCTTCTGCTATTCAATACAGCTACACCTCTTACCCTGTCTAATTATGCAATTCAGTGTGCATTTATTGTTATTGTTTTTGTTCACTTCAGTCATGTCTGACTTTTCATGAACCACTTTGGGGTTTTCTTGGCAAATATACTGAAATGGTTTACCATTTCCTTCTCCAGTGAATTCTACAGATGAGGAAACTGAGGCAAACAGGGATAAGTGACTTACCCAGGGTCACACAACTAGTGAGTGCCTGAGGCTGAATGTTAACTCAGGTCTTCCTGATTTGAGGCCCAGCACTCTAGCCACTGCACCACCTAGCTGATCTTGCATTTATTAGGGGCCTATTACATGGAATGCACAGTGCTAGGTGCTGAGAATACAAAAATGCATACGAGATTCTCTGGAGTAAGAATCATTCAACTTTGTACTTGTATCCTCAGCATTTGCCACATAGTAGGTGCTTAACAAATGCTGATTAAATGATGAAAATGAAACTGTTCTATGCACAAGAAGCTTATATCCTACTGGAGGGAAAATACATACATACATATGTATGTGTGTGTGTATATATATATATATATATATATATATATATATATGTATATATATGTATATATGTATGTATAGGCAAATTTAAAGTAAAGAATTTCAAGTTTTACCCCTGAGCCCCAGTACTCGGCTTCCCCTATCTGAAACATCTTGATTATTCTACGAAGTCCAACATTTCACCACTTGCTCTTTTATGTTCTCTGCTGTCCTCTCCTGAAATAACATTTGCTTATCATTAGTGGGTCCAGAAGAAGCTGTTCAGAATGCTAAATAGTCATTTTCTCCCCAGGGCCAGTCTGTTCCAAGCCTATTGTTAAATCTTATCTTGTTCTACAGAAAATAAAAATAGAACTTGTTTGCTGGGAGGCATGGCTGATGAAATTCGCCAGTTCTCCCCAGTCATCTTGAAACTCCCTGCACTCCAGATTCCTCTAACAGAGCATCTTTTAGGCTGAGGTGTTCAAAGTTTTGCTTTGTTTTTTAACTGTCTTATTTATACTGTGAGGCTCTCAGCAGGCATTAGCATATTGGTTTTACGTATGAAGAAACTGACCAAGAGGCTGATTGATTTGCCATGGGCCCCATGATAAGTTCAGAATGGTATCAAGGTGAGACACCAGGTCTCTTAACTCCCAGCTCAGGGAATGTATTGGGGATCCTTGAAGAGTTTGGCCTTTGTTTCCTTTGATTAATTCAGTGTCTTTGGTTGAGTCTTACTTACTAGGTGCTAAACCCCAGGCCCAAACCCCTATCTACTGGGTGCTAAGCTTATGTGGGTATGAATTGGTACCTAAGGTGGGGCTCCAGGTGGGGCTGATGAAGGGAGGTGCTAACACCAGAGCCAAACGAAGGAGCCTAAGTTCTGGTCACTCAGATGATGTTTGATGATGTCTGAAACTGTATAAAAAGAGAAGACAGAGCTATTTGCTTAGGGCTCTCACTCTTGGTGGCGCGCTGATGTGGAGATTCCAGGCAGCTGTAGCTAAGAGCCCTCCAGCTTGTAAACCAGATGTTGGGACTTTGTTAAACTCTGGTAACTATTAATTGGGATTTGAATCAGACAAGGTCTGTCTGTTGATGTTTGTAATTTGTTTGTATTTGCTCTGAAGTTTAGGGTGCTGCCTTTTTCCCCTGAACTAAGTGAATGATATTTATATACTAGATTAAAGTAAGATTGTTAACCCCTTAATGTTGCTTTCCTTAGTAAAGCAGATCAAAAGAACCTGGGCTTGCAGCGTTCTGTGAGCTGGTTGTCATTGGTTTTACACCCCCACAACAACCACTAGCCGAATTGTTGAAACAGGGCACTGCCTCCTAGATCAGTGATCCCCAGCCAAAAGCTAGCAAGTAATATATCTATATACCTGGGTCTAGATTTATATATACTATATATCTACAGATAGATGTAGTATGTATAGCATATATCTGTATGTGTGTGTGTTGTTTTTCACTCATTTGAGTTGTGTCTGACTCTTTGTGATTCCATTTGGGGTTGTCTTGGCAAAGCTACTGGAGTGGTTTCCCATTTCCTTCTCCAGCCCTTTTTACAAATGAGGAAACTGAAGCAAACAGGTTTAATTGACTTGCCCAGGGTCACATGGCCAATAATTGCCTGGAGACAGATTTGAACCCAGGAATATAAATCTTCCTGACTCCAGGCCTGGCACTCTAACCATTGGGCCACCTAGATGCCCTATGTATGTGTGTATGTGCTTATATGTTTGCATCTATGTGCATTGTGTATATGTGTATCTATCTCCATCTATCTAGAGACAGAAATAGAGGTATACACATACACATACATACCCGCAGCTCAAGTTGTCTCCTGGTTCTTTTTTGTTTACTTTGTTATGACTATAATGTATATTGTTCTCCAGATTCTGCTTATTTCACTCTTCATCAGCTCACTTGAGTTTTCCCCTGTTTCTCTGAATTCTTCTAGACAGTAATTTCTTATCAAGCTATAATAGTTCTTTTTTTCTGAGAGGCAGTGTGGTGCAATAGAAAGAGAGCCAAGAATGAGGAAGACTTGGGTTCAGGTGCTCCCTTTGATACCTACACCTATGGGACCCTCAGCAAGCAACTTAAACTTGCAGGGCCTCAGGGAACTCTTTTAAGACTACCAGTTGAAAAGCAGATACTGATCTGTATTGGTGGGAGGATTTCCCCCACTGGGAGTTCCCTATAACAATGAAATCATAGCCATGTTTTTTTTAAAAAATCCATTGTGTTTATGTACAACAATTTGCTTAGTCATTCTTCAAAAATAAGTCAATATACAAATATATGTATGCACACATACATACATAGATAATACTTACATATGTGGAATTTCCCTGACTCCAAGTCTTGAGCTTTAGCCACTATCACTTAACTTCCATTAATTTGCATATAATTAGCATATTGTATTGTTGTTGAGTTGTTTTTCAGCTATGACTGACTCTTTATGACCCCTTTGGGGTTTTCTTAGCAAAGATACTGGAGTGGTTTGCCATTTCTTTCCCCAGTTCATTTTACAGATGAGAAAACTGAGGCAAACAAGGTTAAGTGACTTGTCTAGGGTTACATAGCTAGTAAGTGTCCGAAGACAGATTGGAACTTGGGACTTCGTAACTCCAGGCCTGGCACTCCATCCACTGTACTAGTTGCCCAATTAATATATTATATGTATGCTATAAATTAATATAATATCTAGACTGCTATAAAGATGCAATTTATATAAAATATAAATTACATTTTATAAATAAGTAATATTATCATATGTTGTATATGTGCCATTTTATATATTATATATTATTAGAGACAGCTATCTGTTTATCTTTAACCTCTTCTGGATATATACCTCATAGTGGAATCCCTGTGTCAAAGGGTATAGACATTTAGTCCCTTTTTTTTTTTAGCATAATACCAAATTTCTTCCCAAAATGATTGGACCAATTCACAGGTCCCCCAATAGTACATTAGTATTTCGAAGTTGACTTTTTCTAAAACTTTTCTTACATGCTAATTTACCAGATTCCTCCCACCTACCCATATTTATTCACTCATTCTTTTAACAATAGCTGGTTAAGCACATACTTTGAACATAGCAGAATTTGACTTTGGAATCAGGAGAACTGGAATTTAGTCCTAACTCTGTCACTTTAATATCCACATGACCTGGACCTCTCTGAGACTCATTTTCTTCATCTAAAAATGATGGGTTTGGGGCAGCTAGGTGGCGCAGTGAGTAGAGCACTGGCCCTGGAGTCAGAGGACCTGAGTTCAGATCTGGTCTCAAACACTTGACATTTACTAGCTGTGTGACCTTGGGCAAGGCACTTAACCCCAATTGCCTTGCCCTTCCCCCTCAAAAACAAAACAAAAATAAAAATAACAAAAATAAAAAAAAATTAAAATGATGGGTTTGAATTAGGTGATTTCTAAGGGTCTCTTCCATCTCAAAAATGGCAAGTTTCTAATGTCCTTTCACATTTTGTCACTTAGTTCTAAAACCTCTGTAGCTGGAAAGGTTTCATTTTACAGAACCAAGGCTCAGAAAAGTCTCACAGTTACTTAGTGGCAGAGAATGAGCATTAGATCACAGATAAAAACTGTACTCTCCTAACAGTTATACTTGGGGAGCTCCTTGGAGGCAGACTAGTTCATTTTGCCTTGGTACGTCCAACATTTGGAGCAATGCCTGGTATATAGTAGATTCTTAATAAATACGTGTTGATCGACTGAATGGGAGAAACCTTTCACTTATTGAAACTGCCTGCAGAATCCACAAGGCAAGATTTTTACTGGTGTATCACTGCTTAGTGCCAGAGAATTACGGGAAAAGAGAGAGGAGGAAGAAGGTACCCGTATGAACAAGAAGGAACCCATATGAAAGCTAAAGCAAGTGTTTTATAAAGCTTGGGTTCACATTTAGATCACCAAGGGGTTAAGAAATACTTTAAAATTTGCTGTAAACTCACTTGCCTCCTATTATATATACTATAAAGAATACGGCCTGCTTCTCTATGTTTTAAAAAAAACCACAACACTAAACTAGTTAATGTTTTCCTTCTGGGCTATGCCTCATGTGAAGGTTGTGCATGACCCTGAGGATGACTAACATTGTAAAAAAAAAAAAAAATCACCACATTTGCAAGGTTTAGAAAGAAAAGCAAAACAGAAGTTTCATGTTTCTTTTTCATGAGTAGCAAAAAAAAAAAAAAAGAATTGGTTTTTATCATAAGAAAACTGTAATTTGATGTTTAAGATGTTTTAGGCATTACTTTTACATAGTGCAGATTTTTCCATTTTTTTTGTTTGTTTTAATACCTAGATATACACATGCATACATATACATACCCAGTAGGCTTTAAAATCTTTTTGAAGCCTGGGACAGATGAAACTAATATTTTAAACACTTAGCTATTGCCTTTTATTGCTCTGTATTTCCCTTCCCAGGCCTTCTTTTTCCATCTTGAAATTTGAATTTAGTGCTGAAACATCTGTGTTATTATATAGTCCTTGAGGTATATCAAAAGAAACCTTTTCTGAAAAGTTACAGCTATTTTGTAAAAAGCAATAAATTTTTAACTATAATAATTGTGCAAAAATTTTCAATTTAATTTAAAAGGCAAGGTTTTTAAAAAACAAAACTATTTGAAGGCCTGAAATAATATATTAAAATACCAATCATAAAATATGACATTTGGAATTGTAAAGGGCCATTTGTTACAGAAAAAAATTAAATTTTTCTCTTCAACTGTTTATACTTATGATATGTAATTATCTACACTGTCTGTGAAATATTAGATTGGCTTGACTTTGTCAGATTCTTAGGTTTTGTTTCCCCCCAGACACTAGCTAATAAAAATACAGAGAATGTTTTTCAGGTTCCAGTCACATCGCTATTCAGGTAAAGTCAGACAGAGAAACAGGTTTCCTTTTCTCCTTTGTTCAATTCTTTTCCATTGGGACCAAAGCATCTGGTATCACATCTTGGATCTGGTCCCTGCCATAAGGACATTTACAACTTAATCACCATGTGACCCCCATCCAAGTACTGAGCATCTTACGGACACTTGAATATTGTTGTTGGCAATGAGGGTTACTACAGTAGGAATAAGTAAGTCTTAGTTTGGTTCTTCTAGGGAAAAAAATTTATTTGGGAGTTAGATAATCCCCCACTATGTGCACTGATGCTAAATTAGAGGCAAGTTTCCCATACTAGTAAAGCTGTAAGTCATGAAATTTATTTTTTTTTGTAGGCAATACTACCATCCAGGATCATTGGGTTGAACCTGGTCCTCTTACTCGTTATCAGTGATTAAAGGATTTCCACCCCCCCACCCAGAAAATCCAAATTAAAGTGTTCCTTTAAGAAACCACCCCTTACATACTATACAGCTATTTTTCTTAGATATACCCTATACATAAAACCGACTAGCCTGATTTTGAGTGTTAGATTTGAAGTAGTTGAATCTGTGTCAGAGAAACTAGAGAACATCTTTTCGAGTTTGGGTGACAGGAACAGAAGAAAACATGGTACCATTGGGGCAGAATTGGCCACAGTTAGGATTTCCTGAGTATTTTTGTCCGTATCTGGGAAAGAGGAAAAACTTTCCAGGAAGCTATGAGTAAGTTTCTCAACATTTTAAGCAGATGACTAGTTAGAGAAAGGAGGAGGAGGAAAACCCTCTCTTTGGACCAATTAATAAGATTTTCAAAGAGAGAAAGATAAATGTCTGAAATTTCCTGGAAGTCCTACCAATTAAAAAAAGAAAAAAAAGAAAGATGCACGAAAAAAAAAATCATAACCACCACTTCTACCACACATGTTAGAATTAATGTCACCCTTTTACAGTAAATTCTGAGGAGGAATTTTTACTCCAAGTCTTTATTAAAAAGCACCTGAGACATTGGGGAGAGAAATTATCTTGTTTATAGAAAACCCAAACATGGTCTTTTGTTTCTTTTTCTCTTCTTTTGGATATAAAATTCTGCCTGAGTCATTAAAGTTTGGGAAGCAAACAAAACGCATTTCTCCTGCTCAAATTTTTCAGATGCTTTCTCTTATTCTTGTGTAACTTGAAGTGTTTGGATTAAAAAAAAAAATAAAAACCTCTCAGAATTGGCTAAGGCTCCTTGGTTACTAAAGGAGGGTGTTTGTGTGGGTTGGAAAGAGGCAAGAATGCCCAGTTAGAGCAGAGCAGCATAGCTCTGTGTCAGATAATTTTCATACTTCCATATTTCTAAGTAGGATTGTAGGATTATAGATTTAGATATGAAATGAACCGTAGAGGTCATCTAGTACAACTCTCTCACTTAACAGATGAGGAAACTGAGGCCTAATAATGTTAAGTGACTTACAGAAAGAGGGCTTGGACTCTTAGGACTCTTAGGACTCCAAAACTGATCCCCTTTCCACTGGACTCTTCCCCAATCCAATCTCAAATTATGTTGCCCCACTAGATTCTCATTTTAATTTTTCTGGAAGTATTCTAAAAACTGGTGACATTATACAGCTCATCCAAGAAGTGCTCTGAAAATCCTTCCCATCTCTGCCAAGTATTTCCACGTCTGAAATTACCACTCTCTGTGTTTCTGCCTCTTTTTCTTGTTCTCTCATTACTCAGGGGCACAAATGTGCCTTCATGGATGTTTCCTTATGTGCCTCCAGTGGAGTATTTAGTGCACTCTAGGGCAATGCACCCTGCGGTTTCATTGACTTGTGGCAGATGGTGTGTGTTAGAATGGCATTCAAACAAATACAAATTGTACAGACTCACACTAATGGAGCTTCTCTTCCTGCCATGTAATTTCTAGGCTTGGAAGAAGTTAAGCCTTGAGACAGCTAATGATCAACAACCAAATGAGAAGTTGGACACCCTGTTTTTTTAACTTAAAAGAAGAAACAAACATAAAAGTGTGTGGTCTCCTGTAAGATGCCAAGAGAACGACGACAGGGCACTCAAAGAAGCGGGGAAATTGGACATTTGAACCTTCAACCAGTCTTATGGTAATTCACAGAATAGATACTATAATTAATAATGATGATAATAATTATAACTTACATTATCTCATTTGATCCTCACAACAATCCTGTGAAATACACGCTACTAGGATCCTAGGAAACTGAAGTTTTGAGAGATTGAGTGACTTACACAGGGTCTCACAGTAAGTATCCGGGTGATGGCTTGAACTGAGGTCTTTGTGGGCCCAAGTCCAGAGCTTTATCCACTGCACTACCTACTGCCTGGATCATTCAGCTTCAGAGCTTGAGGGCCTCACATGCAGTAGGCCCTTAAAAACATATAATGCATCAAATGTTTGTTGAACAGAAGCTTCCTTAGCCCAACAAATGTTCTGCCAGTCACTCACAGAAGAGAAAAAAAAGCATTCTACTCAACTATGAGGAAATCTCTAGTTACAAAGTATATTAGGTGTTGACAACATGTTTATTAACTCAGCTAGATATAGCTTCATACAGATAATCAGTCTTTTTACAGTTCTTACCAGTTATGGGATAGGATTTAGAACTCAAAGATTATGCCATCTACTTCTTCAGTGTAGAGATAAAGAAACTGAGGCACAGAGAACTGACATAAATACAGAGTTCTAAGGTCCCTTCCAGGTCTAAAGGCTATGATCCTATTACCTGAAATAGTCACTCTGTTTCCTGGGCACTGTCTTGTTACCTCTACAAATTCCCCTTCACTTGTTGCTTCTCACATTCAAGAATTTTTGGGCTGAGCTGACTTTGGTCAAAGAATAGATATTTTTTTCTCTTTGGGGTTATAGATAATCATCCTCTAACACCTTCTATTAAATAAGATAATGTATATAAAGTGCTTTGTAAAACTCAAAGCACTATATAAATGTGAGCTAAATTATTTTTCTCTTCTCATTCCATTGAAAGTTTTCTTTTACTCTTGTTTCCTGTTTCTTATTAGCACATCCCATCCTTAAATCACATATCCTGACCTCCCGAAGATGTTAACTACATGGGCTACCTGTTTTCACTGATATCTTCCCTGTAAAGCAATCATGACAGTATTTCCTAAAGCCTGCTTTTATATTTAACAGCACTTTCATCTATAGGAGAGCAAAGGTGTCATATATAATATATATTTCAGGAGAGATATTTTCTCTCCAGAAGGAAAATTATTTTCTCTTAGACATTTTGGATGGATGTATCTAAAGAGAAACTTGAGTCTTCGAGCTCCAATGCTAAACTCTACCTTTGTATGTGATCTGAGGACAAACTTCAAAGGGAGCAATCTCAAAATGGAAATCAAGAAGCATTTATTAAACACCTACTTTTGCCAGGCACTGTGCTAGGCACCAGTGAAAGGGGCAAAAATGAAACGTCTTCTAATCTCAGGAAGTTTACATGTATCAGGCACAGTGATATAACACATATAAGTAAATACAGAATGCATGCAAGGTCAATACCAGGAAATTTTTTCAAGGGGACGCTAGTAGTTGGGCACAGGGAGTAAGGAAATGCCTCATTTAAGAGGTGGCATCTGAGCATTGAAGGAAACTAGTGATTGTTAGAAGCCAAGATGAGGAAGGCATTCAAGGCATCAATAAAAGCCTCCTGTGCCAAGTCATGGAAAGAGAAGACAGAAAGACAGTTTGGCCAGACCCCAGAGTACGTGAAGGGAAGTAATGTGTAATAAACCCTGAAGGGTAAGCGGGAGCCAGGTTGGGAAGAGTTTGGAATGGGCTGCCTCAGAAAGCAGTAGGTTCCCCTTCACTGGAGGCCTTCTAGCAAAGGCTAGGTGACTATGTCACATGTATTGTACAGGGAATGTTTCTCAGGTGTAGGTTGGACCAGGGTTCTTCCAACTCTGAAA
This sequence comes from Trichosurus vulpecula, assembly GCF_011100635.1. Classification (NCBI taxonomy): domain Eukaryota; kingdom Metazoa; phylum Chordata; class Mammalia; order Diprotodontia; family Phalangeridae; genus Trichosurus; species Trichosurus vulpecula. The sequence goes on from NC_050574.1 coordinate 356,004,566, forward strand.
TTCTGGTAGTCTGTGTACTATAATAAACAATGACCCAGGAGCCATTTTTCCAACTCCTCAGTCTCCAGTTAGAATAAATAACTGATGTAGGACCCACAAGGAACTGAAACGTAAATGTTAAGGCATTATGACACTGTTAAAACTATTTAGACAGATGAGCAAAAATAACACTTTTTTATGTGGTGAACCACTTGACTAGAGCTTCATAATTCTATATTATTTGCTTTTTTTTTTAAAAAAAAAAGGAAAGCTTAAAGTTTCTAGAACAAACATTTCCTTCTTGTCGATGGGTTTTAGAGTGCCAACTGAGCTTTGTTTCTTTTCTTTAAAGTGTATTTATTTTTAGACATTTCAATCCACTATTGCAAACAGATGTGCACTTTTTTCTTCCCTTAGAAGAAAATAAATAACCAAGGTTGTGATTCTTTTTAAAAACAGAAAAACAATAGGAGTTTTATTTCAGAATTATGCTTTGTGCCAAGCTTCCAATCTGTAAAACATTTTGCCCTGTTGTGTTGGGGAGGCGGTAAGGACATCTGTGTGTGTTGTATCAATCTGTTCCCTCAAAATATAATACTAGTTCATTATGCTTCTGATCGAATCAGTGATGATCAGAAAAGCTACACAAACACAATTTTCTGAAAGTGCTCTTAAGAAAAAGAAAAAGCTTGACAGTTTGGAGATTGACACCTAAATGAAGTCAAAGTAGACTGTATTATTGAAGTTAGTATTGCAATAATCAATTTCCTCTTAAATTAAAATTAGAGTGTTAGACCAAGAAGGAACCTTAGAGATCATTCATTCCAATGCCCTCATTTTACAGATGTATAAATGGAAATTGGGCAGCTAGATGGTACAGTAGATAGAGTGCTGTGCCTGCAGTCAGGAAGACTCATTTTCTTGAGTTAAAATCCAGCCTCAGTCACTTACTGGCTGTGTGACCCTGGGGCAAATCACTTAACCCTTGTTTGCCTCAGTTTCCTCATCTGTAAAATGAGCTGGAGAAGGAAATGGTAAACCACTCCAGCACTACTGCCAAGAAAACTCCAAATGGGGTCTCCTAGGAAGACTCAGATCCAACTGAAACAACTGAATAACAATAAATAAATGGAAATTAATAGAAAGCCATCAACAAATTGGTCAGGGGATGCCACACCATAATCACAGCATCGGAGATTTAGAAGTGGAAGGGACCTTAGAAAACAGATGAGGAAACTGAAGCCTATCTGAGGTTACACAAGTAGTAAATGGCGGAGGCAAGATTTGAACCCAGGTTCTTCTGAAGCCAAATCCCAAATTGTTTCCCTTGCATCAGGTTGTATAAAAATACTGTTATGAGTCAGAGAAAGAAACTTGGGCCTGGAGGGATGAAGTCAGAGGACAACTTCAAAACCTTCCACAGCCAATTGTGGACCAAGTCTGGTCTAAAAGAACAAGGTCTCGTGACTTCCTGTGTGATGCTCCTTTCCTTTCTCTTCACTCACTTCCATAGTCTCAGGACCAATTGCATTAGATGACTAAGATTCATTCCAGATTGAAATCTAGTCCTATGATTTGATTTAGAAATAGGGAAGTATGAAAGCTGACTGACCCTGATTTTACTGCTTCCCTCTAACTAGGAACTCTTCCAACCTTCTACCCTCCAACCCCTGCAAAGAAAAAAAAAAAAAGAAAAGAAAAAGAAATCAGAGAAACTCATACCAAGAAACCGAAGTCAATTTCAAGATGTGCTGTTTGTTTGTTTTTTAATCCAAGCACTTCAAGCTACACATGGAAAGGAAAAAGAATGAAGAATTCAATAGCTTTACCTATCTAAGTCAAATGAAGCTGCAGCAACTACCTTTCCTTAGGGGCTAATTTGGGGAAGGGGAGAGGAAGAGAAGGTAGGAGTATTCATACTTTGTAATCTACTTAAGCTGCATTTGTAAGTTTCCAGGGGCTATCTGTTTGTCAAGAAAGAGCTTTCTTATTGAGTGGGGAAAATGGTAAAGCCTACGTCTACTTGGAATCCATTAAAATTTCTCTTGCTAAATGAATAAGGATTTTCTTATCATCTGAGCTCAGAAACGTAAAAGTGCTTATAGTCCAAATGTTTCACTCTTTATTCTGTTGTTTTATGACTTAGTTCATTAATTTTCAGGTCCTAATTGCTATTTTGGACTTAAATAAGGCCTTTCTTCTTGAGAATACAAAGATTTGTTGTTGTTTTTTAACATGCATTATCATTTTCATATTTGCAACATATCTATCCTGCAGTCTTATTGAATGAGACTGTCCTGCTGTCTAATTCACCCCAAAGAAGGATCTCTTATTTTCATGCATCCATTTTGTTTTCCTAGAAAAAAATAACTTGTTCAAAAGGCTTAGTAAGGAATTTTTCACCATGATTCACTGAGAAGTACTACCTCCAAGTATGGGAAACTTGTGCCTCCATTTGGCTTTTTTTTTTACTGTCTCTATTGGTGTCTTTAGCTCTACAGATTCCGTAGATTTTCTAATGCAGAACTCCAAAACCTCATTACCAGGAGAATCAACAATACACAATAACAGCCAAGGCAGCCAGTGATGAGATTGAGGCATAGAATCAGAGGATTTCAAGCTGGAAAAGACCTTTAAGATTTTCCAGTTTGGTACCCTTAATTTACAGATGAGGAAATGGAGGCTCACTTAGGGAGGATGAGAAAGAAGACAAGAGGAAAAAAGAAAGGGACGGGGGAAAAAAGAGAAGAAGAAAGGAAAGGAGTAGAGGGAGAAAGGGAGAAAAATGGAAAGGAGGGAAGAAGGAAGGAGAATGAGAGAAAGGAAAAAAGAGGGAAGGAAGGCATATACAATCAGGAGATGCAGTGTAATGCAATAAATGAATGAATGAGTAAATGCTAGATTTTGAATCAGAACTAAGTTCAAACCCATTGTTATTAACCTCTGGATACTCTATGCTCTGGCCAAATTGAAGAATTCTTTGCACTTTGAATACACCCTGTGCTTTCCTGCCTCTTTTATGGGTGTCCAGAATATATTTTCTCCTCTTGATCTGTTGTTTGAATCTCTATCTATTCTTTAAAGCTCAACTCAAATGCAGCTACTCTAGGAAGACTTCTTTTGTCTTGCTGGTAAGTTACATACTTTTTTCCCCAGCCTCATATAGCTACTATTACATAATACTGTACATTATCATTTTCTCTCACTTTATAGTCAATAAAAAAGTTTGACAATGATCCATAGAGGAAAAATCCAGTGATGAAAAAATACCGTTTTCAATGCTGTAGTTGATGTCATTGGGCTAGTCCATTGCTACATGTATCTTAAATTGACATTGTAGATTATGACAATGTGAACCCACCATTGAATAGAAATGAAAGAGCAGGATGGATTGGGAAATTAGGTAGTACTTTCAATGAACCCAAGCTTTTCCCTGAAAGAAAAAGCAATCTTTATAACAATATTCTCTGTCATGTGGTTGTGAATCACAAAGAAAGAGGAAGATCTCTGAAAAATGAAAATTGCAAGTCATCAGAAGAATAATGAAGAGATGCATGGTGGATGAAGATAGGCTTTGGAACATGATGTCTTATGTGCAAGAAGTGGTATAAAGATATCATTCAAGAGTTTCATGATCAGAAAAAGAGATGAGCCAGTCATAGAATTAGAGCAAAAGATAACATGACATACAGTCTGCATAATGCATGGTTTCCACAATACCATGCAAGGTTAAAACAACGAGAGGGCACTCAGCACTGTGGGTGGACCCTCTGGGGGATTTATGGGATAACATGGACAGGAATCAAACATGATGAAAAGGCGTGGATATGTTGTAGTACGCGTCATTAAAGAGATTACCCATATAAATGAGTTGATAGATCCATGGAAGCATTGAAATATGCAGTTATCTTCTGCTGTATTGTGGAGTCAAATTGGATACTTGAATTCTATGTCACCAAAATGCAAACTCTGACATTTCTAGCAAGTGTGGTTTCAGCAATGGATTATATTTCTGTTGTTTGAAAACCAGACCAGTTATATTTACAAAGGCTAATCTCCAGAGGTTTGCCCCCAGCTAAAGAATTTTTTTTCAGCCACAATAACTCAGCAACTAACTACTAAATGGTGAAGGGGTTGAAATCTGAATGCATTATAGATATTCTGCAATTATTACATGATTATGTGTGTGTGTTTTATCCTCCCTATAGATGAGAGGTTCTTAACCTGGGGGTTGTGCATTCTTTTATATTTTGATAACTATATGCTGATACAATTGGCTTTCTTTAGTAATCATTTGTAAATCATTTTATGCCTTTAAAAACAATATTCAGAGAAGGCATCCATAGACTTCACCAGACTACCAAAAGGGTCTATGACACACAAAAAAGATCTGCTTTAGATCATGAGTTCTTTCAGGAGCAGGAATTATGTCTTAATTGTCTTTGTATTTCCCTAGCTTGGCACCATATTTTGTACACAGCAGGTGCTTGGTAAATGGTGGTTGAGTGAATAAATTAACTTAAGTGCAAAAACATCTTTCCTGCTGGTCTTAAAAGACAGGGTCAATATCAGATTTCATGGGAATGGTTGAGCCATCTTTAAGGAAGTAGAGATAGCAATTCAGTAGGTAGCAGTTCAGTAGGTGGCACTTCTCTCAGAGGTAATCATTGAAATCAAGTTCTCATCTTCTGACAGGGAAGATACTTCTAACAGAAGCTCCTTTTGCTCTCATTAAGATCATAATCAAAACCGAGTTTCAGCTTCAGTAGGGGATCCCAAATGGTATCGCTTGGTTTTCAGTAATAAAAGGGATGGATGTGAGTGCCTCTTACCTCAGTGCCAACAGTTAAAACAATCACATCATCTGCCCTCTTACAAGCTCTTGGGCAACTTCATTGGCCTACAATACTTCTAACACACCCTATCCTATGCTGTAATTTTGTGTGGACATTCTTCCCTTCTTAATGAAGGGGGGCAGGACCAAAGGGGGGGATATTGTAGTTTAAAGTAGCTCACCTGAAGTTCACAGAAGAAAGTTAAAGCATTGTGACCCTCAGAGAAAACAACTAAACTGGCGTCTTGAAAACAGAAGTGGTGGTCTAAAGTTTGGCCTTGCCAGGTGATCTAGGACAAATTATATCATTAATTTAGGAAACGAGGAGGGGGGCAACCGTTGATAAAAGGCAGTTGTCTTCAGTTGTCTTTCTGCTTCCTGTTTATTCACACCTCCAGATTCCCCCACCTTCTCTATTTGTTAAAGTCCTATCTTTCTTAAAAGACTAGCTCTAGCACCATTTTCCCATTAAATCTTCCCCCTTTCTTTACCACCCTCTTTTCCATCAAACCTTCCCCCTTTCTTTACCAACCTGTACACACAAATAAGGAGTTATTCCTCTTTAGTGGCCATTAACTACCTGAGTGATCTTAGGTAAAACATTTAACTTCCCCAAACCTCAATTTCCTCAACTGTAAAGTGAGGAGTTTGAACCAGAGGATCTCTGAGGTTGCTTCTAGTCCTATGATACTATAGCAAATTATATTTTTCTTAGTCAATTATCATGTTTTAATCTGCATGTTATATAGCAATATACTTATCTTGCCTCTCCTAATGACACTATAAACACCTTAAGTCTGAGTCTAACTGTCTCCCTGAGTACCTAGCATGGCCCACAGTAGACAGTTAATGATTGTATGATGAATGGATTAATAATAATTCATATTTAAATAGCTTTTAAGGTTTGCAAAGCTCTTTCCATAGAGTAGCTCATCGGATCCTTACAATAGCCCGGTAAAGTAGATAGCATTATAACTCCCATTTTGCATATGAGGAGAAGTTAAGTTTCTTGTCCAGGGTCAAATAGTTATTGAATATTAGAGGTGGGATTTGAACCTAGCTCTTCCTGACTCCAACTCTAGAACTCCATCAACTAGGCCTCATTTGAATGAATGTATGTGTGAATGAATAAATGAATGAATGAATCATACTTTACCAAAACGAACAACCAACTTGGAAAGCAGTAGAGAAAATATAAAGTATCCCAATATTAATAGCTTTTTAAAAAAAATTTTAAAAGACACAGTTGTTACAATTTACAATTTTATTAATAAAAAAATTAACTGGTTAAACAGGCTTTTTAAAATCTGACTTTCTTCCTTAAAAAGAAGAAAAAAGTCATATTTCCAAAAGAACAATTTTTAAGCCTATATAAATATTATGAAAGCTATGTCTAGGCAATCCTACTTCACTTTTTAAAAAAATAAAACAATTAGGAGTCTGAGAAATGGAAAAACCATATAACAAGTATGTACTATCCTCAAACCTACAAATACAACAGTTCAAGAAATTATAATTGTAAATGTCAATGCTGAATTTTTGCCACATCATATTCTGTGTAAGTAGCCTGAGTCTGATACCATGGCTCCTTAGGTGCCTCTAATTTATACACTTTTCATTTTAAAATATGTCCTTAGAGTTCTTTTTTTGTCATTGAATAAGCCTCACTGCCTCTCTTGAGGACCAAGCATTGAATGCCTGTCTTTCCAAAGTATCTCTCCCTCCTTCAGAACACACAGAACAGTCAGAGGGTTAATTAAAGTGGGAATCATCTGTGCACAGGAGACTAAGTTTGCAAGTAAGGCAATCCACAAGCCACAGGGTTTTCCAGTTACGTGTATGCGCGCATGGATGGATGTGTATATATGGGTGTATGTGTGTGTGCACACACATGTAGGCAGGCACCTGAATGTGGGGCAGGCGACAAAAGTACAGTAAAAGAAATTATTTTTAAATTATCATTAATATTATGATTGTCATTATCATTGATTCATTCATTCAACACTTTTTATTGCAAACATTTTAAAAGCCTTAGCAAGACAAAGGCAACAGAATCTCCTGCTTGACCCCCAGTATATGTTATCTGCATATATTAGCATTTTTATAATGGCAACACATATAGCTTGAGGGTGAAAGTAAATGTCCACTGACTGTCAGGGCACAGAGCCATCTGCTCTACCTCTGCAAGCATTTGCTTTGTGGAAAAAAACTCATTCAAGGCATGTGGAAAAATGAAAATATAAGAAGTGTCCAGAGCCCTTCCAAGGTACCTAAGCGCTCTGGGCAGAAATCTTTGCTTCATTAATATATCATAGAATGTCCAACCTGACCTTCAACTGGGTTCATTTAAAGGGCTGTCCAGTTTCCCAAATGCAATCCAGCCTTCTTCCCATTTAATCCTGGGCTCAGCTTACTTTCAAATGCCATGTCTGTCCAAGATATAGTACCTTACTAATAATGATGATGATGACAATCTAGCATTTATATAGCACTTTAAGTTTTGCAAAAGACTTATTCATGTTATCTCATGCGATCTTTACAATAACCCTATAAGGTAGATGCTATTATTACACGCATTTTGCAGATGAGGAAATTGAGACTAGGAGCGAGTAAGTGATGTGCCTAGGGTTATACAGTTAATAAGTGTCTGAGAAAGGATTTAAATCCAGATCTTCCCAGTTCCTTTACTCTATCTATATCTATCTCTCCACTTGGCAATATTGGATTGGGTTGGCTCTCTTAACTGCTCTTAGCTTCTATTCTCATTGTTGTGACTGTTATTTAAATTTTTCTGAGAACTTCCTCCGATTCTTCGTCAGAGCATAGAGGTGTCATCAGATTTTTGAAGTCTATTCCAGCAGAATGTAGCCTTTTACAGTTCTACCAAGCCAAAAAAGCTTCAGATGAAGTTCCTTTGACAAAGTTGGACTGTTCTTCAATCATTTTTCAATTGTGTCCAATTCTTCCTGACTACATTGAGATTTTTTTGGCAGAGATAACTGGAATGCTTTGCCATTTCCTTTTCCAGCTCATTTTACAGATGAGGAAACTGAGGCCAACAGGGTTAAGTGACTTGCTGTAATATTAATTAAGGTGGGACTTTTTTTTAACTGTTTTCTCTTTTAGAATGCTAAAGTAATCAAGTGCCTCTGATTAAGTCTTACTAGGTGAAAAGCCCCAGGCCCATACCCTTTTGCTAACTAGGTATTAAGCCCCAGGCTCACACCCTTTGCTGATTAGGTGTAAAGCCTTCAGGTCCTAAGAAGGGTATATAAACTCAGAGGTTAGCCTTTTGTTTGGGGACTGTCACTCACTGGAAGAGTGTTGGTGTGGAGATTCTGGGTAGCCACTGGAGCCCCTGGCTTAGAAGAAAACCCAGATGTTGGTGCTTCTCTTTTGGTAACTATGTATGTGATGTCTTGATAAGACAAAGGCTGTTCGTTGAATTGTATTATTTGGTCTGTTTATATAATGTATGTTTGTAATTTCTATTTGTATTTACTCTAAAATTCAAGGTGCTGGCTTTTCTCCCTGAACTAAGTGAATGATATATGGATGTTTGATTAAAGTGAGACTGTAAACCCCTTGAAGTTGCTTTCTTTAGAAAAGCAAATCAAAGAACCTGTGCTGGCAGCTCTTGTTACTAGTCTTGTTGGGTCTTACACCCCTACAGCAGCTGCTAGCCACATTGTTGTTACACTTTCCCAGGGTCACACAGCTAGAAAGTGTCTGAGACCAGATTTGAACTCTTGACTCCAGGCCTGGTACTCTATCCACTGAGCCACCAAGCTGCACTAAAGTAGGATTAACTGTGTACAGAACACTGTGCTCAGCTTCAGGGAAGAGACAAGCTTTAAATGAGACCGTATCCTTGCCATCATAAAGAACACAGTCTAATAGAGGGGTTATGATAAATACAGAATCATTCTTTAATCTCTAAGTGGACCTATGAATTCATCATTGTGGGTACATTCCAAGAGGGCAGAACTAATAACAACTCATTCATGCTATCTCATCCTGTGTGCCAAGCTCATATCTTCTCATAAATCCTCCAAAGAGAGTCCACACAGCATCCTTCATTCTTGGGGACTTCATTCAGGCCATTTAATATTACATTAAGGGCACATAGGCTATACATCTGTTAATCCTTACTCTTGTTACATGACTGGCCCCTGCCTTTTTCTGGCCATACATATTTTGGAGAATGTCTCTGGTAACATACCCTTAATGCAAAGTATCACTGATAACATGTTGAAACCAACTGTATTTGCTTTACTATGGATTTTTGATCTTTTTTGTGTCATGGACCCCTTTGAAAATCTAATAAAACCCCTTGGATTCCTCAGCAAAATGCTTTCATAACACATAAAATAAACAAGGAAACCAGTTATATTGAAATATTGCTTTCAATTGTTATTTGTTCATCCTTCTTTTTTGAAGAGGATTAATGATATCATGAGGTTATGGCTTGACTTGCATGTGAATTGGATTTAAGTGAGACAGAGTTACACAAAGCTGTCAGCTTCAGTCTCTCTTCCAGAGTCATTAAAGATGGGTGATGGTCTGGGATACAGTGGATGACCTTGGAGTCTTCGATGTCTAACCAAGCCCTAAATGCTCCACAGTACCTGCTTCAGCTGCCTTCACGGAACAAATTTGTTCACATCCACCTAGTTCACCTGGGAAGTCTCCACACACTTGGGGTAGACATCCCTCTACCTCACCAACCAGTTTGAGGCCTGTCAGATACCTTCAACCTGTTTAGTCCATCTGACAAGACAGTTTTACAGGTGTGCAGCTGCTGCACACCCACAGCTTCTCGGAGCTACAGGTGAGAGTTGGGTGACAGGTGGACACCAGAGGCAAATGAGCAGCCCTGAGAGAGGCTCAGCAAGCCCTCACAGCAGATGTGCTAGTCCTCCCTGGACACCCCATACACTCATTCAAATATTATAAAAAACTTCACAGAGGCCAGATAAAGAGCACCTGCTCTGCATAGAGCTCTCCTTTGCCCTTTGGGCAAATTACATTTTTAATTCTTCAGAGATCATTATCTAAATCTATCATATATATGTATATATACATATATGTGTATGTATATATGTATGTGTAAACATATACACATGTGTATATAGATATGTGTGTGTTCATACACATATATACATACACAGAGTGAGAGTATCCTTGATTATTCATATCTATGTACATATTATTTTATATATCCTTGAGTAATAGATTTATATCCTTGATATAGATCAAAGATGCCCTCGCTCTAAGAGTATGTATATGTATATATATATATAGATATATATACACACACCCCTATATGTGTTTATATATGTATATGCATATACATTTAAATGTGTATATGTATAAAAGATTTTTGCATGCAAAATTCTGTGGCAGGCCATACCTTTATAGTCACATGATGGAGTGAAAGATTTATAAATATATAAATATACATATATACATGTGTATGTATTTGTATGCATATGTATATACATATCTATGTGTGTGGGAGGTGGTATATATTATCAAGGATGCCATCAGTCTATGTGTATGTCCCTATAAAGGTTTTCATAGAAATGAGAAAGTTGGCGTATGGTTCAGTGGTTTTTGAGGTCTTGATTATTAAGTAATAATTAAGTAATTATATTAAGTAACTAAGTAAAAGATATTAAGTAATAATACAATCTCTTTTTTCCTCTACTCTTTCAAAATCTTCCCCTCTTTCAGATATTTCAAGAAATAATCTCTCAATTCCTTCAAAACTGTGGCACCTTCAGCACAAAGTCGGCTCAGCGGCACAGAGGATAGAGTGCTGGGCATGGAGTCAGGAAGACCTGACTTTAAACCACAGCCTCAGACACTGGGCAAGCCACTTAACTTCCACCTGCCTCGGTTTGGATTAAACGGGATCATCGCTGTAAACCACTTAGCACGATGCCTGGCACCACATATTAGGCACTTAATAAATGTTTGTTCCCTTCCCATACTACCTCTTCCTCCCATGGTTGGTCAGACTTTTCTGTCTTTAGTTTCTTTAGGTCTATTTCTACTTTCTTGGGCAGCATACAGGACTTTGATGTTAAAATTTAAATGGGGTTACTCCACCATTGGTGATGGGAAATAATGGTCTGCTAAAGAAACTTTAACATATTTTTTCCATTTTTCTTCTGTTTTTCCTCCTTTCAGTGTCATCTTTAAATACTTTTAGGATGATCTGCTTTAACCGGGTCTCATGGCAGGCTTTTTTTCCACAAAGCCCATTTTTTTTCCCTTTGCTGTTTTTTGCTATTTTATGAGTTGACACTTGGTTCATAATGCTCCATCATGTTCCTCCATTAAGTTTAGCAAATGAGTTTATAGTCTAAACTAGTTTTGCCCTTGGCTACTATGGCTCTTTTCTTGGCAAAGACATCAACTGTTTTCTGGCGGAGACAGTTTCTAGTATCTTTGGAGATTTTTATTATGAGTATTGCTTTAAACTGGATAAACTATTGTAAGAAATGACCCATGACAATACCTGTTCCTTTATCCATTTTCCCTTTATTTCACTAGCTTATTTGAATAGATCAGGTTGGAATTGTTTCAGTTGCATACCATATCTTCCTCTCCACTTTATTCTTTCTAATTTATTATAGATTTTGTTATTTATTCTAGCACATATGTGGTTTGATTGTATACAGATTTCTGATTAGAAAATGACTCCCATATTGGTCATTAGTCATTCCTACCTGGTAGAAGACAGACTGTTTCATATTGTGTGTATGTGTGTGATATTGCTCATCACTCACCACATCGAGACCCTCTTACTACCCTTAGTGAGTGGCACAGTGGATAGAGTGCTGGACTTGAAGTCAGGAAGACCTGAGTTCAACTCTGACTGCTCAGTTGTGTGATCCATGGCAAATCACTTAATTTCTGTCTGCCTCAGCTTCCCCATCTGTATAGCAGGATAATAATAGAACTCTACCTCCCAGGGTTATTATGAAGATAAAATAAGATAATATCTATAAAGCATTTTATAAACCTTAAATTGCCTAATAAGTGCTAGTTAATTTTATTCAATAAGTTAGTCTTTATAAACACGAAGTTTCAGTGTATCAGCTATACTTTGGTTTCTTTTGTTTGTTGCTATTGGGTCATATTTTCCGAAGTACTTTTGGCTATGACTACCTTTGCATTGAAGTTACAAATATAAAAATTAGTGTTGTATTTAACTTGGGTGGATCTGATCAAGTTCTTTATAGAATTTCTCAATCTCTTCATCCTCTACAACAAGTCTTGATGTATCTGCCACAGTTATCTTCAGGGTTGTCTTTTTTTTAAAATAACTCTCATCATGAGTACCGCAGATTTAGGTGATAAAGAGTCCCATGAAATGATCTTGCTGTTTGGTCGTTTTTCAATTGTGTTGGACTCTGTCTCCATTTGGAGTTTTATTGGCAAAGATACTGGAATGGTTTGTCATTTCCTTCTCCAGTTCATTTTACAGATGAGGAAATGGGCCAACAGGGTTAAGTAAGTTGACCAGGGTCACACAGCTAGTAAGTGTCTGAGGCCAGATTTTAACTTATAGAAATGAGCCTTCTTGATTCCATGCCCAGTGCTCTAACTACTACACCCTCTAGCTCCCCACCCCCAACTTCCATTAAGTGGAATTTGTTATTAGTTTGGTTGCATGATGAAAAGAACTCTCCCAACTCTCCAAGAAGAATATATAGGCTAATTCCATGTTTTTTGGTTTCATTAATAGAACAGCAATATTAATTCTTCTGATGTTGACTTTGGGGTTGTTGAATAGAAACATCATATTTAGAGTACCAACACCTAATGTTCCTAGTCTAAAAATAGTTTCATAATAGCCTAAGTAGAATTTAATGTAAAATAATAAAAAGAAGAGAAAATAAAATGTATATGAGAGGTACTAAATGCTATTCAAAAAAGATCATTTCTGCCTATAAAATCATGGCAGTTTCTTGGAGGGGGTAATATTCATGATCTCCTTTGAAGGAAAGCTGGGTTTTCAATAGGCATAAAAGGAGTGAGGGAAGAGAGAAGAGCATGTAAGCAAAGACCAAGAAATAGGGAAACACTCCACATGCCTGAGGTCTGTAAGAGCAATGATGCTGAATCAGCTCTTAATCATGAAAATATTAAAGAACTCTTCAGTGTCTCTGAGTCAAGTAGAGATTTTAGTGAGATTGTTCCTGCTTTTTCCCTCTCTGTATCTCCCTCTTTGATTACTGCATTTTTTCAGATATAAACCCTACTTGGGTTCTTTACCATCTCAAATCATAAACAGTGATATTGTTCTCCATGGCCATCTCCCCCCAGTAGTAAAATGCCTTTCATTCCAAAATCCAAATGCACATATGTGTTTTTACATTTTCCTCCCCTTATATTAAAATATATGCCATACTAGAGAGATACTTTATGAAGTAAGCATTTAGCTATGGGTCTTTTTTTTTTTTTGGTCAGCTGCTCTGAAGGCCTACATGACAATTTAGTCAAAGAAAGTAAGCAGAAAACCACATCCATTTTTAACGTTTAGGGGAATATGGGTCAGTTGAAGGTCATTTTCTAAACTGAAATAACTCTTGGCCACCAGAGTTTAAGCATAGTGGTAAAATGGGATTTGTGATCTTTGATCGTAAGTCTAGAGCTGAGGAAGGACAGAGGTCTTCTAGTCCAGCCCTCTCATTTTATAGATGAGAAAACTGAGGCCCAAGGAAGTACTACATCTTATTCAACATCACACAATCAGAAATGGTATTTGAACCCAGGTCCTCTTATGCCAGAGTCAGTGCTCTTCATCTCATGACCCAAGAAAAGCATTTTTCTCTAGCTGACTAAACTGAGTACTAAAGGAGTGGTTCCCACTGAATGAATTATATGTCATTTTCATGATTATTTCTCCTGAAATTTCTTATTATTTCTGGTCAATCTTAGTCATCTAAGTCCTGAACGCTCTTGGGGGCTTAGTTTTTGAAACTTGGTAGGACTCTGGTTTACCATCCTTAACCGACTGTGGTTTATGCAATTTCAGCACTACACCTACCTTGTTTGACCTGCTAATATTTGAACGAATGAAAAGCACTTATTAAAAGCTTACAATGTGCAAAACACTGTGCTAAGCAGTAATACAAATAGAAAAGCACGACAGCACCTGCTCTCAAGGAACTCACAATTCTAAATAGGGAGAGATAGCACAGTTAGGAGACTTCAGGAACAAGTCAGATGGAAAGACCTAGTGTTTCCTTATTGTTCTTGAAAAGGTCATAGGATCTCATGGAAAGAATGCTGGATGGGGAGTCAGAAGATCTCATCGGCTCATTCCTGGCTCCGCTGCTAACCAGCTGGTGACCTTCGACAATTAATTTAACCTTTCTTGTCTACAGTTATCTCAATTATAAAATGAAGTGATTGGGCTAGGTCCAGGGTTCCCATCCCTTTTCAGTCCCCATATCCCTTGGCTTTTGATAAATCCTTCCTGTACCCTTTGTTCAATATAAAAGGAAATAGATTTTTGAGTTTACTATGTAAAAGCACTTAAGAGATAAAAGATTAATTTTTATAAAGAAAACTTTGAGTATAATGGCAGCATTTTATTATCATAAAATTTTTCAATTATTATAAATCTAGAGGCAGCTAAGTGGCACAATGAATAGAGCAACAGGACTGGAGGGGGCAGACCTGAGCTTAAATGCAACCTTAGACACTAATTAGCTATATGACTTAATCTCTTAACCTCTGGCTGCCTCAATGTCCTCATCTGTAAAATTGGAATAATGATAGCACATACCTGCCAAGGTTATTGTGAGGATCAATTAACATACTATTTTTAAAGTGCTTTGCAAACCTTAGATACTATTATTGTTGGTGGTGGTATCAATTTATCCTATCCACATTTTTTTTTCACTGACCCTACCACTTTTAGATTATTCCCTATACTCTCTGAACAAGTTTCTCAGATCCCATGGGGTACCTATATACCAGGTTAAGAACCCTTGCAATAGGTAATCTTCAGCTTTGCTGTTCTGATTCCAGGACACTTTAAAATGAGTGATATTCAGTAGATACTTTCATGCCCCTCTGAAATCATATACCACAAGGAAACTTGTCTAGCTACCTCTTTCCTGCTTCTGCTGCGGAATTATACAATGAGTTCCTCAGAGCTCCCAGGTCAGAAAGCATCCTGTGCAAAGCCAAAGAAACATGGACCATGGTTTGTCAGCATCTGTAGCTCCTCGCTGACACTTGCCCAGCACAACACATTTCTCTTTTCTTCGGTGAATTGGGCCCTTGGGGTCATCCCTCTAGGTGACATGTCACAGGATGATATGAAGCATAAGAAAGATATTGTCAGTTTAACCAGAATGTGCAGGAAAAATGCAATCATCCTTCCATTCCAGTCATTCTGAATCTTCTCACAGCATCAAAGGGAAGCTCAGAGACATCGAGCTGGCAGCTCCTTCCCCCACCCTCTGACAGTGTGGGATACCTCACTCAGATGAATAATACATGCAGTTGCAAAGAACACAGTTTTAAAAGAATCTGGCATTTATAAAGCAGCTTTACTGGTGGGAAGAGTAAAGGCTTTGAACATTCTGTCAACTTGAAAAGAGACTCTGTGTCACCCTAGCAGGTCACGAAAGCCATCTGATCAACTGCCACTTGATGGAAGCATTTATTAAAGCCAGGGAAAAGGCAATATCAGTTTGAGAAATGGAAAAAAAAGAGGGTAGAAAATTTATTTTTTAAACTTGGGGGTGGGGGAGATCCTGTGTTTAAGAAAGGAAATACAATCTTAAAATCTGGTTTTAGCTGATAATAACCATCTCATATCCCAAGGTGAAAAAACAACTTTTTAGACTGAATCAAATTAAAATAATTTTTAGTAAGAATTTAAAAATAATCTCTCATGTGTCATAAGAGTTACACATAGCATGTATCTTGTAACATTAAAAACACCTAATAGAGTACTAGGGTAGTAGTAATACTAGAATAGTACCAGCAGTACTAGAGTACTAGGGGCAGCTAAGTGGCACAGTGAGAGAGCCGGCATGAATCAGGAATACCTGAGTTCAAATCCAGCCTCAGATACTTACTAGCTGCGTAACCCTAGGCAAGTCACTTCACTTAATCCTATTTGCCTCAGCTTCCTTATCTGTAAAATGAACTGGAGAAGGAAATGGCAAGCCATTCCAGTATCTCTGCCAAGAAAACCCCAAATGGGGTCATAGAGTCAGACATAACTGAAAAATGACTGAACATTAACAGAGTACTATGTACTGTATGATATATGAATGTTTAATGAAATAGTGGATAACATATAATATTTAGAATACGGTCTATATAGATATCTTTTCCTTTTTTTTTCTTTTTCTTTGCTTTTTGTTTTTTTGAGACTGGATATTTCTATCTTGTTCTGGCTAGAAGTACAGTAGCATCTCACAGGCCTGATTCCACTACTAATGGGCACAGGAGTTTTCTGCTCTGCTTGTGACATGGGTATTTTACCTTTTCTTTTTTTTTTTTTTTAATGCAATTTATTTATTTAACATATTTGGTTTTCAGCATTGATTTTCACAACAGTTTGAATTACAAATTTTCTCCCCATTTCTGCCCTCCCCCCCCACTCCAAGATGGCGTATATTCTGGTTGCCCTGTTCCCCAGTCAGCCCTCCCCTCTATCACCCCCCTCCCCTCTCATCCCCTTTTCCCTTCCTTTCTTGTAGGGCAAGATAAATTTCTACGCCCCATTGCCTGTGTATCTTATTTTTTAGTTGCATACAAAAAGTTTTTTTGTTTTTGAACATCTGATTTTAAAACTTTGAGTTCCAAATTCCCTTCCCTCTTCCCTTCCCACCCACCCTCCCTAAGAAGTTGAGCAATTCAACCTAGGCCACACATGTATTATTATGTATAACCCTTCCACAATATTCATGTTTTGAAAGGCTAACTACATTTTGCTCCTTCCCAACCCATCCCGCTTTATTGAATTTTCTTCCTTGACCCTGTCCCCTTTCCAAAGTGTTTGTTTTGATTACCTCCACCCCCATCTGCCCTCCACTCCATCATCCCCCTGCCTTTTATTTTTTTTTTATCTTCCTCCCTCTTCTTTCCTGTGGGGTAAGATACCCAACTGAGTATGTATGGTATTCCCCCTCAGGCCAAATCTGATGAGAGCAAGGTTCACTCATTCCCCCCTCATCTGCCCACTCCCCTCCTCTCCTAGAACTGCTTCCTCTTGCCACCTTTTTGGGAGATAATCCACCCCATTCTATCTCTCCCTATCTCCCTCTCTCAGTAAGTTACTCTCTCATCCCTTAATTTCATTTTATTCCTTTTAGCTATCTTCCCTTCATCCTCAACTCACCCTGTATCTGCTCTCTTTCTTTTACATATATATATATATATACACATATATACACATACATACATATACACAGAGATACATGCATACATACACATTCACTTATATATATACATAAACATATATATATGTATATATATATATGCATATTCCCTTCAACTACCCTAATACTGAGGTCTCATGAATCATACTCATCATCTTTCCATGTAGGAATGTAAACAAAACAGTTCAACTTTAGTAAGTCCCTTGCAATTTCCGTTTCTTGATTACCTTTTCATGCTTCTCTTGATTCTTGTGTTTGAAAGTCAAATTTTCTATTCAGTTCTGGTCTTTTCACTGAGAAAGCTTGAAAGTCCTCCATTTTATTGAAAGTCCATATTTTGCCTTGGAACATGATACTCAGTTTTGCTGGGTAGGTGATTCTAGGTTTTAATCCTAGCTCCATTGACCTCCGGAATATCGCATTCCATGCCCTTCGATCTCTTAATGTAGAAGCTGCCAGGTCTTGGGTTATTCTGATTGGGTTTCCACAATATTCAAATTGTTTCTTTCTGGCTGCTTGCAGTATTTTCTCCTTGATCTGGGAGCTCTGGAATTTGGCAACAATATTCCTAGGAGATTTCTTTTTGGGATCTATTTGAGGAGGCGATCGATGGATTCTTTCAATTTCTATTTTGCCCTGTGGCTCTAGAATATCAGGGCAGTTCTCCTTGATAATTTCCTGAAAGATGGTATCTAGGCTCTTTTTTTGATCATGGCTTTCAGGTAGTCCAATAATTTTTAAATTATCTCTCCTGGATCTATTTTCCAGGTCAGTGGTTTTTCCAAGGAGATATTTCACATTGTCTTCCATTTTTTCATTCCTCTGGTTCCGTTTTATAATATCCTGATTTCTCATAAAGTCACTAGCTTCCACTTGCTCCAATCTAATTTTTAAAGTAGTATTTTCTTCAGTGGTCTTTTGGACCTCCTTTTCCATTTGGCTAATTTTGCCTTTCAAGGAATTCTTCTCCTCATTGGCTTTTTGGAGCTCTTTTGCCATTTGAGTTAGTCTATTTTGTAAGGTGTTGTTTTCTTCAGTGTATTTTTCAGTATTTTTTTGGGTCTCCTTTAGCAAGTCATTGACTTGTTTTTCATGGTTTTCTCGCATCCTTCTTATTTCTCTTCCCAATTTTTCCTCTACTTCTCTAACTTGTTTTTCCAAATCCTTTTTGAGTTCTTCTATGGTCTGGGGCCAGTTCATGTTTTTCTTGGAGGCTTTGGTTGTAGGCTCTATGACTTTGCTGTCTTCTTTAGGCTGTATGTTTTGGTCTTCTTTGTCACCAAAGAAAGAATCCAAAGTCTAAGACTGAATCTGGGCGCGTTTTCGCGTCCTGGCCATATTCCCAACCAACTAACTTGACCTTTGAGCTTTTCAGTGGGGTATGACTGCTTGTAGATTACAAAGTTCTATGTTCTACGTTTGGGGGGGAGGTGCCAGCTCTGTCAGAGCCGCACTCCTCCTTCCCCAAGAACCCCCAGTCCAGACTGGGCTCAGATCTTCGGCAGGCTGTGCACCCCTGCTGTGATCCGCCACTTAATTCCTCCCACCAGGTGGGCCTGGAGCCGGAAGTAACAACAGCTGTAGCTGCCCCACCTCCGCTGCCCCCGGGGCTGGAAGCCGAACCGCGAACTCTTTCCACTCCCGCAGCTTTTCCCACTAACCTTCTCCGCAGTCTTTGGTGTTTGTGGGTCGAGGGGTCTGGTAACTGCTCACGTATTCAGGGCGCTAGGGCCCCCTCCGCCCGGCTTCCGGTCTGGATCGTCCACGCCGCTCAGGCTGGGCTCTGCTCCACTCCGTTCCCAGCTCCCAGCTCCCAGCTCCCAGCTCCGTGTGGAATAGAGCTCACCCAGAGACCATCCGGGCTGTCCTGGGCTGGAGCCCTGCTTCCCTCTGCTGTTCTGTGGGTTCTGCCGTTCTAGAATTGGTTCAGAGCCATTTTTATAGGTTTTTGGAGGGACTCCGGTACGGAGCTCACTCTAGTCCGTGCTTACCAGCCGCCATCTTGGCTCCGCCCCCTATTTTACCTTTTCTTAGACAGACTGAATCCCTTCTCTCTCCTCCTGGTTTAGCTCCCTGAAGCTCAGAACTCCCAAGCTTAAGTGATCCATCAGTCTCGCCTCCTCATTAGCAGGTGTCCCAGGAGTGTACCATCATGCTCAGCTATATATTACCTTTAGAATATTTTCTATAGAGGTCAAAATTTATCAATTCACATGCACGGATTTTTCAATGTTCTATCAAGAACCTCACTCTCTCCCTCCTTCTACACACACACCTAGTACACAACTTCCTTCTTTATACCTCTTAAAATTCCTAACTTCCTTCACTCACCCTCTCCACTTCTGCCTCCCAAGATTCCCAGTAGCCTAAGCTCATATTCCACCTAAGCTTTTCCTGATCCTCCAAGTTATTGGCGCTCCCCCCTTCCTCAAATTATCCATTTACATGCTGTGACCTTAGTGTCACAGACTGCTTTGTATACTCCAAGCCTTTAGCACAGTGCCTGGCAGGCCCTTAATAAATGCTTGTTGGGTTGGATTGGATCATAAAAATGCTGCTATTAGTTTTAAGGGGCCTTTTTCCCATGGGGTTATAGGAGTATATTTTAAGCATTGTACTATTCTAGTAGGAATACACCAGATCTAAAATGTGAGATAAGAATGGAAATATATCTTTCCTTGATGTGCCTATGAATATGGCAGCAGTGTATTGGTTTAAAAGTGATTGATTGAGTTAGAAAGCACCTAGACCTGACCTACAGTCAACAGGAAATGATCTCTATACCCATTCAGGAGTAACAATATGCAGCAGATGACACTGATCCGGCAAAGGGCAAGTACAGACCAATGAAAGCATAATAAAATAACTTACACTAAATAGTTAATATACCAAATTAAATAAGCTGCTTTGACAAACATCCTTATAAAGGAGTGCTATATGTTACTTTTTTATTTAGTTTGTTCAAAATAAAGGAAATAAAGCATGAGATTCTTGTGACCAGTACAAAGTCATACTCCAGTCATTAACAGAAATGGATGTATGATGAGTTCTCCATTGTGCTGTTTGTGGTCAGACAACTCAGATATACATCCTTTCCTTTCTTCCTCACCCCCATCATTAGAGCTGATTTTCCTTCTTTACATAAAAGCAAAATTTTTCCAAAGTGGAATTATTTTTCCCCTTTTGAGAAAAGGAAGCAGGGTATGATTGTAGATGCAGGGCTCATCTGGAGTCAGACTAGAAGTAACAACAAAAGGAGCAATCAGGAACAACCCACCACCTCCTACAGTCTCATCTCTTTATTAATTTTTTTTAAAATTTATTTTATTCTGAACTTAAGAAATAAAACAAACCTTTCCATAACATAGTAGAATAGAAAAAAAGATGATCATACATGAAAGTGCAAATCTATTATATATAACTTGCCTTTTAAAATATATTATGTAAATTTCTCTTTTTTGTACTTTACTTCCCCTTCCCTCTACCCTAGAGATGGCTCCATTAGACACAAATATGTATATATATATATATATATATATATATATATATATATATATATACACACACACACACACATATATGTCAAACCATTCTATACATACTCCTATTTACCAGTTCTTTCTCTGAATGAAGACTGTGTCTTCTTGTAGTTAATTTGTCTTTCTGTAATTAATTTGGGTATTTACAATAGTCAAAATGACTTAGTCACTCAAAGTTGTTCATAAAACAATATTGTTGTTATTGTATACAACATTCTCTTGGTTCTGCTCATTTCACTCTTCATTATTTTTTGCAAGTCTATCCATGGTTTTCTAAGATCACCAAGCTCATCATTTCTTATAGCACAGTAGTATTCCATCACAATTATATACCAAGACTTGTTCAGCCATTCCCCAATTGATGGACATCTCTGCAATTTCCAGTTCTTTGCTACCACAAAGAGGGCTGCTATAAACATTTTGGAACATATAGAGTCTTTTCCTTTTTCCCTAATCATTTTGAGAAACAGACCTAGTAATGATATTGCTGGGTCAAAGGGTATAAGCAACTTAATAACTCTTTGAGCATAATTCCACATTGTGCTCCAAAATGGTTGGATCATTTGACAGTTCCACTAATAGTGAATAAGAGTCCCAATTTTTCCACATCCCTTCCAACATTCATCATTTTCCCCTTCAATCATTTTAGCTAATCTGATGAGTGCTAAATGATATCACAAAGTTGTTTTAATTTGCATTTCTCTAATCAATAATGATTTAGAGTACTTTTCATATGACTATAAATTGTTTTATTGTGTTCATTGGAAAACTGCTTATTTATATCTTTGACCATTTATCAATTGGGTAGTGACTCATATTTTTATAGATTTGATAAAGTTTTTATGTATTTGAGATATTAGACCTTTATCTAAGAATCTGTCTATAAAATTTTTCCCCAATTTTGTGCTTTCTTTCTGATCTTGACTGCATTTGTTTTATTTGTACCAAATCTTTTTAATTTAATGTAATCAAAATTATCTATTTTATAACTCACTGCTCTCTATCTCTTATTTATATATAAATTGTGTGCCTATCCAAAGGTCTGATAGGTAATATGTTCCGCATTCTTTTTACATTACCAAACAAATATAGTAACTTTGTATTTGATAAGTGTAAAAATTAAGTTTTGGGGATAAGAATTCATTATTTGGTAAAAAATTGTTGGAAAAACTGGAAAGAAGTCTGGCAGAAATTGGACATAGACTAACATCTTACACCACTTACCAAGATAGGATCAAAATGGATATATGAGATAGATAAAAAGAGAGCTATTACAAGAAAATTTGAAGAATTTTCTTTATATCCTGTACTTTGCTAAAATTGGTTTAATTAACTTTTTAGTTGAGTCTTTGATATTTTCTAATTATATCATCATATCATCCACAAAAAGAGATAGCTGTATTACCTCATTCTCTATTCTGATTCATTCTATTTTTTTATCTCTATTAATTTCTCACTGTATTCAAAGGCCAAGGCAGTTAGGTAGCACAATAGATAGAACACCAGGCATGGAGTCAGGAAGACTTAACTCCATGAATTCAAATCTGGCCTCAGACACTTACTAACTGTGTGACCTTGGGCAAGTCACTTAACCCTGTCTGCCTCAGTTTCTTCATTTGTAAAATGAGCTGGAGAAGGAAATGGCAAATCACTACAGTATCTCTCCAGAGAAAACCCCAAATGGAGGTCAACAAAGAGTAGGACATGACTGAAAAGAAGACTAAACAGCAACAACATGTTCAAAGGTAACCTAGCAGGTGTGCTCTGAAAAATGCATTGTCAGAAATGCAAACTCTCTCCCTCATTTTATAAATGAGGAAACTGAGGACTAGATAAATGAATGGTCAAACTGGTAATATGAGCTCTAATATCACCTCATATAAAGTTTTATCTTAGAATTTTATACTCTAGTGCTCCCTAGGAGAAGGTAAGTACTTATGGAAGCCTGAGAAATTGAAATCCTCTCCTGCTTAGACCCAGACTTGTGACTACTCCCAGGAAGTAACTCTCTAGAAGCTTTGTATCTATCTCTTCCTTCATCTAGCCTCTTCTATTTCCTTTGTAGGTAGAACTTTTCTTTTCAAGACACATGATCTGGCTAGGATCCTTCCCTTGCATTAGCCTATACAATTCATTAAGTTTCAGAAAAATTCATTAAGCACCTAATATGTGCCAGACACTATGCTTGGCACTGTGGGCACAGAGACAAACCAAAATTCTTCCTGCCCTCAAGGAGCAAAAAAATAAAGAATTGTTGGGGTAGAAATAAGCAAGAAAGTTGTGGATAGAGCTGTGACTATGTCAAAATGGTCAGAGCTGAACTGGTTTTTCTTCTGTCATTTTTAAAAGCAGGTTGATACAATCAAATAAGGGAAACCAGATATCAAGCTAGTTCAGTTACTTGGAAACTATGGACTTGGATGTGTGTGTATGTGTGTACTTGTGTTTGAAAGGGGAAGGAGGGAAAAGCAGCCTAGAACCAGGAAATCATAGGAAGGGGAATGAGGAAAACGAAAGAATTAAAGGAGTTTTTCAATAAGTTGCAAGGAGGGAAAATTATGAAGCATATTGAGAGAAGAGGGCGATCAAAAATGTCAAAGGCCGGGGGGAGGAGGGTCAAAGGGAATCAAGATCAAAGAAAGGCCATTGGACTTGGCAACTAAGAAACCATTGCTAACTTTGGAGAAAGCAATTTCAGTGGAGTGATAAGATTAACTAACAGATTATAAGGGGTTAAGAAAAAAATGAGAAAAGAGAAAGTGGAAGTACCTATTGAAGATGGTCTTTCAAAGAGTTTAGTGACTAAGGAGAGAAGAGATATAAGACACTAATTAGCAGGGATGGAAGGATCAAATAAAGGCTTTTTCAGAATAGGGGAGTCATGGGCATGTCTATAGGCAATAGGAAATGATATAGTATAGAGGGAGAGATTGAAAATAAGTGATAGATTGGGGACAGCAGAGGGGGCAACCTGTTGAAGGAGATGGGATTGAACAGGATCATTTGAGCAGGCAGAGAGGTTAGCCTTGGTAAGGAGTAAAGTCACCTCATCATGTAAGACAAAAGTGAAGGAGGAAATAGTGGCAGAAGGCATCTGAGTGATAGGAGATAAGAAAGAGCTCACAGTAATTTTTTTCAGCAAAATAGGAGACAAGGATCTCATTGGAGGTTTGAAGAGAGATGAAAAGATTTGGAAGAGCTGCTGTGAAGAGTGGGATAGCTGAAAAGGCAGGTGTAGTAGGATTGCCAATAGCAGTGAGGGCCCATTTGAGGTTGTATAACATAAATTTTTAGTAGACTCCTAATACTTCCATCTTCTGCAATCTGAATGCTATTTCCATCAATGCAGTCAAGAACTGCATTAGCTCTTTTAATAGTCATATCATACTTTAGGCTCATATTAAGCTTGTGGTGAGCTAAAACCCCCTGATCATTTTCCAGAGAACTCCTGCCAAGTCAGATCTCCCCTTTCTATGTTTACAAGTTTGATTTTTTTAAATCTAAAATTCAGCACTTCACATTATTGGTGCTCTATTTCATTTCTTTGTTTTCAGACCTATGTTTCAGCCTATTGAGATAACTTCGAATCTTGATTTTGTCATCTCTTGCATTAGCTTTCCCTCCCTGCTTTGTGTCATCGGCAGATTCAATAAATATTCTTTCTGTGTGTTTGTCCAAGTCATTGATAAAAATGTTGAATGAGGGCAAGCCAAGGACAGAGCCCTTGTCTAAGTGGCAGCTTCACATCAGGAGCAAAGGTTTCAGGTTCACATAAGGCTTCAAGCAGCTCTTATTCACTCCTACTGGCAACCAGTAAATGGAAGTGGCAACAAAAACCATGTCTTCTTTCTATAGGTAATCAAGTTGGAAACAGGGGAGGTGAACTGTGTAAGTCTGCTAACCTGTTCCAACCGTGACAGTGGAATAAGATTTTCTGAAGGCTTTCCATTACTGCTTTTCACTTGATGATAATAGATTTCACATAAAGATCTAATCATTCTAATGGCTTGAAATAGAAAGGAACAATGTGGGATGGTATTGTTAAGAATTCTTTCCTTATTCTAAAACCAAATTTATTGATCTTCAGCTTCTAGCCATTGTTCTTAATTCTATTTTCTGTGATCAAGTAGAACAGGTTTGATCTTTCTTCTACATAAGTACCTTCCAAATGCTTGAAAATAACCATTATATTCCCCATAAATCTTCTCTTCTCCAAGCCAAACATCCAGAGTTCCTTCAAACCATTCCAGGACAGTGAGGCCCTTCACTATCCTGGTTGTAGAACAAGATTATATAAATCAAGGGTATTTTGAATCAATTCAGCTGAACCAAGTCTCTGGGTTGCCCATTGTGGTCCACCAGCCAAGTATCGAAGAGCTCTGGACTCCTCATTGACATTCTATGCTCAGTTGACAAGAAAGTAACTTTAATAACCTGAGCCTTGAAGTAATGTTCTTGCTCCTTGACTTTGATGATGAGAAGGTCCTTCGGGTTAACCTTCAGTTAATCAAGTCTTAAGGTTGGCTTCAAAACCTTTGTAGAAAAAACTATTCTAACTTGCATGGGAATGGTGGGTTAAAATATTGCTCCCACCTCAATGATCACTCTTCTCTGGATGTCCTCCAGCTTATGTCAATAACCTTCCTAAAAGGAAAGCTTTTGATTCTAGAAATCTAATGCATAATTTTCAAAGTACAAGAAAACTCTACAATAGGGAACATACAGGCAGTTAAGTATTTTTAAAAGATGGAAGGATCCTCTCTGACCCCTAAAGCTAGATAACTTCTCCCTAATATTTTAATCTCTGTCTCCATATCAATCTCAGTTTCAAAGACTGTGAACAGGTAGTTAAAATGTTAAACATAATCTAGCCATGCCATTTGTCTCAGTTATCTCCTGAGACAGTGCAAACAATTTTCTCTTGTCTTTATTTCTAAGTTAGTTGTCCTGTAATTTTGACAAATGTCCTATCTTTGTCCTTGCAAGGAAAAACACTTTATGGTAGTTTTCCTCATGAGCATACCTTTTTGTATCCTCTCAGAGACATAGTAAGATTAGAATGACAGGTGACTGACAGAAGAGAAATGGAATATAACAAATATTTTTCACACACACACACACACACACACACACACACACACACACACACAAACTGATGAGCTTTTTGTACTAGTAGATTCAAATTTCCCAAGTTGGTCTCAATTTGTGGGAGGCAAGATTAAACAACAGGAAATTGTTTATCCCTACTATATGTAAGATGGATCCCAGGCTTCTATCTCCACACAAGGTGAGAAAGGTATTGTCAATTAGGGACAGAAGACCAAGCATAAAACCAAGAGATACTGGAAGGAAAGGACCTTCTCATCATGGAAGTGAGAGAGCAAGAACATTACTTCACTACATCTATCACAGATCCCTATCCTTAGGGCATAATTCTGAGTGTGGTTCATTTTCTTCCATCTTGGAAGGAGGCTACAGGGCTAGAACCAAGCAGAAGTTTAGTCTGTGAAACCAGAACACCAGTTATTTACTCTTTCTAACACCCTTGCAGAACTCAATTCCACTTTGTAACCACCCCCTCCTCCCAGTCCTTCTGTGACCTGTGTTAGAAGTTGTCACCATCTCCAACACACCAATCTTATGCTAAGATGTCACAAGAACCTAAACTGAAGGTGAAGACCCCAAGCAACAAGTTATTCTCCCATTATATGACAGGGAAAATGTTATGCTCCTGTTCCCTCTAAACCTTTGATTGTCTACTGAGTTGAGAAATCATGTCTTCTTGCTTTCTCTCTCCTTACTCTCATCTGTATCAATCTCAGCCCAATCTGATTATAGAGCACATACTCAAAAAATAAATGTTTTCCTCTCTTTTTCCACTCCATTGAGTCCTCTAGAACTCTTGCTTTATTGTTGTTTTTTTTAATTTTTTAAACTTTTTTGTTTTTTTAATTATTTTATTTTAAACTTAAATACTAAAACTTAAACATACGTTAAGAAAAGAAACTAAAACTTAAATACACAAGAAAAGAAAAAGAAACATTGTAAACTTAAATACAAAATAAGAAAAAAAAAGCATTGCCATATATTCATCAGAATATCAATAAATTTCCATTTCAAGAAAGCCTATATAATAAATATTACATATTGTGTTAAGAGCTATTTGTCTTTTCTTTGCTTCCTTGTAAGTTTTCTTTTGTTCCCTGCTGTGCAATTTTTACTTTGTTCATTTTCCCCTTTAGTCCCCCAGGCTACAATTCAGCTCAGATATATATATATGTATATATATATACACACACACACACACATATATATATACACACACACATATATACATATATACATACATAAAAATATACACACAAAGATATATGCATATACATATACCCATACATACATACACATATATACACATACAGATACTTAGATATCTATAATCATACTCATATATGGATTTATACATTCTTATGCATCTGCATAAGACTGTACTATACTTATTTGAGGGTGGATAAGTCCAAGTCTTTTCATATTTCATATTTCTCCAAGTCCACCAACTCATCATTTCCTATACCACAGCAATATTCCAGCCTTATATTTTCCAGTTATTTTAAATAGTCCAAAACAACATTGATGAATACATCTGACACATCTTGTAGTTTCCCTATTTTTCTCTTTTGATTAAATCTATTATAACCTTAACTTTGTCCAAGATCATGATTACCACCCCTACTCCTTTTTCTCTAACAAATTCTGTTCCTGATCTTTATTTATATCTGTGCGTATCTCTTATTTCCTATCCCTCCTGACTCCTCTACTTTACTTCTACCCACTATCTTGCCCTCCTATTACTTGACCTACCCCCCCAAAGTTCCCTCCCTTATTCTCCCATTCCTGTTAATCTAAAAACCCTTCTATACCCCCTTTATTCTATTCCCTCCCTGCCCCCAAAGATCTCTCCCTTATCCTCTCCCCCTTCCCTATCCCTTTAGAGTTTTCTTTCTGAATTTAGAAAACTTTTAGGCTCTTCTAGATATATGTATTGTTCCCTCTTGAACCCATTTCCTACAAAAGTAGGTTTCCAGAACTCCCAGTCCTCCTCCCATTTCTAATTCCTCTGTGTCAAGTCGTCCTCTTATACCTCATTTGTATAATTGCTTTATTGTTAAAAAGTTCTCCTTATTCTAAGATCTCTTTCTACTCTATCTTCTTGTGCTAACAGAAACCTGGCTCTATAAAGGAAATTATTTCCCAACTTTCTAGTTTGGACCATCAAATCAATGGTCCAATAGAAGAAAGTATACTCCCTATTCCTCATTGTCATTTGTAGATCATTCTTTGTAACCATTATTGTAGGAATTACTACTTTGAGGTTCAATCCATCCACCTATATCACCTAGTTCAGATCCCTGGCATAATCATATTAGCTTCTAAGTCATTCTTCCTTTCTCAAGGATTTCAGACTTGATTCATAGTCCTTTTACTACCTGCCCGTACCCTCATTCTTGAGACCTTCAATACACTTGAATGTATGAGGGACCCTCAAACATTCTCTTTCCCAGTTGATCAACCTCCTCAACTCTCATGACATGCATTTTAAATCTACTTCATATCATTGGTCTTACCATCACCCATAACTATATTTCTTACATAATCCAAAACTTCAAAAAAGCCTTTTATCCTTCCATTTCCTCCCCCTCATTCCTCTTTAACTTATACTTTGTCCTCACTATGACCTCTAGTCCCCCACCCCTACCTGTTTTACTAGTCCACTAAATATACTATTGCCTTTCTTCCATTTGTAATTTTGACTCTAGGGTTGATCAGTTCATTTGCATATGGCTACTTTAAGACCTAAAAGGGTAAAAAAGAAAAAAAAATAAGAAATAGTATATAAAAATTTGGAGACTCAGTTATGATTTTTTTAATGGTCACTTTCATAGAAGACAGTGACTTGTTAGCTTTTATGTGAAAGATGAGTCACTGAGTGGATGAAAGCTCTGATTTAAGCCATTGAAAGTATGGGAGATATAGAAAATAGAAGGCTGAGATGAGCAAAGACTAAAGAAAAAGCATGGAGTTGGAAAAGCAGCTTTGCCAGAACTGTTTAATGAAGCCAGAAGCCGGATCAGTCAGTTGACAGAAGGCTATATATGACTCCTGATTGATTGAAGAGAAGCTCAACTTCATTGGACAGGAGTTTCCATTCCAGATATTGACCTCTTTAACCCACCTAGAGCTAAGAAGAGGTACAGTTTCTCAGAAGTACATGCTGCTGTTTGCTGTCCCCTTTGGTTTTAAAGGAAAAAGCAGAAAGGGAAAAGACAGGTTCTGCAGTTGCTTTGCTGTATAAAAAGAGTTTCCTGGGCTGCTTTGCTTTGTGCACAAAGCCAACTTGAGCAATTTACTGGGAATTCTGTTCTGATTGTATAATAAAGCAACCTAATGAGTGTAGAGCTAACTAATCTGCTCTGCAGTGCTCATAGGTAGCCAGCTCAATGAATTTTGGAGTTCTCTGGCATAAAAGAAGCCATTATCTAAGAGAAGAGGTAACAGTGACTCAGTGCTTTTTTAGTCATGGTTAAAAATTAGAAGAACTTGTAGATGCTGCATCGGTTAGAGTAAAGAAGAGAATAGAGATTTGCCCACCTGGAGAGTAAAGAGTATCAGTAGGAAAAAGTAATTAGTAAAGGAGCAGTTTCATATAGTCCCAATATTTTTGAGTGAGCCAATGACATTGAAACCTACAATCTAGAATATCATTAACCCAAGTACATGGATTTTCCTCCCTTATGTATTTTCCTCACTAGCTTCCTGTAAATATGTACCCACACTGCCTCAAAGATATTGACTACATTGATGAGATTATGACACAAATTTATGTACATGTCATATCACTCATACATTTACTGTGTATGTGAATTACTGTTATGAACAGGGTCAAATTGTGCCTACCAGCTAGAAACCCAGAAATCATTTAGCATTAACAATAAGAGGTGGTAAAGGAGGGTTAGTTGAGGTGAAAGTAGGAACTAAGAGTAAGGTTTTATGCCTGTGGTCAGCATGTAAGACAGTAAGTTTTTGGTAACTATTCAATTTTCTCTTTAAGTTGTTATTCTAATACCTCTCTGTCTAGTTTCTAGAACAGCAGAATAGCCATTAGTGTACAGGAAAGAGTCAGTGGCCATGCTTGCCTCTGGGTGTGCCACTCCTCCCACCCTCTTTGCATCTCATAAGTTATCAACATGATCCTTCATCTCATTTTGTGGCCATGAAACTATGTTTCTCCCTATTCACATTTTATAGTTTTTAAGAATAAAAATTCTTTTTCTATCACTTTAAACCATCAAATTTTTCAAATACAAATAAGGGATATGCAGAATTATTGCATATAGAGCAGAGGAGCTTGAAGACTTTTTTTTCCTTCTCAAAATTACCTTTTATTTCCTTGTCTATTTATGTATAAATATAGGGTAGATCATAAGCCCCTGTTGTTTTTATCTTTGTTCACCTAATACTTTGCATATGGTGCAGCTTAATAAGTGTTTGTTGATTTGGATTAATTTGGCTTTACCATATTTATGGTCATAAATCCTAGAGTGAGGGAGACAAGTCCCTTGCAGGCCTGAATTCCAAAAGGGACATTTTGGGGGATGGTCACAGAGCAGGCATTTCAAACCAATGCCCTCAGTCCTCACATCTGCAGTTGAGAGTTGAAGATAATAAAAATAATGATAATGATAAAAAATAAAATAAACTAACATTTGTATAGTGTTTGATATGTGCCAGTCACAGCGCTTTACAATTATCTCATTTAATGCTCATAACAACCCCAGAAGACTAGTACTATTATTATCCCAATTTTACAGATGAGGAAATTGAGGCACACTGAGGTTAAATTACTTGACCAGGGTCACTGTATCAATAATGCTACTTGCAGCAGCTATGGAGGTGTAAGGCCAATAACACAAGAAGGCTGCTAGCACAGCTACTTTGAACTGCTTTTCTAAGGAAAGCAACTTGAAGGGGTTTACAATCTCACTTTAATTAAACATACATATATCATTCACTTAGTTCAGGGGAAAAAGTCAGCACCCTGAACTTCAGAGAAAATACAAGAAATTACAAGTGGAAATTATATAAACAGAGCACATAACACAAATCAGCTGACGGGGCTTCTGTCTGTCCATAGCAATACATACATAGTTACCAGAGAGAATAGCACCAACATCTGGGTTTTCAAAGCTGGGGGGCTCCTTAACAGCTACCCAGAGTCTCGCCTGGCCAAATCACATGAACACTCTTCCAATGAGTGAGCACCCAAAGCAAAATGCTAACCTCAGAGTATACATGTATACCTCCTCAGGGTCAGCCCACAGAGGGCATCACAACCATGTAACTCAAACTCATGTGACCTAGGCTTTCTTGTGACTTAAGACGTTCATCAAAGACTCTCGATTCAATCAAAGACTCCTGATTCAAACAAAGGCACGACTCAATCAAAGGTACTTGGTTTCGTTAGTGCTGAGAAGCACTCCAAAAAAAAAATAGCAAAAAGTCCCACCTTGCTTGCCATTACAGTCACAAAGTTAATAAGGATCTGAGGTTGAATTTTATAGGCCTGGCACTCTTATCTATTGCATCAACCAGGTTCCTGTTCTAGATGTTTTAGAAGGCTAAAACACCAGAGAAGCTATTCGTATTGTGTCTATTCTTGAATCTACCACCTAGATACCTAAAAATTACTGAACATTGAAAACAAGAACTGGTGGAAGAAGGTGAGTTTGGGTAAGATAAGGGTGAGGTTTTATTCCTGTAGTTGCCACATAGGATAGTAAGATCTTGGTAACATCTATATTTTCTCCTTTAAGCATTATTATAACAAGCTTTTATTGTACTTGCCAAGCACAGAGACTGAAACTCTACTCTTTCCTAATTCTTCTTTCTTCTCACTGACCTTCTCCTTCTAGCTCTTGTTGGCAAGGATAAGGGAATGGTAATGTTTATCCCAATGTATACTGGCATACCCAGCTATACCCTGGGCACAAGCTCTGGCATGTCTATGAAAGTGACAAATGATTTTAAAATGACTAAAGAATGGTTTGGAGGCATTTTAGAGAAGCTGGGCAAGAAGGAAAGGAAAAATTTCTTTGTTCTCTCTCAACAGTTAAGATTGACTGGTGATGAAAAAAAGAGAAAAAAATCCAGTAGGGGGCCCCAGGAAGCCAAGTCCTAGATTTATTCTTTTTTTTTTTTTTTTAAAGATTATTACATGTGGTGCAATATTTGGCAATCTTTTATGATATCCCTGTGGACAAGTTAGAGAGACATAGATTGGAAGATTATACACTAAGATGAATTCAGCAGTAGTAGTGGAATAACTGGACCCAAACTTGGAGAATTAATATATAAAAGTGTTGTACTTTGAAAATCCAGGCCCTATTCACAGAAAAGAAGTTCATAACAAGGGGTTAAAGTGTAAAAACTGCAGATAGGCCAGGTGATCCCTTTATGATCTGTGAGAAAGTCCCTTGAGTAAATTAGACAAGAAACATAGGATGACAAATAATTGACTATACACTCCTCCTTTCCCAACTGCAGAACCCAAGACGGTAATCCTCGATCTCCTTCCTTTCTTTAGCTCTCTCAAGGAAGCCTACATCCTTTTTTTCTGAGCATGGAGATACTTTTCTTTGTTTTAAGTGTTTAGTCTTCATAAATGGTGTTCCCAAAGAGCTTTGCTAGTCTGAATGTATTTATTAGAAATGCACTTGAAAGGAGGCAATTGAGAAGGGAACTTCCCCAGAAAGGAGACAGAGATTTACCTAATACTAGAGTATTTTGCCAGGGAGTTATTTGTGGCTGTGGGGGCCAGAGCTTTACAAAATAAATAGAGAATTATAGATACTTTAATACAACTTCCCAGAGTAGGACAAAAGTGTTAATACTATGAAACGCATCCAGACAATGAGTCAATGGTAGAATAAAGGGGGCAAATAATAGTGATTGAACAACCTTGCTCATTGCACAATCACACCACTGTTACAAATGAATCTGTGTTAACCCATGGGCAAGTTTCTAGTGGAGTTACCTTAGCCCTGTGCTGTTCAATATTTTTATAAATGAAATAGCTGTAGGTTTAGATGGCTTACTTATTAAATCTGAGCATAATTGAAAGGGATAGGTAATAGACTAAATGACAGGATTAGTATACAAAAAGTTCTTGACAGGCTAAAAATAAGCTCAATATAATAAAATTTAATAATAGGGATAAGTGTAAAGTCCATGGCTTCAAAAATCAAATATACAAGAATAGGATGAGGGATATGTATTTAAATAGTTAATGTGATAAAGACCATTATAATAATCTAATATTGCAGACCATCATAATAGTCTAATGTTGTTAACAGTCAATTGGTGGCACAGTGGGTAGAGCAATGGGCTTGGAGTCAGGAAGACCTGAGTTCAAATCTGGCCACAGGTGCTAGCAATGGAACCTTGGACAAGTCATTTTACCCATTTGCCTCAGTTTCTTCATCTATAAAATAGGGATGATAATAGTACCTACCTCCCGGGGTTGTTGTGAGGATCAAAGAGATAACGATTGTAAGGCACCTAGTACGTAGTAAGTGCTACATAAATGTTAGTTTATTATTAATAGAGAACAAGCTCAATGTAAATTCACCAGTGAGATGTAAGAGAATAAAATGTTAATGAAATTGTAGGGTAGTAACATAAACAAAATATTAAAAACATGGTAAATTATGTTGTTGTTTAGTCATGTCTGACTCTGACCCTATTTGGAGTTTTCTTGGCAAAGATACTGGGGTGGTTTACCATTTCCTTCTCTAGCTCATTTTACAGATGAGGAAACTGAGCCAAACAGGGCTAAGTAACTGGTTAGGAAGTGTCTGCAGCTGGATTTGGACTCAGAAAGATTAGTCTTTCTAACTACAGGCCCAACACTCTATCCACTGCTCCACCTAGCTGTCCTATAGTAAATTATAGTCCTACTGTAAACTACACTGCCCAAGTCAGATCACATCTGGAGTACTGAATTCACTTCTGGGTATCACATTTCAAGAAGGACATTGACAAACCAGAGTGTCTCCACTGGATGGAGACCAAGAAGATGAGAGTACTGAAAGACATGGCCTATGAAAAGAATTCACAGGAAATAGAGATGTTGAACCTAAAAAAGAGAGGACTAGAGAGAGGGTAAGGGATAGAGAAAAGTTAGCTATCTTTAAATATTCAAAGGAATAAAGATTAGATTTATTTCACTTGGCCTCAGATTGTTGAAGTAGAAGCAATGGATGAAGGTTGCAGAAGAAGCAAATTTCAGCTCAAGAAATGGAAAAAAACACTTCCCAACTCTCAGAGCTGTCCAAAAATGGATAGACCTAGTTGATAACATAGTAGACTCCTCACAACTTTTAACTCAAGTCCATATCAAAACCACGATCAGAAGAAGTTCAATTGAACTTGTAAGAGCTAGGAGTCTTCATCAGACTATAAAACACACACCCCAAAAAAATGTTTTGGAAATTCTTTTTTTTTTAACTTCCAATGAATATTGAAATCTTGTCCCCATTGAGGAAATGGTGAATTCTAATAACTATAATGACATAAGGAGATGTAAACCTATTCTAGAATCATAAAATTCCCAAATGGAGATGGAATACTCCAATATGACCTTACACTATGTCCTAAGTCAAGAAAAGTTAAGAAATACACCTGAGAGATGGAGATAAATGTGTTTCAATGGCTTCAGAACCCATCTGATTTAAATCCCATTAAAATCCTATCAACTATAATCAAGGCTACTTTTGGGAAAACGGACTATTTAGCAAAGGTATATTTCATATAGAATGTGTGTGGTTGCATGATGAAGAATTAAAGAATGTGTGTCCAACTCTTGTGTACTCAATGTCAAAGTGTGTTAAACAAGGGATTGAAAGAAAAGGAGGACATATTGCACATTAAAAGTTTTTGAAAGATAAGGAAAGTTTTTAAGATTTATTGTCTAATTCAATCAACACCTTTCATCATTTGACTTCATCTCAAATGGTTTGCACAAAACTATAAATACTTTTTTTGTCATTTTTTCAGGGGTGGTATGTTATCCTGAAAACTTGCCTGAACTGCTTTATGAAGATTGTCTATTTGTATAGGTCCCCCAACAATGCAAATATTTAAATGTGTGTGTTTTGTTTTCTTAATATCATGAAAGATGGATCACTTCCTAGAAGAGAAACATAAGCTAGGAATTCAAAAGCATGTGTTGCAATGACTTGGAGAGGACAAGAAAAAGGAACACGGTAGGAAAATGCATTTGAATAAGATGAAATTTTTCCTGAATCTTTTTCAAATCAGCAACTTAAAATAATTCTCTAAATTTCCCTCTACTCTAAAACCTAAGAAAGATTTCACTGAAACAGCATATTCTCTCTGTATTAAAAAAAAATGCTCTGTCAACTGTTTTCAGTATAATAAAGGAAGTGAGAAAAGAAAAAAAAAAGAACTTGTAAATGAGGGAAGAAAAAATATTTGCAAATGAGCAAGAAGTAGATTAATCGAGCTGGTTACAATTAAGGCAGGAATGGTAGCCACATATTGCTAAATATTGGCTCATTTGGCCAGAAGTCTGAGCAGGGACAAAATTTCATGTAGGTGGGTGCTAAATGATCCCATCTCTGAAGATTAGAGAAATAGAGTATAGTTGGGCTTCAAAGCCAAGACAGTTGTTCCAGTAATGGTTCATAAAAGCATTTGAAAATGTAAATTACTGGTGATTCAGTATGTCAGGGATTGTCAACTTTTTCCCAGTGGAATATTTACTTTTCATTTCCTCAATTTACCTCAGTCTCAAGATTGCAGAGGTAGTAGCACGAAAACATAAGTCAATGGGTTGAGGAAGAGAGAAACCAAACATTGCAAACTGACAAAGGGAACTCAGAGCTTAAAGATGTGGCTGCTTAGGGAGGCTGGGAAGTAAGGTATCAAAGTAGCAATTATTTATGTCCCTTTATACTCTCTAACCTACTGAAATGGGGTGTAGTAATAGCTACTAGGCCAACAATAAACCTGGTTGGGCTTAAAGATCGGCTTGATAATAATGAGCAACTGTTTGGGAGAGAACCTTGCAATAAACCTAACACATTTTTTAATACAAATAATAGATGCAAATAGGAAGAAAGGGAAGCTGGTTAAAGTTCTGTCAAGATGGATGAATAAGAGCTTTTATTCTAACCAATATTACCTCCATCACAGAGGGGAATAAAATAAGCACTCACAAGGATACCTTCAGAGAAAAAAAAGTGGCCCTAATATAATGAGGAAAAAAGAAAGTCAAAGTAATGTAAGAAGAAAAAAATAATACTTCAGCAACAATGATTAGCACCATCTAGAAATGGGAATGGAATAAGCACAAGAACTCCTTGTTTTAGAATTTTATGAAAAGAATTAAAGGAAGGGAAGTTAAGGCACCTAAACAAGAAAACAAAAAAGCAAGAAAAATAACAGTTTGGAATAGATAGTAGGAAACCAGAACAAATCAATAGAAACTCTGAAGAAAATTTACATGAATGTTAGTAACAAATAGAGCAAAATCAAAAGACAGGAAACTTAGAAAAGACTTAGAGGCTCTCCAAGTCAAAGTAATTTACATTGGAGACAGAACTCAGTAAAATAAACTAAGATTAGTTGGCCTCCAAGGGGAAAAAACCATAATGAAATAAAGTGCCTGGATAAAATATTTAGAAAAATTATTATTGAAAATTGTCAAAAGGGACCGAAATAGAAATCGGAGTGCAGATTGTTACGCTCCACAAGATGCCATCAGAGTAGAGCCCTAATTTTAATGCAGCCAGAAATATATTCACCAATTATCAATTTTAATATCAAAGAAAGAATCTTGTAGTTCAATTTAATTTAGCAAACATTTATATACTGCTTACTATATATAGGACAGAATGCTCAGTGATCAGGATAGGGTAGGCCAAGACACAGTAACATCAAGGAAAAAACAATTTTAACTGTACAAGGCTATTCATCAAAATATAAATAAAAAATCTGGAATATGATATACCCAAAATCAAAGGAAATAAGCTTCATCTTCAAATAAAATATCCTGAAAAGATGAGTATATTCCTTTATGGGGGGAAAAAGACTTTCAGTGGAATCATAAACTTTAAATTATTCCTCCAAAGAAAACTAGAAATAAGAAGAGCTTTTGAAATGCAAACTCAATAAATAGAATAAATGAATAAAACCAAATGAATTTGTATAGTTCAAAAAACCTAGGTGAGGACTCAGCATTTACATGCTACAAAGAAGAGATAAAATTATTTATTCCTTAGAAGTTTCACTTTTGAAGATCATTGAAGGCAAAAAGAAAAACATTTATGAATTAATCCCATAGATTGGGATTAGATAGAAATGCCTTAGTCAGAGAAAGGAGAGGGAAAGGGGAAGACATGAATTGGTATTTCTTAAATTGGGACTATCAATACTGAAGGTCATTAAAAAAAAAGATGGAGGAACAGAGGAATAGTAGTAGTTCTGAGTTACATGTTATCTTGGCTAAACAAGAGGAATTTAAAAATGTATACAGATAACAGTAGACTGAAAGGATCTAGGTTTGAACTGGGAAAAAGAGAGAGAGTGTGTGAAGATGGTAGCTGGAAATAAAAGCCAATGATATCTAGGAATCTTTTTTTGTTGTTTTTGTTTGTTTGTTTGTTTGTTTGTGTGTTTTTTAAGGCCAGATCTAAGGGATCAGTGTCTGGGCTGGGGAAGGGGAAGGGAGTAAGCATTTATATATTGCCTACTATGTGCCAGCCACTGTGTTAAGTGCTTTTTACAAATATCTCACAACAGCCCTGAGAGATGGGTGCTATTATTATCCCCATTTTACAGTTGATGAAATGGAGACAAATAGAGGTTAAGTGATTTACCCAGGGTCACATGGCTGGTAAGTGTCTGATCTGGATTTAAATTCAGGTCTTCCAGGCTCAGCTGGGTGGGTGGCAGAAGTGCAGGTAGGGAGTGGAAAGCTCTGTGTGTGTGAGAGTAGAAGCTAGGAATGGATTGTTTTGACCAAAAAGAGTTGTGTATTTGTAACACTTTTTTAAAAGGTAAGGGATTTTATGGATGGAAAAACTTTTATATTAATGGGCTAAACTGGTTTATAAAACAGTAATGGGAGAATAGATTAGAAAACAGGTTCCACTAATTTGCTAAATTCAAGAAATATTCTTAAAATATATGTGTATATATATATATATATATAGGTATAGATATATATAGATAGATATATAGATAGATAGATATAGCTAAAGAGAAGCCTGGAATAAAATTTATTTTGCTTCAGATAATCCAAAAAAGTAGGACTTCCAATCATGATTTCAAATAAGATAACAATAGCAACAACAAAATCATACTGCCATGAGACAAATAAACAAAGTGCATTATGATTAAAGGAAACATAGAGAAGAAAATCTTAGCAGTATTAAATTGCATGTGCACTGAATGGTATTGTATTATGGGAAAACTTACTAAATTTGAAAAGAAAAAGAACTAAACCACAATTCAATAACTGTAAGTGACTTTGATGTGCTTTTATCAGAACTCAACAGATCTAACAGAAGGATAATTGTGGATGTGCAAAAACTGTGGGAAAGAACAGAATGTTGAGGAAACTAAATTTGGTAGGCCTATAATTTCATTATAGAATATACTTCTTTTTTCACAATCATTCAGCATCTTTTAAAAAAACTGATCTGGTCCTATGATATTAGAAATAAAAGCGTAAGTTTGAAATATTAAACATATCCTGATCAGACCACAATGCAATCAAATAATCAATAAAGGAATTATAGACAATAGATGTAGAATTGAATAGAAACTAAATCACACTATACCAAATACAGTCAGGGAACAATTCATAGGAAAAATAAATAATTATATTAAAGAGAACTTCAACAATGTGGCACCAAATTTTATGCAACGTAGCTGACAGTCTTTTGGGGGGAAATTTAAATCTCTAAATACTGCTGCTAATAAAAGGGGGGGGGCATTGGAGAGACAAATGAATTGAGTACACAAATTTTTAAAATCAAGAAACCTTTAAATTAGTAAACCCCAGAGAAGCACAAATAAATTTTTGTCAAAAGAGAGAATAACAAGTTGAAATTTTTTAAAAATTCATTTTAATTTTTAAAAACCCTACTGACCTGATAAAACAATCATTTGTTAAAAAAAAATTATGAGCCATTCATTAATTAATTTAATCAGAGAAGAAAAGATTTGTTTTTTTTTTTACCAAGGTTAAATAAAATGAGAAGAGATACTTTGTAACATAAGGACAAGAAATAAAATTATTACAAAATACTATATGTAATTCTATTTCAATATAGTTGAAAACATTGATTAAATTGGGTGAATATTTACAAACATACTCTAATTGGCAAATTAAGGAAAAAAAAGAACCTAAACAATCAAGTTTGAGGGGATAAAAAGATATTGAGCAAGCTATAAATTAACTCACAAAGTGGGAAGTAGAGAGAGTTATAAGGAAGGAACTCTTGGGCAAGACAGATTTATAAATTAATTCTATCAAAAATTTAATTATCAGCTAACTACCATATTATATAAACTACTCTCAAAAGCAAAGAAAGAAGGCACCCTAGGGGCAGCTAGGTGGCACAGTAAATAGAGCTCTGGCCCTGGAGTCAGGAGGACCTGAGTTCAAATCCAAACTTAGACACTTGACAAACTTACTAGCTGTGTGACCTTGGGCATTTATCTAAAAGCAAGAACTAATATAATTTATAATGGAGAAATACTGGAAACTCACCAAGAAAATAGGAGAACATAGTCTAAGGAAAGGCTCTCCATTTGCAAAAGTATTCTCATTTACTTAGAAAACCTGGAGCCTTATTTGATATTCATGCCACGCTCATAATATTATTACCCAAATTAATCTACAGATTTAATGCTATACTAATCAAAATATTAGAATACCCTATTCATAAAACAAAATAGTATCAAAATCACATGAAAGAACTAAAGATCAAAATTTTCAAAGGAAATGGTAAAAGAGTACAAATGAGACATAGATCTCTAATTATATGAAGCAGTGGTTATCAAAATTATCTGGCACTAGATTAAAAATAGAATAAAACAGATCAGGGAAATAGACAAGGTAAGCAGGACCTATAAACAAATATGCAAATCATTCAGGTATTCATTAAACCCCAAACAACTAGGTAAGGGACTTGTTATTCAACAAGAATTCCTAGAAAATTTGGAAAGTGGTTCAGCAGAGGGTAAAAAGGTTTAGACTAGCTTTTATATCTCATGCTATAGTAAATTCCAAAGGAATTGTGAACCTAAGTGAGAAGGAGGGAGGTTCCTCAATAGAAATAAGGAACTTTTGAGTCGGGGTGAATTTAGGAAGGAACCTAATGTGTCTTACTTTAGATTTGTTGAGTTTGATATGCCATTGAGACATCCAGGTTGAGACAGCCAACAGGCAGTTGCTAATACAAGAGTGGAGCTCAAGAAGAAATTATTGCTGGGTATATAGTTGTGGGAATTATCTGGATAAAGGTAGTAATTGAACTCTGGGAATTAATGAAATCCCAATAAGAGAATATATAGGGTAAGAAAAGACAGGGCCTGACAGATCCTTTGAGGAATCTCACATTTGATGGGTAGTAAAAAGAACAAGTGGTCTGATACTTAGAAGAGTCAGTAAGAAGAGTAGTGTCATGGTAGTGAGAGGAGATAATACTTAGGTGCCAGGGATAGTTGATGGTGTAAAAATCTTAAGAGTTCAAATAGGATAAGACATTTGAATTTAATAGGGCACTGGATAAAAATTCTGAGATTCAAAATCTATAGGAAGCTGACTGAAATAGCTAAGATAAAGAGCCATTCCCCAATAATGTGGTCAAAGGTTATAAAACATTTTTAATAGATCAACAGATAAGTAGAAAAACTAAGAAACAGCATAAAAGTGAAGGGAGGAGAGCCAATCTAGATCTAGGAAGTAGTTAAGAGAGTCAGACTCTTCAGAGATATCAAATAGAATGAGGTTGAGGAAAAATCATTCAGATTAATAAGCCACAAGAGTCTGAGTGGCTCTATATTCTACAGTAAATTGACCTAAATAAAGGATACTAAGAGACATTTCTCCAATAAAATGGTCAAATAGTTTTTTAAAAATGTTTGATAGATCAACACTGTTAACAACCAAATTAAATATATTTAATAAAATTTCAACAAATCATAGAAATTCAAACTCTGTGGTATAACTTCATAGTTGACGAAGATGGGGGAAAAATGGGAAAACTCAGTTTTGAAAGAGCTATGGAATGGAGATGTGTTAATTTACTGTTGGTATAGGAATGAATTGTTTCAGCCATTCTAGAAAAAAAAATATTGGAATTATGACAGAAAAGTTACTAAATTATTGATGCCTGGCAATCCCACTACAGAGTTCATATCCCAAGGAAGCTAATAATAGCAACAAAAGACCCTTCAGAACAAAAGAATATTCCTACCATTCGTTTTTGCCTCTCTTCCCTCAGTACCTAGCATAGGGTCTGACATACAGAAGGCCTTAAAAAAATGTTTATTGATTTACTGACAGCAGCATCATTTGTAATTACAAAAGGTTGGAAACAAACTATATGGTCTTCAACTGGGGAATGGCTGGACAAACAAATTGTGGCATATAAATGTGATGGACCTTAAGTAATAACAAATAAAGGGGGTTAAGAGAAATGTGGGAAGATGTGTATGAAAAGACGCAGAGTGAGGAACAAACTATGCAAAGGCAACAATGATGTAAATAAACACAACCCTGAAAGCCAACACACACAGGTTAAGCATAACGGATAACGTCGGTA
This sequence comes from Trichosurus vulpecula, assembly GCF_011100635.1. Lineage (NCBI taxonomy): Eukaryota > Metazoa > Chordata > Mammalia > Diprotodontia > Phalangeridae > Trichosurus > Trichosurus vulpecula. The sequence continues at coordinate 356,046,258 of NC_050574.1, forward strand.
AAAAATTATTACAGTTAAAACACAATCATTCCATTAGGTAGTTTTGCTTAATTGTGTAATACAGTGTCCACTGGCTGCTGAGGTTAATGAACTGTGTGAAGACTGTTGACAGAGAGATCTGGAAGAATATCCTCATCTCCATGGTACCCATAATATCGATGGCCCCTGTGGTATCAAAGGCCGGATTCCAGCATAGCGTTACAACTGTTTTCAAGAAATATACTTTGTAGGATGTATGCGTGTGATGATTATGAACAGGTTGCTATGTCAAAATAAAACATCTTGATAATCCTTTTAAAAGACAAAAATGGAAAAGTAGGGGAAAGACTCATCAATTTACAACAAAACCTAGGAAAGGCTTTTTAACAAATATGTACCAGCTTTGCCACCTTGGATCTTCTTCCTAGCTTTCAGTTGTGTAGGAACTCTTCATGACCCCATGTTGGGTTTTCTTGGCACAGATACTAAAGCGGTTTGCCATTTCCTTCTTGAGCTTATTTTACAGGTGAGTAAACTGAAGCAAACAGGGTTATGTGACTTGCCCAAGGTCACACAGCTAATAAGTGTCTGAGGTCAGATGTAAACTCAGGAAGATGAGTCTCCCTGAGTGGAAGCCAAGCACTCTATCCACTGTGCCACCTAGCTACCTGATTTAGAATTAAAGTGGATGTCAAAGGTCATCTAGTCCAACCTTCTCATTTTGCGGTTTTGGAAATAGCAGCCCAGAGAAGTTTTGACCTAGCTAGTCAAGGTCACACAAGTAACAAATAGTAGGGATGGGATTTGAACCCAAGCTCTCTAAATACAACAGCACTCTCTCCACTATACCATGCTTCTTAGAATTTCATCTCATAAGAAGCATTGACAACTCAAAGGTTCTGATCCTTTATTGCACAATGGGAAAAGCTGACTATCATGTGCCCTTATAGGACTCATTTTTTTTTTCTAATTAAATATAGTCAGTCAAGAAGGAGGCAGCAGGGTGGGGTTGCCTGAACTTGGAAAAGGAAGTGGGGAATTCTGGATTCTTCTCCTAGCTCTGTGGTAATTAGCTATGTGACCTCCGGCTAGTTATTTACTCTCCAGTTTCTCCATCTGTAAAATGCGAATAATGCCAAAGTCACTGGGAAATTATTGAAATGTGTTCACAATGGCAAAGTGCTTTTTGAAAAGATAAGCCCCTATTTCAATGTATAATTTTATCCTTAGACGATGGATGCACGGCAGGGCTGCCCTAGCTCTGCAGCAATCGCTAGGGTCACATGGCAATTAATAAGCCCAGTTGTACCCGAACCATCCTGGGACCTCCCCTATTATGCGAGAGATCACCTCTGATTTATTAGCAGCAGTATTACGCTTTGGGAACATATTCAATAAATTAAAAATAAATGATGCAGTTGCCTGATACGGCTTCCACAGTCCCAGTTTAGCCTGAGGGAGGAATGAGCCTTTAAGCTTTTCCATAACAACTGTCTTTTTCAGAGAGTTAATTATCTACAGATATATTTAGGAAATAAAAACAAGACCAACTGATTTCCAAACAATTCTAGCCTAAATTAACAGGCTGCCTGGATCCCTGGAGCCAGAGTACAATCATACAAAGGTCGTTTACATTACTCCTTTGGTTTTTTCAGGGTCTCCAGTTTTCTAAAGCCCTAGGGAGGGCTAATGTCCACAGAACTGGTGTACACACGGACCCACTTGTTTTAATTACTCATACTTGTTGTTGTAACATGCTGGAAAGAACACTAGCTAGGTAATCTGAGACAGAGGCCCCTCCACTGGATAGCTCTGTGACCTTGGGCCCTCACTTCACTGGGCCTCAGATCCCTTAGTAAAATGAAAGCATTAAGCTAGATTATCCGTAACATCCCTTTCAACTCAAAAATTCTGAAGTTCCCTGGTTATCAAAGTCTCCCTCCATTATCTGAGTATCACTCTGAGGCAGGCAGGTGGCAGCCTTTGAATCAGATTCTTCCAGTGAGGTAAGCTGCTTTTGGGAAATAAGCCAGACACCTTCTGAAGCACTGATTCTTCCAAACCAGTTGGGAAGTAATATGGTCTTTAGGATTCTAATCTTTCAGGGCCCCAACTTCCTTTCTTTATTCTTTTAAAGCATTTATTAAGTACTTACTAGGTGCCAGGCACTGTGCTATACTGGGAAATATGAATAGAAGCAAAAAGAAAGTCAGTCACTGCCCTCAAGGAACTTACCTTTTAGTAGGGAAGACAATACATAAAAGGAAGCAGAGGGTCTGGGAAGGGTGAGGAGAGAGAGAAGGTTCCTGAAGTCCAGGACAAGTGCAGCCTAGTGAGAAATGAAGAAAGAGCTGGCCTGGGCACCCTCCTTCAGTAGAGCTTGTGAAGGGAGCCATCCGATCAAAGGGAGGATCCCTAGGCAGTGGGGACCTCTGAGAGGTGTGAGCTCCAGAACTAATCTCCCAAGAAAAGAAGGTTGTTGGGGCATGATGAAGAAATGTGGCAGAGTGCAGTCTAGTGGGACCTGACCTAATATTCTCTTATTCTATGAAATGAGCTGAGAGACAGAGTAGTAGTGGGTCAGGAGCCCAGCCTGAGAGTCAGGAAAATTTGGGTTCAAGTTGGCTTCTGATGGGTACAAGCCATATGATTCTGGGAAAGAAGAAGAAGAGGAAGAGGAAGAGGAAGAAGAAGAAGAAGAAGAAGAAGAAGAAGAAGAAGAAGAAGAAGAAGAAGAAGAAGAAGAAGAAGAAGAAGAAGAAGAAGAAGAAGAAAAGAGTTGGGATACTTGGGTGTTGTCTCTTCCACTAATTATCTGTGTGGTATTGGGCAAGTTAAAGGCTTTTTACTACCCTCTCCCCCAATATTAAATGTGTATAACAATAAATGCTGTTTCTATCACAAAGGATATACACAAGATGATTTTGTGTATGCGGTGAACTGCTCTGCCAACATAAATCCCAACCATTCTGTCATTTAGAGCATTAGTCCTAGGGAGCTGCTTAAACCATCACTCTTTAGACTCTACTCCATTATCATCATGCCCCCTCCCCACCCCACCCCCACCCCCGCAAGAAAAGTTCATCACCAGGAAACTCATCATCAAGGAGATTGCTTCAGCTTTGGTCCTCATACCTCACTGGAAGCCTCAGGAGCTTCTGCCCTTCTGACTGGAGGGTAGAACAAAAAGCTATTCCCCAAACCTCCATATAAAGAGGGGTCAGAAATCCAGTGAACTCTTCATTTCCTCTCAGCTATACTCTTTGGATTCCTCCCCATCATCATCATGCTCCCTGTGCTGTGTTCTACCTCCTCCCTTGCATGTTTCAGCTTCTTTTTATGTGTCATGTTCCCCCATTAGATTTTATGCTTCTCAAGGGCAGGGACTATCTTTTCTGTCTTATTTGTATCCCTAGGGCTTAGCACAGTGCCTGACACATAGTAGACACTTGATAAATGCTTATTACATTGTATATGATGTGATGAGGATCAGAAAGTTAGTATCAGGAAGAGGATTTACACCTATGCCTTCCAGACTCTAAGCCCCAATACTCTCTATGATACCAAGCTGCCTCTGGAATCTCACAGGATATGAGATTAAATAGAATTTGAATAAAACCTGAACAAGCACCACCCAAATGCCCTAAAGTCATGATTTACCAAGTAGTACTCTATTAGCCTGGAAGAGTTAACATGGTACCAATTCCTGAGATGCTTGATTTACTATTCCTAGGGAGTAGCTGGGGAAAGCTGAGTCATTAATTATTTGTTATTCAGTTGCTGGTGGAGAAATAAAATGGTTGGCCAGAGGACACACAATGAGTCAGCAAAGAAACTATCAACAGGTCTTCTTGTACAGTTTGCTGCCAGAGCCAAGAGGCTGAGACTAGGATTGTGGTTGTTCATGATACCTAGACCAGAACTATGGGAATAAACTCTGCTTCCTGGTTACTACAAGCTTTCTCCCCCATCTGTGACCCAAATTTCTATTAATATCCTAACCACATCTGCAGACTTTCTGTCTGTGTTTGTGATCTTCCACAGAGACACAGGCTCTCTGATATTGCTTATAGCCCGAGGCTCCCTCCACCAAGCACAAGTATTTTTGCTGGAGGTGAGGCAGGGAAAGAAAGACCTGGAGTCCTGGAGAGTTGACAAGATGTAACAAATGCACATCTACTAGACATTTCTTTGTAAAATCTGTAATCCTTTCGAAGACAAGGATCATTGTCTCAGAATCTATAAAGTTTACCTGGAATTCGTGAATATCCTCATTTCCACTAATGGGTAGAATGAGTATAAACAGACTATCCCTGGGGTTTTGCTTCCCCTGACACAAATTTACAAGGAGATAATTTGAGACATTATTTGAACCCCATAGCTGATAAAATGTAGATTTAGAACAAGAAGAGACCTTAGAGCTCAACTCATCCAATCCCTCATTCTGGAAAATTCCTTTATCTCTGTGTAAAAACAGTTTGAAGAAATACATAATCCTGGTGAGGATATATTCAGATTTCACTGCACACTTTGTAAAGTGATTCCTTGGATTTCATTATAGTCACATGATTGTCAATACACAGATTTACAGCCAGAAGAGAAGCTAGAAATTATCTGGTCCAATCAGAGAAGGCGAGAGAGGGCCACAGGGGTTCAAGGATGCTTCACTCAGGATGTTTTCAAATACCTGGATGAACATCTAGGATGAACATAGATATCAGGGTGTAGCAAGAGTGCCTGCTTTGGTATTGGGAAAATCATGGTTCAAGGCTTGCCTCTGACATGTATCAGCTTTGTGATGCTGGTCAAGTCACTTAACCTCTTCCTGTCCCCAGGTAGTGACAGTTCTTGCTTTACATCAGTGGACCATTGTTCCCTTGGACCTCTATATAAAGCTATTTTTATGTAATTTGAATTTGCCCCTACTTGCCATTCCACTTAGCCTATATAACAAAGCCAAACAAAATAATACCTTATGCAAGTCATAAAATGTACTAAAATGCAGAAGTGTTAAATACCATATCATAATAGTAAACAATTATGAAATGAATGGTAAAGTTAATGACAAAGTATGCACAGTACTGCACAATAAAATTAACAAAGGTGTGCAGTCTGGGCACCTCCCTACCCACTGCACCTAGCCTTTATCACTGGGGGTTGCAGGAGTGACTTTGTTTAGGAAGCAATTGGAAATGTTTGGACAGTGTCTCTCTTTATTTCCTCGTGTATCTGACTCTAGTAGGCAATATTATCCTCATCCAGTTTTTGAACTTTCAAAAATCCAGAAGTGTTTGGATCCATCTTTTCAATACAGGAAAAAAAATTCACTCAGATGATGAAATGTTTCTGCCACTTGTTTCATTGTGAACCTTTTTGGTTCGACCTCAAGTTCCAAAGCTCCCCTTTCTTCTGCTGCAATCTTTGCAGCTAGTGGCTCAATCACATCCTCATTCGGATTCTTCTTTCAGAATTCTTAATATAAAGTTGAATTTGCATAATGTGAACTTTCATAAAGCAAGAGTTGTCGGTAATTGTCTAAGATTATGTATCAGGTCAGTTGCCGATATGCAACACTGGAAGACAAATTTCAACCCTCTATGTGACAAGGTTAGTAGCCATTTACTGGTACCTAGGACTGTATGAGAAATTGAAAAAGTTGTTATGATGCAGGAGAGTTCAGATAAAGAGCAACAGCTTACACAGATATATAGCTTTAAACAACCTTTATTGTTACTTGATGGAAAGGAGCTGGACAGTTATTAGTAGGACCTTTATCAGTATGCAGCCTCCGTGGCCAACATGGGCAACAGCCAGTTGAAAAAAGGGTGGCAGTGGGAGAAGTCCATCCATTCATCATTCACCATTCAAAGGCTCAGAGTCCCTAGGGCTCAAACTAACAGTTTTAGACAAAGAACCACTGGGAGGCTGACCTGTTATCTACACCAAGAAAGCAAAGATATTTTCTAAATTGCTTAATTAGGAGTGAGGAAGAAAAGGCAGGGAAGCAGGGAATTTAACCCTAATTGTGCTAGTCCAGAGAGAAGCTGATGCTTAGTCTCTGAGTTTATTAGCCTTTAGCATGATAGGGAGTTAGGTGGTAGGGAGAAGGGTTTAAAAAGGAGAGTAACCTAGTGAAATATTTTCACTGTTTCACAGTTGTTCATCATTTACCCCAAACTCCAAACCCCCACGGTTACTGACCTTTGTTTTTCAAGGTCAATCAAACACTATTTAATGAGTACCTACAATGTGTTTCATACTGCAAATACAACCTGTGGGAGATACAAAAGAAACATAAGACATCTCCCTTGCTCTTATACAATCTTTCAATCTAGAAAGTTTTCTAATTGCCAAACACATATGAAACCATCAGACAACAATTAAGCAAGAGAAGGATGTATGATCTGATTTCCTCATTTTTTTTAAGGTTAGTGATAGAATGCTAAAATGTTGCATCATTTTTTCCCCTATGTAATACATTTAATTCACTTTAGAATCATCAGACTTCTCAGACTCATTAGTTTACTTCCACAGTAAGCATTGTATAGAGTACTTGCAAAGTATATATGTCTACACGTACATCAAATTTCATTTGATCCTTACAAAACTCAATAAAGTAGATTCTACAAGTAGCATTGAGGCCATTTTACAAATTAAGGAACTGAAGCCTTGAGAAGTTAAATTATATACGCAACTTCATGCTTGCCTTTGTATCCCTGTGTATTGGGAATCAAGATGGGCTCTTAACACTTATTCAACCAAGTGCCCTTGAAGTGTTTGGCCTTTGTATCCTTGATTAAATTAGGAGTCCTTGATGACCTCCTTGCCTCAAGGGAAAGCCTAGTTTACATGGGTTTGAGTGACATGTTTGTGACATCAGAGGCTTTTAGACCATGTGGGTTTAAGTAGCATTTTTGTGACGATTTTAGGTCACGTGGGTGAGTGGCATGTGTGACTCACCTCTGACCCTGAATAAGATATATAAACACAGAGAGATTGGCTTTCTCTTTTGGAGCTCTGAGCCGAAGCAGGAGTGGCGCATGACTCTAGGCCAGCTGTTGTTATTAGCTCCCGGCTTTGATGTTGATGCTTCTCTGGTAACTGTATATTGTGATGTTGTCAGACAGAAATCTGTCTGTTGATTTGTGTTTATTTGCTCCATTGGTATTTGCTCTGAAACTCGGGGTGCTGGCTTTTCCCCCTGAGCTGAGTGAATGATATTTGTATGTCGGACTAAAGTAAGATTGTTAACCCCTTAACGTTGCTTTCCTTAGCAAAGCAGATCAAAAGAATCTGGGCTTGAAGTGTTCTTTGTGCTGGTTGTTGTTGGTTTTACACAGCCACAGTAGCTGCTAGCAGATTGTCGAAAAAACCCTGTTACCTAGCACAGTGGCCAGCACACAGTAGGTGCTCAATAAATGCTTATGGTCATATAGTGCTCCTAGGTTTCTCCTGACTTGAAATTTAGCACACCTTTCACTACTCCTCATAGTTAGGAATCCTGATTCTGCCACGAATAAGCTCTGTGACTTTGGGCAAGTTGCTGGTCCTAAATGAACTATCTAACTAATCCATCTCTAAAGTTCAAAGATTAGAGGATTTAAGACTTAGAAAGAATTCTTTCTGAAGGAGTTAGAACAAAAAGAACTCTAATTGAGGTGTCTAACTCAGTTTCTTGGTAGACTATTGTTTCAACAATCCGGCTAGCAGCTTCAGTGGGGGTGTAAGATCCACCCACAGCCAGCACCCAGAAAGCTGCTGGCACACTGGGAAAGCATAGGTTCTTTTGATCTGCTTTAATAAGGAAAGCAAGGTTAAAGGGGTTGACGAGTTTACTTTAATCCAGCATACAGACAGCATTCACTTAGTTCAGGGGAAAAAACCAGCACCCCGAACTTCAGAACAAAATACAAAAAAATTACAAATATCAACAGACCGACCTTGTCTGATTCAAATGCCAATACATAGTTACCAGAGTTCAACAAAATCTCAGCATCCGGGTCTACAAGCTGGAGGGCTTCTTAGCTACAGTGGCCTGGAGTCTCCTCATCAACACCATCTTGAGAGCCCTTAAACAAATTACAAACAGACAGACCCAATACAATTCATAGTTACCAACATCTAGGTTCAGCCCAGGAGCTCAGAACAAGGGCTAGCCCAGAGTCACACACCACCACTGCTGTAAGGAGGAGCTCCAAAGAACAGGACAGCCAACCCCTGGTTTTCATATCTTTTTCAGCGTCAGGGGTGAGTCACACATGCAACTCACCCATGTGACCTAGAATTGTCACAAAGAGGCGGACTTAAAACCACGTGGTCTAAAAGCCTCTGCTCTCCCAGACATGTAAACTAGGCCCTCCCTGGAGTTAGCCCTACCTTGGGCCCCACCTTACCTGCCAATCCACACCCACTAAGGTTTTACACCTAATAGGGGTTTGGGCCTGGGGCTTAGCACCTAGTAAGGCTCAATGAATTTCTCAAAGGGAACAAAAGCTTGTTGGACTAAGTGCTAAGGAGCCCATTTTTGGTTACCAGCACAATGATATCATTTCAGCAAATGCTAAGCCAGCTAGTTGCTAGGTTATCTCAGCAAGCATTGTTTAGATGTTTGGTTTATCAAACACTTCCTTGTAGATATAGTTGGAAATGTAGCAAGATGAAGCAGGATCCCATCCTACTTCTTTTCAGCAGCCTCCTTGCTTATTTTTGTCTATTTTTTTAAACACTTGTTTTATTTCCAATGCTTTACCTTGGGCTATTTTTATTACCAAAATAATAATGATAATGATGATAATTATGTTTATCATGGTGATGATGATAGCTCTGCTATCTAGGATGAAATTTTGAGGATCAGAAATAGTTTCACACTATTAATGCTGAGGTTTGGTCATTGTGTACAATCCACAAGTTATGTACACGCAAAAATACACACACACACACACACACACACATACTTCCACTTCAACAACACCCAACCACCAGCTTGGTTGTGGTTTCAAGAGATAATAAAGCTCACCTAATAGGTCAGGAGAGTGATATTGCCCAAAGTTACTATGTCCAATGACAAGGTTAATATTTCAGGAGATAAAGGGAACTAGAGTTCTATAAATATGTACTAATCCAAAATAAGCAGATGCCAGGGATCTTTGAGTACACCAATCATGACAAGGCTAGTAAGTAATGATACACACAGATAATGGCAAGATTTCTTGACATTCAGTGTCTGTAGAAATAGACGTCATCACTCTATCTGTTTCTCTTCCTGTGTCTCTCACTCCAGTCCCTCACTCCACCTCTCTGGGAAAGACAAACTTACTTTGTCCAGATTATAACAATGGCACTTTAAGTTTTGCAAAACACCTTACGTGTATCGTCTCATTTAATACTCATGAATGTGTAAGGAGAGATAGGTGAAGGGAGGAATAAATTTGTTTCTTGGCTAAAAAAAAATCTAAATACAAGTTGGAAAACTAATTTAAAAACTCAGCCCTTCCAATTGGACACCAAATGACAATTATACCCTTCTCAAGATCAGTATCATGTTTGTTTTCTTTGTATCCCATAAAGCATTTGGCGCCATGTTAGGTGCATGAGAGATGCCCGATACATATTTGTTGATTGATGAATTAGAGTTCTTAAACTTCTCTACAGTTGTTAACATGAACACTATGACAAGGTCCACTGCAAAAACAAAATGCTACATGCATTCCTGTTATTAAAGCATGCTCTAGCCGGTTCATTATAAAATTGTCACGTTGAGTGAATTGTGGGCCTGTGAATGATTCCTGTCTATTTACCTTTCTTGTAATGACATTGCATCAAGATCCTATGTTCTGCTTGATTGATAATTATCCCCACCTCTTCCCTTCAGAGCCCTTTTCTTTATATTGTTCCCTAATTTATATCTCTGCGCTGTATTAAGCCTCCCTATGCGTATTGCTGTATGCTAACTTCAATACTTTCAATCTCAATTCCTTGATTCTACCAAGTCCCTAAAGTTATGCCTACTTATCTGTATTTTTTGGATTGATTTCTCATACTTTGCCTCAGTTCCTTCCTCACTTTCATACATAAATTTCAATCGGTGTTAAATTTTTCTTGCCAAGTTATTAATTAATAACTTGAATCCTATTGGTCTCAGTACTGACTCTTTTTTTTAATATCACTCTTCCCTATATTCACGTAACAATGCTATTTCATTGCTATTTTTTTGTCCACCAACCTTAGTACTAAAAACAGTCAGATCTCAGCATTCAGAATTCCTAATTTTAAACATTTACTGTGGCATTAGCATGATGGTGAAACAGAATATAAGTTTCCTGAGGGCAGGTCATGTTTTTCATTTTGTCTTTGTATCTTGCACGTAGCAGACTCTTCATAAACACTTCTTAGACTGGAATTAATTAGGTTTCACTGTCCCCAGCACTCTAAAGCCCTAGAGGCTGTAACCCTGTTTGTCTTGATGAGTTAGCAGCACTCTTCAATAGTCAAAAGGCAAGAAAACAAGTACTTATTAAGCCCCTACTATGTGCCAGGAACTGTACTAAGGGCTTTACAAATATTATCTCATTTGATAGTCACAAGTGTTTGGATAAATGTTCTTATTGTCCCCATTTTACAATTGAGGAAACTAAAACAGATGAGATTAAAATGATTTATCCTTGGGCATAATGATGGGGTTTAGGCTCTGGGAGCCCCCTTGAACTCTCCTTGAATCTTCCTACTTGATGAGGTGTTTGCTTGAGGCCATAAGCCTTTCCCTATGGCTGGGCCCAAATCTCTAGGTTACTCTTTACCTAGCCTAGCCCTCCATTGTCTGGCTGTTTTCCACCCTTTTTCCCACCCTTGATCCTATCAAAATGTCTGAGCCCAAATCTGTTACCTTTAAACTAGCCTAGCCCTACATTGTCTGTTATCTCCAGGTAGCCTTCAGCCCTTAATCCCACTCTCTTAGTTCCCAGAGTCTGACCTCACCCCAGTCCCATCAAGATCCTCCTTACACTCCTCCTCAAGACTCTCCTTAAACCCCTCCTTCCATCACCCCAGGACCATCCAAGATCCCTCCCACAGTCTTTCTGTATATAAATCTCATCCTAACTCCATGAAGGTGCTCAGATGCAATTTAGCTTAGATTGAATCTAGCCCAGAAGACATGCTGCACAAATAATGAGATTTCTTAAGACTCTGCCCAATATGGCCAATCTTTAATAAACTTTGTTTTCCTTTAGCTGAAACAAGGCTTAGGTTGAATTCATTCGAGCAGCACCCAGAGTGTTGGTATTTTGGGGTTTCAAGCACCCCTAAAAATGTATGGTTCCTTAACCTCTTCATTTGGTTCCCTGAACTGGCTCTCAGATAGAAAGAGTATCATGTATTCATCAGTGGTATCATTCAGCCTTATTTTCTCTTTTAGTTCAACCCCTGTATCAAAGACTTGCATATATTTACATTCATTTCTGTCTCCATTCCCTTGTCATCCAAACTATGCATTTGTTAAGGTGGAAGGTGGACAGAGGAAACTAGTAAGTTAACTTTGACACAATGCACATTGATGAATTGGTGTTGACTATAATTCAACTCTCTTCTCTTTTTATATGCTCACAAAAATTCTCCTCCTGACAATAGGTTCCCATCACATCTAAGAAGGCCTTAGGCATGGACATTTTTTTTCTGTAAGGTTTTTATTAAAACCAAATTTAGGTAATTGCACATGCCTCATTATAATAGCAACAGTGATTATTATTAACATACAAGGAGTCAAACAATGTGCTAAAAAAAAACAGTAAAGCAAGAAGCCAAGAGAGCTGTGGGCCCCAAGTTTTGCAGGAAATTTGTAAATAAGAAAGTCTTCCAGATATTTATTTATAGCATTGTGGATGTTTTAATTGTTTTAGAAGTTCTTGCGTGCCTCTGTGTGTGTGTGTGTGTGTGTGTGTGTGTGTGTGTGTGTGTACACTAATATTCTCCATTCGCCTTTCCTTTATGACTTCCAGCAGAGAAATGCAGCCAGCCAGTTCTGTTGATCCTACTGAGCATGGTGGAGAGAATATTAGATTAGGGATCCAGAGGGCTGGCTAGGCTGTAGCACTGACTGTCACCTTGGGCTGCTTATTCCACTCTTTCTGTCCTCATCAAATAAATCCCTCTGTACTTATTTGGTTCAGGGCTAAGCATTCAGAAAAGTGTTCCATCAAATGGTTCCTGCTCCCTACAAGACCTTGATGTATATACTCTTATAGTGAGACAGTAACTGAACAAATAATGATAGAATAAATAATAAATGAAGAAATGAGAAACATCTGTACAAGAAATCAACCGATCAGCAAGCTTGCATTCTACTGGAGGACACAGAAAGTAAATAAAAGGTACATGCAAGAAACAGGGAGAGTAGATAGAGGGTAGCAAGTATGCTAGGTTTGGATTTTATGCCCCTTAATTTCAGAAGGAAAGGCACCATGACAGTGGATCAGGGGCTAGCTAGCCTTGGAGTGAGGAACATTTAAGTTCATGTCCCACCTAGGACACCTACTAGACAAGCAGCAATAGGCAAGTCACAACCTCTCATTGGCTCTGAGATTTCTCTAAGACTGTATGACATGAGAATAGTTGATGCACATCAGTGGAGGGAGTTTCTACACAGGGACTTCTCCACAACTAAACATTAATTTCAAAAGTAGGGAGGGGAAGGAGTCCTAGAATTTTAGAGCTGGAAGAGATTTTAGGAATCCTCAATCATAGAATAAGTTGGACTAGATGTCCTTTAAGGTACCTTCCAGCTCTGTGAAAATGTAATCTAAATTGGGGGTGGGGGGCATTTTGCATATTTTTGATAAAGGTCTGATATCCAAGATATAGAAGGAAGAGATACAAAGACTTAAGGACATTATCAATCTAGTGGCAAAAGGATATAAAGAGGCACTTTTCAAAAAAAGAAAGCTAGTCACATTCATCAGTGAAGCTTGTACAGTGAATAGAAAGCTGGCCTCCTAAGCAGTAAATCCTGGATTAAAGTCTTGCTTCTTAGTCATATTGGCTAAGTGGCCCTGGGCAAGTCTCTTAAATGCTAGGTACTGTACACCAGAGTAAATAGAAGTTGCTGAGTGACATTGGTAGAAAGTTCTTCACCCAGGAGTTCCCTAAACCAAATTACAGTCAGTCCTTATACCAAAGCAGACCAGAAAACATCTTCCATTTTCTCCTTTGCTTGTCTTTGGTTCTTCTGAGATTTTTCTAGAGGCTTTTTTCAAAGATGAAACAGAAAAGCAACCCCCAGCCCCCAACCCTCACCCCCACCCTATGCTGCCCTCTCCACTTTTTCTTTCCCCCTTGGATCCTTCGGAGAAAGACAATATTACACATACAATGTGATAAATACAGGGTCTTTGTAATACTACCTTGTTTCAAAGGGGAAAATATGATGTGAATTCTGCTGAACAGTTCCTTAGGTGTGGAAATTTGGACTCTGGATTAGGGCAAAGATCAGAACAGGACTTTTCTATGAGGGCTGAACAGACAGAACACCAGGCTAGGGGTGCCAATGAAGAGAACAGAATGACAGCCAATGGAGCCAGCAATTGTGGGCCATCCAGGCACCAAGGGCTACTGGAGGAAGGAAGGGCTCTCTTCCTCTCTCTCATGCCCCGACACCACTGCCAGTCCAGATATGAAGGACCTTGCCCCAAAAGGGGCAGGAAATAAGGTCAAAAGCCAGTGGGGCAATGGTGGCCTTGGGCATCAGTGGACAGAAGAGGATATGGGAGGGAAAGAGCACTTATATAGGGCAGCTACTTATGTAGGGCAGCTCATGGAGGACAAATCCTTTCATTATCTGATCACTTCTTAGACCTCTAGAGATGGAAAGTGCTTTAGAGGTCATTCTGGTTCAAACCTCTCAGAAAACCAAGGCCCAGAGAGACCAAGTGACCTGTCCGTTGTCACGAAACTAGTAGGCACAGACCTAAAATCCAGGTCACCCGTTTGCAAGAAATATCAGCAGAAAATGAAAGAGGAATTCCCAGGGATTCCTGAATGTAGATTAAGTAAGCTCAGTATTTATGGGAGCCACAGAATTGTCTACATTCCCCTTGTATAGAATAGTAGGACCAAAACCTATACAGGTTTTTTGTTGTTGTTGTTGTTGTCATTTATATGCCAATTATTTGTTTTAGCTGGAAAATACTTATTTACTAAAAGCATAAATTATATCTTTAAATAATTTCCAAATCTCATTATAGTTTTCATTTTCTTCTTTTCCAAATATAGAACTGCTAATAAGCAAAATAATGCCATTAAGCTTCTACTGTGTGCAATGTATTATGCTAACCACAGGGTGAAATGTAAAAACAAAAAGATATGATCTCCTCACTGAAGGAATTTATAATGTATAAGTTTGTGACTGACAAGTTTTAACTGCTTTTATTTCTCATACTCATTGATTGGTAGACATGCAGAAAAAGGCTAGAAAAGGAAGTAATTAAAGAAAAGAGGAAGAAAAACAAGGGCAAGGGGAGATTGGATGAACTACATATTAGAAAATTAATACATGAGAGAAGGCAATTATTGACCTTCAAAAATTATCACTACTCTCAGAGTCAAAAAGATCTGAGTTCAAATCCAGTCTTCCACACTTGCTAGCTGTGTGACCATGGCCATGATAGGGTACAGTCTCTGGGAGCCCCCTTGAACCCACCTTGAATCTGCCTACTTGATCTGGCTTTTCATGCCCAAATAAACTAGCCTAGACCTCCACTGTCTGATTACCTCCAGATTGCCTCCAGAAGCTTCCCACCCTTAATCCTACCAAAATATCTATACTCAAATCTGTTACCCTAGCCCTCCATTGTCTGTCATCTCCTATTTCCCACCTTTAATCCCATTCCTGGAGTCTAACATCACCCCAGTCCCCCCCCCCAGTCATCCCAGTTCCATCAAGATCCTCCCTAAACCCCTCCTCCCATCACCCCAGAACCACCCCTAGATCCTGCCCACAATCTTTCTTTATATAAGATCCATCTTGCCTCTGTGAAGGGGCTCAGATTCAATCTACTTCAGATTCGGTCTGGCCCACTTGTCAAGTATCACAAATGCTCATCCTCTTTAGACTCTACCCAATATGGTGAATCTTTAATAAACTTTGTTTTTCTTTGGCTGTAAGAAGGCTTGGGTCAAATTCATTTGACAGGACACAGCGTTTGGTATTTTTGGGGTCCTGAGCACCCCTAGACCTCTAAAAAAATTAACAGACAAATCACTTAACCACAGTCTACCTCCATGTCCTCAAATGCAAAATGGAGATAATAATAGCATTTATCTGCCGGCTCTGTTGTGAGGATCAAATGAGAATTTACTTGTTAAGGGCTTAGCACAGTGCCTGGCACATAGTAGGTGCTTAATAAAGGCTTGCTTCCATCCTAGCAGAAAAAACACTAGGCAGAGTTTAAAGAACTAAATTCAGGTCATAGAATAATAAATTTAGTCCCAGAAGATAATTCAAAGTTCATCTAATCAACTCTTTCACTTTGCAGATAAGGAAACTGAGACTCAGAAGGACTAAGTGACTTGATCAAGGTTACATAGGTAGTAAGAAACAAAGCAAAAGGAGGGGCTGGGGCCTCATATACCTGGGCTATAGAGAGGAGACCAGAGCACAAGACATGTGAGTAGAATTGGTCACCTGGGGCTCTTGGATTGGGGGGAAGATTCTGGGACCCAGGTCACCTGTTTTACAGGAGGGGAGCTAGAGAGCCAGGACACCCAGGTTGTAAAAAGTGTACTGGGACTCAGAATGACTGGGTTGTGGAAGAAGAAGTGGAAGCTCAAATTGGTTTGTTGTAGGAATTAAGCTAGAAACTTAGATGCCTAGGCTGTGGAAAGGGCCTTGGGGCCCAGGAATGCCTGGGTCTGGGGAAAAGACCTGAAATCCTGACTTTCCTAAAGTTCCCCTACTAGACCTGGCCTCATTTGGGTAGCTGAGGCTTGCTGGCAAGAGAGACCCAGAGAGGCTTTGCCTAGTTCACAGCATTTGGATTCTCCTATGGACCACATGTCCCAGCTTTACCAGTTGTGTGCCCCTGAGTAATCATCCTACCTCTAAGTCAGCTTCTTCATCTGTAAATTGGAGGTGATAATAATACCTGTACTATCACAGGATTATGAACGAACATTCAAGAAATAAGGTATGCAAAGTGCTTTGGAACCCTAAAGTACTAATTAAGCCTAAGCTATTATTATTTCCTCAGAGGCTTCTGTATGGAATTATTTCAACTTGAGGAGAAAAGTCCCCTCATCTTTGATAAATGTCTAACATTCATTTCCTGCCTTGGGGATTAGGTAACACTTCCTTGGATCATAGATACAGAGCTGGACTAGAAAGGATCTTAGAAAGGATCTAGTCTAACCGCCTCATTTTATAAATGAGGAGACTGAGGCCCAGAGGGGTAAACTGATACACCCAAGTAATTATTTGATTTAAATTGTAATTGAATCCTTTTGTTAAGTAAGTTAGAATACACTGGACCTGTTTTCTATATGGGGACACAAGCAAAACAGGTTAGGAGACTCAAAACGGGTTTATGATTTAGGAGTAAAAGCTGATACTATAAGTAATTTGGGAAAGCAAGGAATAGTTTACTTATCAGATTTATGGAAAAGTAAAGAACTCATGACCCAACAAGAGATAGAGAGCATTACAAAATGCAAAATGGATAATTTTGATTATGTCAAATTGAAATGTTTTTGTACAAAAAAAGCCAATGCAACAAAAATTAGGAGGGAAGCAGAAAATTGGGAGAAAATCTTTGCAACTAGTATCTCTGATAAAGGCCTCATATCTAAAATATACAAGGAACTGAGCCAAATATATAGGAATACAAGCCATTCCCCAATTGAGAAATGGTCAAAGGATATGAACAGGAAGTTTTCAGAGGAAGAAATTAAAGCTATCTATAGGCATACAAAAAAATGCTCTAGATCACTACTGATTAGAGAAATGCAAATCAAAACAACTCTTAGATACCACATCTCTCCTGTCAGATTGGCTAAAATAACAAAACGGGAAAGTGATAAATGCTGGAAAGGATGTGGGAAAATTGGAACATTGTTACATTGCTGGTGGAGTTGTGAGCTGATCCAGCCATTTTGGAGAGCAATTTGGAACTATGCCCAAAGGGCTATAAAAATGTTCATACCCTTTGACCCAGCAATACCACTTCTAGGGTTGTATCCCAAAGAAATCACACAAGCGGGAAAAGGACCCATATGTACAAGGATATTTATAGCGGCTCTTTTTGTGGTAGCCAAGAATTGGAAATCAAAGGGATGCCCATCAATTGGGGAATGGCTGAACAAGCTGTGGTATATGAAGGTGATGGAATACTACTGTGCCATAAGAAATGGGGATGATGCAGACTTCGTAACAACCTGGAAAAACCTACACGACATAATGCTGAGTGAGCGGAGCAGAGCCAGGAGAACGTTGTGCACAGCCACAGATATATGGATTCTGTGAGGACTGACCCTGACATACTTGGCTCTTCTCAGCAACCTAAGGTGCAAGGACAACTCCAGGGGACTCACGATGGAGAATGCTATTTTCATCCAGAGAAAGAACTGTGAAATTTGAATACAGATTGAGGTGCACTACATGCTCGCCTTTTTTGCTTCTCCTTTGTTTTTGTTTTTGGGTTGTTTTTTTTTTTTTGGTTCTGTTTCTTCTTTCTCATGATTTATTCCATTGGCCATAATTCTTCTCCACAACTTGACTAGTGTATAAATTAATTCAATGCAAAGTTAAAAAAAAAACAAAAACAGGTTAGGAGACTTGTTAAAGGTCAGGAAGGAAGTCAGCTACTGAGTCATAAGTGATATAAAACCAATAGGTTTACCATAATCTTCAAGTTAGAGAGGAAGAATGGGGTATTTGAATATACCTTCATATGCCTTCCTTAAAATTGTAGGGCATTTTATATTATATATATATATATATACATATATATATATATATATACATAAGTGTACAATATATGTGTGTGTATGTATGTATGTGTTTGCATAAATACCTCTATAACCAACGCTGTACTCTAGGTACTGGCTTGAGATAATGAGCTGCTAATTTGGCAAACCAGGGTATATAATGTTGGTTGTATCTTATAACATGGTGAAAAGAGTTTTTTAAGATCCAGTAAGGGAAAATATGTGTGTGTGTGTCTGTGTGTGTGTGTACATAATACAAGTATATGCATATGTACAAATACATATATATGAAAACACAGAAGCCAATTTTTGTAGTTGAAGTTGTGAGCTTTAACTCTAAGCAAAAAAGCAATTTTCCACCACTTGGCAAAAGCAAGAAAGCATCAAAGGATAAAGTTAGCTTTCTGCACCAGTAAACTCAGTTGGAATCTTACCTTCTTTATCAGTAGTTCACACCTCACAACAAAGATTAAACTGGGAAAGGAAGGTGCAGAGGGGAGGGGAACAAGAGTCGAGAAAGCTGCCTTCCTTTGAAAACAGAAAACTGGAATTTTATAAAAAGCCAAGTAGAAATTCATTATTTGTCATTCTTATTTGGTATTTGGCTGTATGTTTAAAACCTTTTTTTTTCTTTATGCAGAATACATATAGAGTTCTTGTTTCTGGGAAGGAACCAATTAAATTTGAAAGTCCATCCATATTGAGATTGATACCCTCCCACTATTCTGTGCCGCAGCCACCACCACCACCCAAAAAATAGGGGAAGTAGAGGACATTCACAAAGCCCTAGAGGTCACATAATTTCCATGCTTGGTGTTTATTTCTTCATGGAAATAACAAATCAAGGGGAGTCTAACAGACTCCTTCTTCAGTAATCACTCCAGTTCAACAGTGTGCATCAGCCAAGGAGCCCAGAGCGCTTTTTTTACCCAATACTAAATACTGGAGTTTTGTTAATGTTGTTATTTTTGAAAGAATCCACAAAATACATTTTTCATGAATTGTCCAAGGTTTCCTGAAAACCTACATTGTAGACTGCCAGAAGTGGAGCAGTAACTAGGAATTCTAGCCTGTAGGGCAAATTCTTCTTTGTAGCCTTGTGTATTAAGGAATATGGAAGAAGCAGTTAACTTCGAAGAGGGTACCAAGAGGTATGGTCTGCTTTGGGAAAAAAGCTCCATTTTTGTGTGTACCAGAAGATGGAAAGGATATAAGAGGAAGAGATCTAGGATGAAGGAGAGTTGAACAACAGAAGAGAGCCCCACATTAAACAGTCAACAAGCATTTATTAACAGTTACTATGTGTTAGGCACTGTGCTAAGTGCTAGATATAATAACAATAATAGACTAATAGCCCCTCCTCTCAAGGAGGTAACATGCCAATGGGGGAAACAAAAGGGAAGGGAAGAGAACAAACATTTATATAGTGCCAGGTAGTGTGCTAAGTGCTTTTCAAAATATTATCGCATTTGATCAAAATGCAAGCAACTATGTACAAACATGATATATAGAGGTTAAACTGGAGGTAATCTTAGAGGGAAGGCACTAGCTGTAAGGGGAACCAAGAAAGACTCTTGCAGAAAGTAGGATTTTAGCTGAAACTTGAAGAGGTGAAGGTAAGGAGGGAGAACATTCCAGACATGGGCAAGTCAGTGAAAAATGGAAGGCAAAGGAGGAAAGGCCCCAAGAAGGTCTAGGAGTGAGTCTACAACTGCGGCTGGGCACAACTGGACAAAGCCCTTCTGCCTTCAAAGCTTACTCCGTATTAGCACAAGCAGCCAATAGGCCTATCAGATGCAATTTGCCCTCCAGAAAGGAAAATTTTCCTAGCAAAGTGCTATGACCATGAAACTCTGAGGGGTAGCAGACCAGGGATTAGATGGAGTAACTTTCTTTCTGAAGGAAGAAAGCATGACTCTCCTCCCCACTCCTTCCAGACCTCCCCAGATATGAGTGTCTGGAGCTATCTGAGCTAATTCCCTGGAGGAGAATTAATTTCCTGGAGGACAAGGATCTCATCTTCTACATCTTGATATTTTTATCGCCACCACCACCACCACTGAAAACAAAACAAACAAAAAAACAAAAACACAGAGTATATTCTCAATAAATATTTGTTGAAAGAACATCTAAACAAATGCAAACACTTTAAAATGTTACCATATAAAA
Organism: Trichosurus vulpecula; assembly: GCF_011100635.1. NCBI lineage: Eukaryota > Metazoa > Chordata > Mammalia > Diprotodontia > Phalangeridae > Trichosurus > Trichosurus vulpecula. The sequence continues at coordinate 356,066,376 of NC_050574.1, forward strand.
TGATGCCCTGATTAAAGAAAACCTAAAAAGTTCAGTTATGTCTGACTTTTCACGACCCCATTTGGGGTTTTCTTGGCAAAGATACTGGAGTAGTTTGCCATTTCCTTCTCCAGTTCATTTTACAGATGAAGAAACTGAGGCAAACAGGGTTAAGTGACTTGCCCAGGATCACACAGCTAGTAAGTGTCCGAGGTGAGATTTGAGCTCATGAAAATGAGTCTTCCTGAAGACTCCAGTCCTGGTGCTCTATCCCCTGCACCACTTAGAGAACATAGGCTAAAATGCTGGCTCTGTCACCTGGTACTTGGGTGAATTTAGTCAATCAACTTTACACCTCTTGGTCTCAGTTTCCTGAAACAAAAAGAAGGGGGCAGGCTTATCTGTCCTCTGAAGTTCCCCCACCACTAAATCTAAGTCACCACGCGATCCTACCATGCTAAAATCTCATCTCCCAAGCTAGAAGATAATTTTTATTATGAAATAACATTTCACTTTTACAAGATGCTAGTAATAGCTCACATTTCTAGTACCTTAATATATGCAAAGTGCAGAGGCACATAGTTTAATGGCTAGAATACCGGAGGAGCTGTATTTGAATCCTGCCTCAGTTATCCTGGAAAAGAGAAATCTTCAGTTGCAGTTTCCTCTACCCTAAAAGGAAGTGATACTATCTGGGGCTATCTTCTGTACTGGGTGTTATAAAGGAAGACCTCTGCAAATGAAAGATGATGATAAGGATTTCCTTTGATGTGGGAGCTCCTCTTGTTACTTAAAAATATGATTCAATTTGAAGAAAAAAAAAGATCTCGTTTACACACCTGGTTTCAGCAATACACCTGTTACAAAGTATTGACAGGGGCTGGCAGTCTCACCATTACTCTAGGTGGTAGATAGCTACATCATCGTGCTCCCTCATTTTTATATCTGTGCCATGGTTATCCGGGTTAGTTGTGGAATTCTGACTATTAATAGTGTTTGTTTATTGTATTCAGATGCACACAGCAAAGTGTTCTGTGCATGGTAGATTAATAGATACATTTTCATGATCAGCTTCTAAGTTGTTCAGCATTATTGGATAAGAAATGTCTGTGGTACCTTTAAAAATATAAAGCATGAGGATATTTATTTCCTCTGATGCCAAGTGTGTTTCCCAAGACTCGGTGGAAAAAGAAAAAGAAAGAAAGAAGGGAAAGCTTTGAAATCTGGTCAGCGCTAGACAGCTTTGAGCTCTGCTCAGATGGATGTTTTCAGGAAGTTCCAAATCCAGATAGAGGCAGTAAATTCTGGGTTCCTATACTAACACAGGGGCAGTTAGGAGGCTTAGTGGATAGAGTACCTGGCCTGGAGTCAGGAAGACTTCTCTTCCTGAGTCCATATCTGTTCTCCAGCACCTACTACTGTGTGACCTTGGGCAAGTCACTTCACACTGTTTGCCTCAGTTTCCTCAACTTTGTAATGAGTTGGAGAAGGAAATGATAAACCACTCCAATGTCTTTGCTAAGAAAACCCCAGATGAGGTTGGAAAAAGTTGGACATGACCGAAAAAACTGAACAAATACAAATATAAGCTCTAAAGAAAACTTGCATTGTTTTATATATGATCAAAGAACATTTCAGTGTCCGGCCTCATCTCCATCACAATAGCCTACGCTTGCCCAGAATAGCCCACATTAAAATTGTCTAAGGCACTTTCAGTTTTCTGGATTCTTTTAAGGACATGTTCATTTCAACCAAAAGAAATGCTAAAGATATGGATGATAAGTAGATGCCAAACTAGAATTCTACATTGCAGAAATTCCTAATGATGCTCCAATTCTCTGAGGGAAATGCTTATTTATATAAGGAAATTCAGCTTGTTATTTACAGAAGTAAAAATCAGGGAAATTCCATCCAATGGTCTTTGACACTCCAAATCCAGTGTCTTTGTTTCCCAGCACTGTTTTCCTCTGGTCTTTAAAGACTTTGGATTCCAAAGAAACAGATACTTTAAAATAAATTATTTTTCATTTTCATACACAAAAGAACAACAACATTTTGGAGTGTTTAAAATAGGGTAGCAAAGTTATTTGGTAAATGCCTGCATCAAAGATGAGGGGCCATTTGGTAAATTCCATCTCCTCATTTAATGGCCTGGCCTTCAAGATCCCAGCTCACACACCCAGAAAATGCCAGGGCCAAATGAAGTGTGTGGGGAAATGATGATGATGGTGGTGGTGGTGGTGGTGGTGATTATGGTGATGATGATGATGATGATAAGTACTCACAATCTCCAATATGCATAGAATGAAAAATAGTTTCAATCAATGAGAAGGTACAGGGAACCCCCTTCTACCACAGAAGATAACATACAATCCCATTGTGCTGTTTGGTTATACTGAGAAGTAATTGCCATGCCCAGGGTACCTGGCCAACAAGTGTCAAAGGTAGGACTTAACCCCAAGGCCAATTCTCTCTCCAATATTTCAGATTGCCATAATATCATGTAGTATACACTTTGAAAAAATTGAAAATGTAAATGTGGTGAAGGACCTTTGCCACAGATCAAATTCTACTTCTCTCTGGATTTTCCCTGCTGAAGGAAGTTGCAATTTAGAACCAAGAACTCAAATTTGACTCAGACACTGAAGAATGTTAGAGAATGTCTTGAGAGTTGATGTCAACTAAACGTTTTCTGGGCCTGCACAGAGACTGCAGGATTCCAAGGGGAGATCAGTATGAGAACAAGCCAAACTAGTGGACTGAACACCGTGTCTCTTTCTCTAAAACATGGTTTTCTACAGGATATAAGTTCATGCCTGGCGTTTTTAAATTAAAAACAAAAATTACACACCCCTTGCCAAAATTGTGAAACTAGTGCCCTGGAAGGCAGTCACAATCAACAGCCAGTGGGTGATGATGTCATCCCTGACAAAGAAGGCTGTTATTGGAAAAGTCTCTTGGAATAGAATTGCTTTGATATTGCTTCCATTAGCATCTGTTGTAATATCTTAGCTTTGTTGCAAGGATAATGGTCTTCACGTTTGAAAGGGTAAATCAAATGTGATTATGAGGGAATTGAGGCGCAAAGTAGGTAAGAAAACAATAATAGAGAGCCCACAAATTTTAGATGAGTTAAAATTCACAGCCCCATATGAAATGATAAAACAGGATACAAAATAATGTATGGTCATTACAGAATGTCATTGTAACTTTCAACTCACTATCTTTGTCCTCTGTCCTTGGAATGCCTGCCTTCCTCTCTTCAAGACTCCACTGAACCATCTCCTCATACATGAGCGTTTTCCTGATCTTCTCAACCATATCTCTTAGCTCAGGCCTCGAGGCCACAGGCTCCCCGCCCTAGGTAGTTCTCTCCCCAACCCCTGAAATTACTTTAATTTCCTTTGCATAGATCTAAATAACTGTGTGTATGTTGCTAAGTCACAATAGAATGTTAAGCTTCTTGAAAACAAGGCTTATTCTTGTTTTCCTTATATCCCTAGAACCCACCACAGCGTTTGGTTGTTTAATTGAATTGCATCAAACTGAGCAATCATGAAGAAAGGAAAAGTTCCATAAGATCGAGAATAATCAAATAATAGACTCAAAGTCTCAGAGTTGAGAAGGGGATTTTAGGAGAGCTCCAAATAAAATAAGGTTTTCATAAATTCCATTCTTTAACAGAATACTGCTAAATAGAGACACTTTTCTACTTTGTTAAATCATTGATCTCATCAAAGTGATGCTCCTTTCCCTGGAGTAGTTTGTTTCTCCTCTATACCTTCACATCCTGGGATTCTTTATGATATTTTGCTTTATATCTTCCAAATAAGATTCATCCAAAATACCCTTTTGTCTTTTTACTTTTGCCAGTTCAACCCTTACCTGACCAAGAATCCTTTCTACAATGTCCCCAAAGGATAGATTGTTCCATCTCTACCGAAGACCTTCATAAGTTGACAAGTTAGTGCCTCACAACACAACTCATTTGTGCATAGTTCCTGGCAAATATATACCAAGTGCTTAATAAATGCTTTCTCATTCATTCATTCATTACATTTCACTACTTCTCTAATTATTTAGAAATTTCCTTTTACATTAAGCTTAAATCTACCTCTAAATCTAAATCTACCTCTCTGAGCTATATCACGCTCAGGGGCCACACCCTGAGAAAACTGTCTTCCCAGATGGGCTAAACCAGGTTGAGGGTAACTGACAAGCTTCAAACCTATCGGTGAGTTAGAGGAATGTCTACCCCAAGCATGTGAAGACTTCCCTGGTGGAATGGGTAGATGAGAATAATTTGTTCCAAAGCCCATGAAGACAGCTAAAGCAGGTGCTGTGGAGTGCTTAGAGCTTGGTTAGACATCAAATACACCAAGATTCAACCTCCAAGTTAAATATCCCCTGTTCCTTCAACTTAGCCTTTAATAGAATGGTCTCCAGTCTTCTCAACATCCTTGTCTCCTTGGTTGAATGTGACCCAACTTGTCTATGTCTTTATTAAATATGGTTCCAAGAACTGAACACAATGTTCCAGACAATACCGGGGTGGGGGGTGGGGGTGGGGATGAAATGACTGAGGAATCAAATGCTTGATCTTCTCAGCATATTGATTTATTAAGCAATGCATGGCAATTGCCCAACAAGTCAGGATCAGGCCCCTTCCTCAGCTTAGGGCTGGACCTGAATACAGAGGGAGACAAACTTTTAGACATTAAAAACAACTAATTAAAAAAGGCCAATTAATCTGATTTTTAATTGAATGAAAGATTAGGGACTTTCCAAGTTGGGAGGGAGACAGCAAACAGGTGCAATTTCCTGAATTCAGAAAAGGAGGGGTCCCACTCCTCCAAGTGTCTGTAAACAATCAAAGGAATGTGGGAAAAACAATAACTGAACTGATTGAGAGGGCCAGTTTTCAGATAAGACATATGGGTTGCTTGGGATACACCATTGTAAGAAAACTCCTTGTGTTAGTCTTTGGATTTGACTGAGTTTCTGGTCAACATAACCTAGGTCCTTGGTTAAAGATCTCTAAGCAGCAAGGAGAGGTGGTCCCCTTTCCCAGCCATTCAGGGTAGGTTAAAACAATACAATTAGGTTTTCTTCCAATTCCCACAATTGAAAAAACTTTTATCACAAGACAGAATTTGGACTAGACCCATAATTGAATAGAAATGGAACTGAGCTAGCTCCAGAATTGAGTCACAAGATGGAGTCAGTGTGGTTCACTCAATTCCTACAATCAACCACTTGCTGTCTTAATCCCCTCAATTCCATCAATTTTCCCCTTTTGATTTATGGGGGAGTGGCATTGGATCACTTTTCTATAAGCCAAATCTGTAAAGTTTTTCATATATTCATGATCTGAATTATATGAGTCAAGGTACAGGTCAAACTACTTAAAGGGCTCACAATGAACTAATTTTGAGAAGGGAAATTTACATGTCACCAAGGTAAGCAAGAGAACTCAAACTTAAACATAAACATCATTAAACAAAAGACCAAAGCAATACAACAATGATCATCAGTATCAACTAACATCGAGTCTCCTTGTATCCTAGTAACCCACTCCCAATGTCCATTTAATTAGCAGATTTTTGAGTCCCAGATGTCTCATGTACTAATTTGGTCCCTGGATATCTTCTCTTATGCATTCTGGAATAGACTTCACTCTCAGGACAGCCATAAAGGGGACTCTGCTTCTCTGGCTCCAAATAACTTTTAGAGGTGCCAAGATAATTCTTATAAAATCTGCTAGTAACAAAACTTAATACAATCTAGTACAGTCTCTTAAATTTAGTTCTCCAAGCCTGAAACTTCAGAGAATTTCAGTTTTGTTATGTACCACTTACTACTTTTATCTTTATCTAAACCCTGTACCTGATATAAGAATATTTTTAAAATTAATAAGTGTCTAACTGTAAAATGAACTCTTCTGTCTTTTAAAATTAGCAAATTGATATTTTAAAAATGGGAAAATAATTCCGTTTTCTTTACAATCATTAATATAATTTTATGTTTAAAATCCTTACTCTGATTTTGTGAACTTATTACTAAAACATAAGCAAAGCCTGAATTTCCCTATTATGTACATTTGGAAGTCAATCATATACATATGGTTATTGTTTTTAGAGAAAACAGTCTAATCCTGTTGCTTTTTCAAAATGTATTATTCCATTTAATTAGAAAACTTTTGCATTACATCTTTATCTTATTTCTTTGTCTAATTACCCCATTAGGAGGATACCATCACTATATTATAATTTCACCATAAATACAGTTCAAAACCAGATGATTTTTATACTTGCATCCTATTATATTAACTCATAGATGTTCCAGTATCAATCTAATAATAGATTTGGTATTATACTTACAAAATCTGCTACTTAACAATATATCCAATGAAAAAAAATGTTAGATTCTTTGATGAAATCTAAATATACCCTATCTACAGAATTCCCCTTATTGGTATAGCAACTCTAACCAAAAAAAAAAGAAAAAAAAAGACATACTGTATTATGATATGTTTTTCATGAAACCATCTTTTGATGATCTCTGCTTCCCTTTCTAGGTATTCATAAGTCATGCTTCTAATAATGGGCTTTAGAAATTTTGGCAGAAAGTCAACCTCATTAGCCTAGACTTTTCAGACTCTGTTGTGGTTATTCAGTCATTTCAGTCATGTCTGACTCTTTGCGACCCCATTTGAGAGTTTCTTGGCAAAGATACTGGAATGTTTGCCATTCCCTTCTCCAGCTCTTTTTACAGATGAGAAAACTGAGGCAAACAGGGGTAAGTGCCTTGACTAGGGTCACATAACTAGTAAGTATCTGAGACCAGATTTGAACTCAAGTCTTCCTGACTCCAGGCCATCACTCTATCCACTATACAACCTAGCCACCCATTTTCAGGCTCTACTTTTTTCCTTTTTCTTTCAAAAATTTGGGCTATTTACTTTTCTCCAGCACTCTGGTACCTCTTCTGTTCTACAGGATTTTACAAAGACCAGTGCCAGTCCCTTGGCTAGCCCATCTGCCAGTTCTTCAGTAGCCAAGGATATAAGTTATTGGGCCTGAAAACTCTAATCAACTGAGAATATTTAATAGTAGTAGAGATAGCAATAATATCTCTTTGATTCTCCTCAAACCCCTAGCTAATGATCCCAGCAAGTTAGAAAATGAAATTAAAAGGAGAATCTATTCTCTCTGGTTAGCCAGTCTTAGCCTCCTTCTCAGCTGCAATTGAACAAAGGAAGTATATTCAGACCGGTAAGGTATTGGGTTAACCAAAGTTTTTGTTGTTTTTTAATATTCTTAATATTGTCATTGTAGAGACTAGTTAGACAGAAACATAAAATAGAGCTTAAGTAAACAGAGATAAGTTTGGAAGGGATACATGTTCCTTCAGGAGGGAGGATAAAGGAAAGCAAAGAGTGTCACCATTGTTATTCTTGACAAATGAATCTACTGCAATTCTGCATTGGCTCCAGGCGGTTCTACATCTTTCAACTACAGTCATAGCATCGTAGGATTGTAGAATCATAGATGTCAAGCTGGAAAGGAACTTAGAGGTCATTGAGTTCAACCAGCTCTTTTTATAGATGGGGAAACTGAGATTCAAAGAGAAATGACTTGCGCCAATGTCATACAGCTGGTAAGTAGATGGATGAGGCAAGATTCAATCCCAGAGCTTCTTGATTTAATCAATCTCTTATGCTGTGCTGCTCGTCTTTTCTCATCATTTCATCCTAGGTCATGACATCAACAGTAAGGAATAACAGCAGTATCCATGGGGCCACTGGGCACTCACCCAGTTCACTACTTTCCTCTCTTTTCTGCTTCTCTCACTTCCTCCAAGGAATGATAATGATCTCAGTTTTTGGTAGGCTTAGAGCTGAAATTGCTTGGTTAAGGCAGCTACTTTGCCTCCATTCATTCATGAGGGCTGTATTTTCTCTCATTGTTTGATGAGGAGAGATGTTCTAAGACACTCGAGCTGCCCTCAGCACATGGCACACTTCTCACCTATTGAGAAAGTTCAGCTTTCCCCCTCCTTCAGGACAAGTGGAGAGGGAGACTGTCATTTCTTGAGAACAGTCCCAGATTCAAGTCCTCTTCAGACATTAATACATTAATAAGGTCTGATCCTATCTGATCCTTAGGCTTCCATCACAGCTGTATTATAACTCATTGGGCCAAGAGCTTTAATTTCCATTGTCTATATGTATGTTTTTAGTTCTTTTTTTTTTTTACTAATAACAAACACGACCATCTTGATACACAGAAAAGAATACAGAAATGATTGCATATGAAACAGTGAATCTTTATTACATACAACTTGGATTTCAGTGCACACATCATTTGACATGATAGTACCAACACTGCCATGATCTTTTCCTCAAGAGATGATACAACTCAGCCCACTACAGGAAGAGCCTCATAGATGTCACAGAGTTAGTTCCACATGTTCAGTGGTTTGTCTTCCTCCATTTCTTACCCATGTCACATTCTTTATTCTTCCAACCTCCTTGTACAGGTGAGACTCTCCTTCTGTCTCTTCCTATCCTTTATTTTCTTCACTTCCTCCTTGAGGCTCTTCTACCACTTTTTTAAAGAATGTTCCTTTCTCTCTAACAATCTGGAGAAGAGAGAGAAGTTCCTCCAAACTACTCAAGTTCTCCTAAACCAGAGTCCAACCTCTGTATATACAGTGTATATACAGTGTATACAGTCCCCAAAGTCTTAATGCAATTTTACGTACCTTAAGTAAATCTTAGTCTTAAGTAAATAAATCTCAGTGAAGTTTTAAAATACTTAAAAGTAAATCCTTAAGGGGCAGATAGGTGGCACAGTGGATAGATCACCAGCCCTGGGGTGAGGAAGACCTGAGTTCAAATGTGACCTCAGACACTTAGTATCTGTGTGTCCTTGGGCAAGTTATCCAACTAGATCCTTAAGTACCTGTTTCTAATTATCTTAAAACTTCACTAAGACTTCGGGGACATCCTGTAGAAATGATACTTGGTACTGGCAGAAACACAAACATAGCACATCCTCTGAAAATCCCTGCAGATTTTTTTTTTGTTTCCCTCTATACTTATTCAAAGCAAGGTCCCCTTGATCCACAAGATTCGTTGACTTCTTTTTGGTAGCTCTCTTAGCTACCTCTTGTGTTCAAATGCTGCAGCCACTCTCTTTTTTTTAAGGACCCAAGACGTGACAGCAATTAAATAATCTTTGCCCATTTTCATTCATCTTGCCTCTAAACTCCAGGTATTTAATTCAATTCCACAAACAATTATTTCATCCTGATTGTGTTCAAAGCAATTTTAGGTAGTGGGAATAAAGAAGCAACTAGGTATCACTGTGTATAGATAGAGTGCCATAACTGGAGTTTGGACAACCTGAATTCAAATCTGATTCTCCGTCACTAACTGTGTTGACCCTGGGCAAGTCATTTAGCATCTTTTTGCCTCCATTTTCTTCATCTACAAAATGAGGGTAATAGCACCTACCTCTCTCAGGGTCATTGTCACAGTCAAATGAAAATAATAATTGTAAAGTATTTAGTACAGTGCCTGGCATATATTAGGCACTATGTAAAAGTTAGTTAATAGCTATTATAAAAAGACAAAATGAAACAGTTGCTATCTTCTACTGAAAGTAAGAGAACTCTTTTTGTACTGACAAAGTGTAAGCTTTAAACCATTTAAATCATTAAAGAAGCAGACAATAAGCACACAAAATAAAGATGAAATCCAATTATCTAATGAGCCCATCCCATTTCACCTTGCTGATCATCTTCAGCAATTTATCTCTACCTTCCTGGCTATTAGGCTCTCTGGTTCTTAAATCTTCTTCCAAAGATGTCTCTTAGGTAATTTCTCTCTAAGAAGGGGTTGATTGAGTTATTATCTTCCCCTTTGCCCATTTCCTATTTTTTGAAGTCCAATCTTATTTAAATGACTCAGGCTGGAACTGCTGTAATCATATGCACTGTGTTTTTCTCATCTCAATCCTTTCTTCTAATTTGATATTGACTTTGACCTTTGTTTTAGGCAGCTAATCATCTGACTTGCACACGGGCAGATGATTCTGAAATAACCTGTCTGTCTTTAAGTAGTGGTTTGCAATCTGTTAAAATATAGTCAGTTTCATTTTTTGTAATATTTAATGTTCATCATGTCCAGTGTCATCTGACTCTTTTCTTGAAGAAACATAGCTGTGCGTTTTAGCTTGGGCAGGCCTTAATCTTCTCCTTTCATGAGCCTAAGGCCTATGTCCAATAGTGTTAGATCAAAGGAATGCTGTAGAAATACTGTATCTTGATGTAGGCAAGACATTTGACAGTGTAGATATGCTAACTCAATGAATACATAACTGTAGTTATTTGAATTTGTAGCTGGAGGAGTAGCCATAACTATGGAGAGTAGATAAACAGATGGATATCAGTCTAGAGAGAGATCTTTAGATATGTGGTCCATGGCTTTGTACTTGTATTCCTCCTGTTTACTACTTTCATGGCATAAAGTGCAAAGGATTTGGAATCAAAACATCTCAGTTTGAATTGGACTTTGACACTTACTACCTGTGTGGATTTACGTTCCATGGGTCTTGGTTAACTCATCTATGAAATGAAGATTAAATGATTATCTCTAAAGTCCTTTTGGGCTCAGAATCCTATAATCCTAAAGACTTGCACGAAGACAGGATTATAAAATTTGCAAATGTCAAAAAGCTGGGAGCTAATATTTTGGATGACAGAGTTAGGATTCAAAAGGCCTGGAGAAGTGAAAATCATGGGCTAAAACTGACAAGATGAAGTTCGACAGGGATGCAGGTAAAGTCCTTCATTTTAATTCAGAAATTCAACTGCATTTGTATGGAGTAGGCGTGAGGGGAGAGGGGAGAAACTTGGTTTAACAGTAGGTCATGAACAAAAGATATAGGTGTTTTAATTAAGGGGCAGCTAGGTGACTCGGTGTTTAGAGCATTGGGCTTGAAATTAGGAAGACTCATTTTCATGAATTCAAATGTGGCCTCAGACCCTTACTAGGTATGTGACCCTGGCAAGTAACTTAACCGTGTTTACTTCATTGGAGAAGGAAATGGAAAACCACTCCAGTACCTTTGCCAAGAAACCCCAAAATAGGGTCACAGAGAGTTGTACAGAACAACAAAAATTTTAACTAAATGAGAATTTGATTTGAACCAGTTGAGTGGCATGAGTGCTTTAAAAAAAAAAAGGCAATGCAATTTAAGGCTATTGAAGAGAAAGTATAGTTTCTAGAATATGGAAGACAATTATCCTCCTGTACTCAAGACTACAAGTGGAGTGTGATGTTCAGATGAAGGGAGATCACATTCTAAGAGTGACACTGTTAAAATAGAATGTATACAATAAAGGGTAACCAGAAAGGTCTTGACACCATGTCATAGGAGGAACATAAGATCATGAGATTGTGGATCTGGAGCTGGAAAGGGCCTCAGAAGGCATCTTGGTCCAATCCTCTCATTTTACAGATGAGGAAACTGAGGCCCAGGGCAGCTAAGTGATCTTCCTAAGGTCACACAGATAAGTGAGCACCAGAGGAAGAATTTTAACAAAAGTCCTCAGACCCCAAAGCCAATACTCTTTTAGTTAAAGTAACTTTGGTTATTTAGCATAGGAAAAGAAGACTAGAGGTTAGGAGGAGGGATATTATGCTTATTGTTCAGTATCGAATAGGCTGTTATATGAAGAGGGCCAAGGTTAGGTCTGTAATCTTAGCGTGTGCCTTCAGAGGACAGCACCACTGAAGGTGGCATTACCAGCATATCAGATTCAGCTTGCCCTAAGGAATGATATACGAGCAATGAGATTTGTCCCCAAACGGAATCCACTGCTTTGAGAGGCATAGTGATTTCATTCAAAAAGTTCTGGAGTTGGAGACAGAGGCCCGAGTGCCAGCTCTGGTTCTAACACTTTCTAGCTATGTGACCATAAGCACATTACTTACATTCTCCAACCCTCAGTTTCCTCATTTGTAAAATGAAGATATGAATGCCTGCACTACCTTATGGTGTAAAGGAAGCATTTGATAAACCTTAAAACATTATTCCTATTGTGAAGAATTGTGTTATTGATTGTAATTAGTGAGTTCCCTGACACTAGGAGTGTCCAAGCAAAGGCAAGATGACCATGCGTATCCAGGATGTTATAGAGAGGAATTCTGCATTGAGAACTTCAGCTAGTTGGCCTAGTAGTAGTGAAATAAGAGCCATGACACTCAAGGTATCTAAATGTAATCAGCTTTGGCAAAAGCCCAGATCACTTGAGAGGGAGGCACCCATGTGGGAGATGCCAGACTTCTGGGAGAAGAAGTTCTTCATTTACCTACCACGCAAGTGGGAAGACCCTCTTTTAATTGGATGCATAGATGGAACAAGATTCCTCTCCCTGCCTCTCCCTCCTCTTTCTTTCTCTCTCTGTCTCTCTCTGTATCTCTATCTCTCCCTCTCCCCCGCTTTCCCTCTCTCTCTCTCTCTCTCTCTCTCTCTCTCTCTCTCTCCCTTCCTCCCTCCCCCCCCCACCCCCAGTGGCATCCAGACGATAAGATCTTGATCACCCACAGCATGGACACTATGCACCAAGAAGGGAGGCAGGGAGAAGGGCCAACATCTCTTTCTCATTAAGGCTCTAGGGCTCCAAGAAACAGGTTTGAGGTTTTGTTTGTCCTTTTGAGTTCTACATGCAGGGAATAGAGTCCCAGATCCAGGAGCCTGAAACATCATAACCTTTGATCCAGGATTCCAGGCTGAATGTTGCTGTCAGGCCATCAGGCCTGACAAGCCAGGGTGCAAGGGGCCTTTGGAATTGAAACTTGGTGAGACAGTGCTATATAGGAACTGAATTAAGTTGGGATCCTAATCCCCCTACCCTCCCCAAAGACTCAGGAAGTATGGAGGGGGATGGATTTCACCTGCTAAGTATGTTAGGGGAAATGTTTGCATGTTTATTCTTGCTACACCTTTAAAGGAAAATTTTTTAATAAAAATATTCTATTTTTTCTTTATTTATTGATTCATTCATTCATTCATTCATTCATTCATTCATTTATTTGATATTTTTAGTTTTCAGCATTGATTTTCACAAGAGTTTGAATTACAAATTTTCTCCCCATTTCTACCCTTCCCCCAACTCCAAGATGGCATATATACTGATATCCCTGTTCCCCAGTCAGCCCTCCCTTCTGTCACCCCACTCCCCCCAACCATCCCCTTTCCCCTTACTTTCTTGTAGGGCAAGATAGATTTCTATGCCCCATTACCTGTACATTTTATTTCCTAGTTGCATGCAAAAACCTTTTTTTTTAACATCTGCTTTTAAAATTTTGAGTTCCAAATTCTCTCCCCTCTTCCCTCCCCACCCACCCTCCCTAAGAAGGCAAGCAATTCAACATAGGCCACATGTGTATCATTATGTAAAACCCTTCCACAATACTCATGTTGTTAAAGACTAACTATATTTTGCTCCTTCCCATCCTATCCCCCTTTATTCAGTTTTCTTCCTTGACCCTGTGCCTTTTAGAAAGTGTTTGCTTTTGATTACCTCCTCCCCCTATCTGCCCTCCCTTCTATCATCCCCCCTTTTTTATCTCCTTCCTCCTTCATTCCTGTGGAGTAAGACACCCAATTGAGTGTGTATGTTATTCCCTCCTCAGGTCAAATCTGATGAAAGCAAGTTTCACTCATTCCCCCTCACCTGGCCCCTCTTCCCTTCCAACAGAACTGCTTTTTCTTGCCACTTTTATGTGAGATAATTTACCCCATTCTATCTCTCCCTTTCTCCCTCTCTCAATATATTCCTCTCTTATCCCTTAATTTGATTTTTTTTTGGTATCATCCCTTCATATTTAACTCACCCTGTGCTCTCTATCTATCTATCTATATGTGTGTATATATATGTATATATATACATATATACATATATATACATATATATACATATATATATACATATATATGTACATTCCCTTCAGCTATCCTAATACTGAGGTCTCATGAACTATATACATCATCTTTCCATGTAGGAATGTAAACAAAACAGTTCAACTTTAGTAAGTCCCTTATGAGTTCTCTTTCTTGTTTACTTTTTCATGTTTCTCTTGATTCTTGTGTTTGAAAGTCAAATTTTCTATTCAGCTCTGGTCTTTTCACTGAGAAAGCTTGATTTTATTGAAAATCCATATTTTGCCTTGGAGCATGATACTCAGTTTTGCTGGGTAGGTGTTTCTTGGTTTTAATCCTGGCTTCATTGACTTCCGGAATATCATGTTCCAAGCCCTTCAATCCCTTAATGTAGAAGCTGCTAGATCTTGTATTACCCTGATTGTGTTTCCACAATACTCAAACTGTTTCTTTCTGGCTGCTTGCAGTATTTTCTCCTTGATCTGGGAGCTCTGGAATTTGGCGACAATATTCCTAAGAGTTTTCTTTTGGGGATCTTTTTGAGGAGGCAATCAGTGAATTCTTTCAATTTCTATTTTACCCTCTGGCTCTAGATATCAGGGCAGTTCTCCTTGATAATTCTTTGAAAGATGAGATCTAGGCTCTTTTTTGATCATGGCTTTCAGGTAGTCCAATAATTTTTAAATTATCTCTCCTGGATCTATTTTCCAGGTCAGTGGTTTTTCCAGTGAGATATTTCACATTGTCTTCCATTTTTTCATTCCTTTGGTTCTGTTTTATAATCTCTTGATTTCTCATCATCACTAGCTTCTACTTGCTCCAATTTAATTTTTAAGATAGAATTTTCTACAGTGGTCTTTTGGACCTCCTTTTCCATTTGCTAATTCTGCCTTCCAAGGCTTTCTTCTCCTCATTGGCTTTTTGGAGCTCTTTTGCCATTTGAGTTAGTCTATTTTTAAGGTGTTATTTTCTTCAGTATTTTTTGGGGTCTCCTTTAGCAAGTCATTGACTTGTTTTTCATGATTTTCTCATATCATTCTCATTTCATTTCCCAATTTTTCCTCTACTTTTCTTACTTGCTTTTCCAAATCATTTTTGAGCTCTTCCATGGCCTGAGACCAATTCATGTTTTTCTTGGAGGCTTTTGGTGTAGGCTCTTTGACTTTGTTGACTTCTTCTGGCTGTATGTTTTGGTCTTCTTTGTCACCAAAGAAAGATTCCAAAGTCTGAGTCTGAATCCAAGTCCGTTTTCCCTGCCTGGCCATGTTCCCAGCCAACTACTTAACCCTTGAGTTTTTCATTGGGGTATGACTGCTTGTAGAGTAGAGAGTACTTTGTCCCAAGCTTGAGGGGCTGCACTGTTGTTTTCAGAGGTATTTCTACACAGCAAGCTGTGCCACACCAGTGCTCCTCATCCCCCAAGAATCACCAACCCGGACAGGACTCAGATCTAAGCAGGCTCTGCACTCCTGCTCTGATCTGCCACTTAATTCCTCCTACCAGGTGGGCCTGGGGCCAGAAGCAACTGCAGCTATAGTTCTGTAGCTGCACCTCCTCTGCTGCCCCCTGGGAGGTGGCTGAACCACAAACTCCTTTCTCTCTGTCCCCCGCAGTTTTTCCCACTAACCTTCTCTGTTGTCTTTGGTGTTTGTGGGTTGAGAAGTCTGGTAACTGCCACAGCATACTGATTCAGGGTGCTAGGGCCTGTTCCTCCCAGCTCCTGGTCTGGATGGTCCGGGCGTAGCCCACGCTGGGCTCTGCTCTGCTCCCAGCTCTGTGTGACAGACCTTACCCAGTGACCATCCAGGCTATCCTGGACTGGAGCCCTGCTTCCCTCTGCTGTTCCATGGGTTCTGCAGTTCTAGAATTTGTTCAGAGCTGTTTTATAGGTGTTTGGAGGGTCTTGGGAGACAGCCCTAGGCAAGTCCCTGCTTTCCAGCCACCATCTTGGCTCCCAAAATATTCTGACTATTAAGTAGTTAAATAGAACTCAGTTGTTTGGACCCCTAAAATTAGGGAAACACCATCAGTAGGAATTGAGCCCACGGCAGAGATTAGACAGTCTCAGCCCCCTTAGGGTTAATGCAGAACCCTGGGTCAAGGGGTGACATGTAAGATACTATCAGGCATTGGGACCCAGGGTAGTCACTATTATGTAAAGAATGTCTGGATGGTCATTTATCAGGGCTGTTGTAGAGGTTGCAGAAGGTTGTACTAGATGGCCCATTAGGTCTCTCTGTTTCTAAGGTTTTCGATCTGCTCTTGGTGAAAGTGGATATTTTTTTGTTTCATAGTTGTTCTGATACTGTTTAGTAGCAAAAGGTCTTGCTTCCCTGCCTCTCCCCACACACACCCTAGCACTATGAAACTGCTAGATGGCCCTATGGACAGAGGAGTGGACTCAGGAAGACTTGAGTTTTAATCTCCCCTCATTAGCACTCCACTTAACTGCTTCATGCTACACCCAGAAGGAACAGGCCATTCTGATAGCAATGCCATGTGAAGCCATTCAGGGAGCAAATGATCTGAGGAATCCCAGAAGTCTGAAGCCAAGCCTTTGAAGAACCCCCATGTCTGGCAGTCTTCAGATCTGATTTAACTGATTTGCTACAATCCTAATTAGTTCAAATTCCTTGGGGCAGGATGTCTGTAGATTAACTTTTGCAGCTGACTTTTCCCTCAGACCAATAGCTAATTTTGTCCCAATTGAAAGGACAAAAGATAAAATCATGTTCAGTCTGTTTTAATGAGCATCCCCGCCTCCCTCCAAATACATCACACACACACACACACACTCATTTGCCAAATACCAAATGCTCATCTTGCACCCCTAGATGGCTTGAGATCTTTTCATCTGAATCATTTGCCTCTTCATAAGAGGTGAGAACAACAGGTTGATTATTAGGACTTCAAATGTTGATGAATAAATTCCATTCTCTGTTTATTCCTTCTTTGAATTTTAATGAATAGGCTGTACTTACTAGTGCTACATCTTATTTAGGCATATTTAGAGAGTACCAGCAGACTAAATTTTATAAAAGTGATCTGCCAATGCATATGAGTTGTTTTGTTTAGGAGTGTTTTTTTTTCCTAAACCTCTTTCCATTAAAAAAAAATCCTTGCCAAAATTTCAAATTGGAAATTGTTATAATTCCAAATAACATCAAATTTCATGGTTGTTTGGAGAGATTTGTAGCTCATCTTCAAATATTTTCAAATGTGCAAATGGCTCTGTGATGTCACTGATTCAGAAGTCCCCCTAGTATTGGTATTCACAACCTAACGATGCCTGTCCCTGGACTCTTGTCCATGTCCTCTCCTGAACTGGCATCGGTGGGTCTACCTAAGGTGTTAAAAGTCTTTCTCTCTCTTCTAACATCCAAGGGGAACCTGCCATCCCTCAGCCTCCCATCTGGTCAGCCCATCTTCTTTTCAATCGTATATTTCCCTGATGACATTTTACTTCTCTCTTTCCCCTACTATACTCATTTGTTATATATTGCCACTGAATACAGGTAGGCAGTGTTGTGGACAGAGTGGTGAAATTAGAGTCAGGAAGGCCTACATTCACACCTTCCCTCAGATACTTATTAGCTCAGTTTCCCCATCTGTAATATGGGGATAATACTAGCTCCTACCTCCCAGAATAAATGAGATGTGTTTACTACTTTGCAAACTTCAAAGCAGTATTGAAATGTTGGCTATTTTAATAATGATCATACACCGGAAACATCAGATGGGCCCTGGAAAAGTCTTGTTCCAGAGGAAGCTTTGGGGAAGAACTGCTCCTTTTTGTCATTTCACTCCCCAGTGCGGTTCCTGAAGCCTAAAGCTGCCTTGTGACATGTTTCTTCCTACCATGGGGTGAAGTCTGGAGGTTTTGAAATTGACCTGAAGTTTTCAAGTTTTCCTTCAGTTCACCTAATCAGTGAGAATACCCAGCCTCCTTAACGTCCATATGCTCATTCTTCAGGCAAAGTCATGTGGTGTTTGGGAGTCACACAGAGGAGAACGGGATGGTTGACTTAGCCTACGCTGCCTAACTGATCCTGGGTTTTGATGAGGCAGGGGCAGCTGATTCAGCTGTGATTTGAGGCAGGGTGGGGGGGGGGGGCAGTGATACTCAGAGCTTCAGGGGAAGGCTGAATAGATAAGATCTTACCATAGTTCCCTTACCCCAAACAAACTTCATCTTGTCATTGGAAAAAGAACTGATTTTTTTATGTAGTTGACCAGAAGTTAATTGGCTTTTGCTACCACTCCAAGATTGCTTTTAAAATGCATATATTTTTAGCTTCACCTATTTCAATTTAACTCAGCAAACATTCATTGAACACCTATTATGTACCTAGCACTATGTTAAGTGCTGAGGAGGTTAAAAAGTTAAGGATATAGCATTTTATTGACTTTGAAAGAGCTCTCCGTAGTGCTGGCGAAAAGAAAAAGGAGGGAGAAGATTTACACACATAAAGCAGTTGGAGAACAAGGAAGAAATCATGTGACAAATCACTGAATTAAATATCTTCAAGTTCATAGCTACTAGACAGCAAGTCTATGGCCAGGCAGAAAGGAGAAAGTTCAGATTGACTCGTTACAGCGTCCCATAATCTGTCTCCTGTCTACACTTCCAGGCTTATTTTGTATTATTCTCCTTTCAGAAAAGCAGTCATGGCTTAGTGAATAAAGAGTAGGCCTTAGAAGCAGGAAGTCCTGGGTTCAAGTCCCACCACTGACACATACTGGCTCTTTGATTCTGGACAAATCACCTCAATTTAAAATTCTAAGTTACAGAGATGATCTGGCCTTCATTGAGAGAGGAGCTTCTCTATGGGGAAGTTGGCCATATCAACAAAGCCACAAATCCAGAACCTATCCCTTTCAAGAGAGTCTATAGTGGACAGACACTGTGCCTTTGCCCAGGATGTCGCCTAGGTCCTCCTCACCTCTTCCTCTCAGAAGCCCTGGTTTTAGTAGGTACTTAATTCAAGCACTACCTGGCATTAGACGCCTTTCTCTTATGCCCCAAGTTGTTAGTATTCTCTCTCTTTCCCCAAATGACCAGTATATACTTATCTATTCACATGCTACACTTCTTTAGTTGAAAGCAAGCTCCTTGAGAGCAGCAACTTTGTCACTTTATCTTCATCATTGCTGTTTGTATTCCCAATGTCTAGCACAAAGTTTTGTATGTAGTGGGCATTTAATAAACATTGGTTTAGGGGCAGCTAGGTGGTACAGTGGATAGACTACAGCCCGGGAGTCATGAGGACCTGAGTTCACATCTGGCCTCAGACACATACTTAGCTGTGTGACCCTGGGCAAGTCACTTAACCCTGATTGCCTCCAAAAAAAGAAAGAAAAAAATTGGTTTAATGGAGGTAGAAATTGAGAAAATCTGTAAAATACGCATAGATCCTAAGAATTGGGGATGGGGAAAAATTTCAGGAAGGAGAAACAATGTGAGCAGGAATTATAATGGAGGCAATAATAAACCTGTTAGACTACTAGGTGGTGCAGTGGATAGAGCACCAGGCCTGAAGTCAGGAAGACTCATCGTCCTGAATTCAAATCTGGCTTCAGACACTTCTTGGCTGTATGAGCCTGGGCAAGACATTTATCACTGTTTGCCTCAGTTTCCTCATCTGTAAAATGAGCTGGAAAAGGAAATGGTGAATTATTCCAGTATCTTTGCCAAGAAAACCCCTAGTGGGGTCAGGAAGAGTCAGAGGTGACTGGATGATAAAAACAACAACAACAGGGAGATAAGTGAGAATAGATAAGATGAGGCCAGATTATAAAAGGTCTTAGATACCAAGATAAAGAGTTTGAACTTAATTAAGTAGGTAATGGAAAGCCACGATAGATGGGAATAAATGAATGAAGGAGCAACAAGTATTTATTGATCATTACAATGTGTCCGGCACTATAAGCACTGGAGATAAAAATATAAAAGTAAAACAGTCCCCTGCCTTCAAGAAGCTTATGTTCTAATAGGGGAGACTACAAGGATGGTACAATGCCTGTCAGGGAAGGGAATTTAAGTCTGAAGACTCACAGGGATGATATGTTAAACAATAAAAAAACCTATTGACACTCTCTTTCAACACATAATAATATCTATTTGATCTGATTACTGTGCCCAGGGTGGGGAAGGGTCATACACCAGTGTTGGCCAAACAGAGTTCTAAGTAACTTATCTCATTAGGTGCAGGGGTCGATCATATCTAAAAAGGATTCCTATTCTTTCATTGAGTTGTTTCAGTCCTGCCTCTTTGTAACCCCATTTGGAATTTTCTTGGCAAAGACATTGCAGTTTTCCCATTTCCTTCTCCAGCTCACTTTACAGATGAGGAAACTGAGGCAAAGAGAGTTGTTACTTTCCTAGGGTCACACAGCTTGTAAGTGTCTGAGGCTGGATTTGAACTCTGGAAGATGAGTCTTCCTGACCCCAGGCCCAGCATTCTATCTATCCACTGTGCCATCTAACTGCCCCATAACATGCTACCCTCTTCAATATTCTCCTCACCCCAAGCATATACCTATCAGCCATTCAGTCTCTTAAGGCTGTTTCTCAATTTTCCTTCTCCTTTTTATTTTAAATCCAAGCAGTAGGCCCAAAGTTCTCCAGCCTGCTTGTCTCCTCTAGTAATCAATCCTTTTCATCTCTATTACAATCAGGGGAGTGATATGTGTGAGCTATCTGTGGACCTGTGACAATCAATCCTTAAATCTTTACTATGAGTATTTACACCTCAGAAACTGGTAATCACAACAAATTAGGGCCGATTTTTTTTTTGTTTTCTAGATTTAAAAGAGCCTTTATAATGTAGAATAAGCTTTAAAAATATGTGTGCATATGCCACCACCCTCCTCCCCTTGTTAAATATGTCATGGCACACCCCTGTCTCTAATCCTCGTGGAACCCCTGTTCTCTTATGAGTCAATTTTCTTATATCCTCCAACTTTTCCATCAGCCAGATTTTTGCTTACTTGCTTTAAGCTGGATACTGACTCTCCTGATGATATAATTTCCATCAAAATCCTCTCTAATGGAAGCCATTCATTCCGCTATCCCATCGGCCTTAGTGAGCCAAAAGAATAGGCGCACTCTGCTCTTCACTTTCTTTTCTAGACCTTCCTTCCCCTGCCATATCTCAGGAACTGATTTCTGAAGCCCAGGGCATTTGTTTATATCACTTTTTACTCATCATTGTCACCATTACTTACTTCCAGGGGTACTTTCCTGTCTTCTTCAATGATTTATCACCTGGTTTACAGTCTTCTTCTCCAGCCTATCTCCTACAATTCATCCTCAGTGAATTCAACATTGATTTTAATCATCCTTTTAACCGTCCCAGTTTCACAGTTTTTGACCGTCTTGACTCCATCTTGACTTTCATATCCATTCTACTTCAACCAATCAAGAGGTTGATCAGACAATGCACTTCACCATCTCTGAGAACTCCTCCAACACCAGCTTTGTGTCCTTCTGCATTTCACACTGCCTCACTTCTGCTGAATTTGCTTTATACTCATGGTGACCTCCATTTCCTCAACTCTTCCCTAGCCTCCATTTTCATCAGCTGACTTCTAGGGTCTAATTTGCAATAAGCTATTTTGGGATATCTTACTGTTACCCTCATTTCCTTGTTCCCCTTGCTTCTGAAAGACCAGACTTGTCAATCCCTGATCTTTGGGTAAACCTCCTTCTCCCCTTTCTTCTCCCCTGCTTGAAATCTTTTTAGGGTCTCAGGACAAAAAAAACACCACAAAATCAAACTTATTTGAATACAAATATCCAATATGAATTCCCACTTCACGTATACGAGGCAGCTAGGTGGCTCAGTGGGTAGACCACTGGGCCTGGAATCAGGAAGAACTGAGTTCTAATTAGGCCTCAGACACTCACTAACTGTGTGATCCTAGGCGAGCCATTTAACCTTTGTTTGCCTTAATCCACTGGAGAAGGAAATGGCCAACCACTCCAGTACCTTTGCCAAGAAAATGCCACACGGGGTCATGAAGAGTCAGACATGACTGAACAGCAATGATTTCATATATAATCACAGCTGAATGTTGAATGCAGTTTTATACTTTGTTATCTTTACTAGGCTTCTCATTTCATTCACTCATTCAGCAAATATTTGTTTGAGTTCTTTTGTGTCAAAAAGCTCAGAAAATATACAGTTCCTACCCTAAGAGAGAGATAAAACAAAAGCCCAGGTAACCATAGTGTATAGATAATAATAGCTGACAGTTATACAGGTTTGTAGTGTGCTTCTCCAACATTTCTTCATCTGATCTCATAAGAAACCTTTGAGATAAGTACTACAGTCATAATAATAATATAATTAGCTAGCATTTAGATTTCACTTTAAGGTTGGCTAAGTGCTGTACATGCTACAGTTATCCCTTCCATATCCTGACTTTCCTCTTCACGGTTTCAGTACATTGTGGGTCAGCACAGGAAATTAAATTGGAATTTGAGGGGAGTTTTGTGGAAGCCACAGATGACACTTGAAGACTAACAGATGACACAGAGCCTATGACCAAATACTTAACCCAGATTTTATAATAAAGTACTATAAACACTTCATAAAAGAAAAAGAAAAAATTCATACTGCTCTGGAACAAAGGGAGGGCCAAAAAATTTGACACAGATTTTCCAGATCATGAGGGCACTGTGCCCTTTAACCCCTGTGATATGGAAGGGATAACTGTATTTCATAATATCCCCATTATGGTGCTGGCGAGTGGCAAAACAAAGTGTTTTGTGTGTTACAAAATAAAACATTCTCCATTCTACTGCCATATTTCTAGAAAGCTGAGTCTATATCTTCTACTTTTACTTCCTTACCATCTATTCACTTTTTATGTCCGTTCCATATGGTTTCCACCCTTATCACTCCACTGAACTGATTCTCTTAAAGGTTGCCAGTGGCCTCACATTGCCAAAAGTATCTGTCTGTTTTTGGTCTTTATCCCTGACATCTCTGCAACACTTGAGAATATTGTCTTTCTCTCTTTTTCTCTACTCCCTTTCTAATTCCAGAAATGATGGAGAGTCACATGTGGAGGGGAGGGGGCAGTGTGAGGCATCGGGAGGTTGCCTTTGACACTGAATTTTTTATTTAACTCCTGTTTCTAACTTCTATTTTAATGACATTTTCTTCCTATTTCTCTTCCTTAGGTTTCTATTACTAATTGTCTCTTCATTCTACACTGTCTCCCTTGTTGGTATCATCCTTTCCCATGACTTCAACTATCACAATGTAGTGATGGCTGCCACCCACATGTAGTATGGAGGTGTTGTTGGATGGTTCAAAGGAAGGCAGGATAGATATCTCTAGCCTCTTCTCTCCCTGCCCTTCTCCAAGGGAAACTTTACTTCCTGCCAGGAGGAAAAGCAGGAGGTTGGGACCAGTTGCTTGGCCACTCTGCTCTCTTCTGAGAGAGGGGGTACTGGGCTATTCATTAATGGTATTATTCATTAATGTGGAAAGGAGGACCCAAATTTCATATCCCTTCCCAAAAAATACTAGTTCTTCAATAAATACACAAAATAAGTAGCAAAGGAACCCATTTATAGAATGCAATAGCAAAACAGAAACCAAAGAAATTTTACATGGGAGAATATATACCAGACAATGGAGAACGAAAGACCTTTCCCATTGGAGCAAGGTAGCTCAGCTCAACCAAAAGAGAGGCCCAGATCTCACCCAAGGGAAAATTTCCTGAAGTCTGTAGTATAGCAATCTGGGCATAGGCTCCTCTCATGTGGGCTTCTTCCCATAGTCTTATTCTTCCTTTAGCAACTAGAAGTGGGATTGACATCATCTTCTCTCTTGAAG
Source organism: Trichosurus vulpecula (assembly GCF_011100635.1). Taxonomy (NCBI): domain Eukaryota; kingdom Metazoa; phylum Chordata; class Mammalia; order Diprotodontia; family Phalangeridae; genus Trichosurus; species Trichosurus vulpecula. The sequence continues at coordinate 356,090,161 of NC_050574.1, forward strand.
CTGGAAGCCAAAAGGACCTGAATAGCTGCAGAACTCAGAGACCCAAGAGCTCTCCAAGAAAGTGAAGAAACTGGAGCTCCCTCTTACCTGCTCTCATCAACTAATCCCTCCCCACTCTGCCACCCCCCAAACCCCACAAACAGGTGTTGGGCACTGATCTCTATCAATGAGGAGAGAGGTCATAGCAATGGGCTTTGAGATTAGGCCTACACTTGGATGACTTCCAAATCTTCTGGGCTCTAAACTAGCCTTTCCAATGCTCTGCTATGTCTAGCCACCTGCCACTTACGCCTCCATATATGCAAAACAACTTATTATCTTCCCACTGAAATTTGTTCTTCTTCCTAATTTCCCTATTTTTGTAGATAGCAACATCATTCTTGCAGTCATCCAGTTTCAAAACCTAGAAATAATCTTTACTACTTTTCCTCTCTCCCCTGGCCCCCACAGGCAATGTGGCATGGTGAAAAAGATACTTGGCCTAGAATCAAGAAAGACCTCAATTCAAATCCTGTCTCTAGGATGTACTAGCAGAACTTAGACCAGCTGAGTTAAGCTACAGATTATACTTGGAACTTACCCCAACGTTACCACAATGTTCCCACAACTTAGTGATCTTCTCAATACAGATCTCCCTGTTCAGTCCAGGACTTTATAGGCCAAATCCAAATACCATATCCTCCATGATATTTTTTCTGATCCCCCCCAAATAGAAGTGATTTCTTCCTATTCTGAATTGATTTAAATCTTTACACCTCTTCAATTGTATTTTCACATTACCTTTCGTGAGCGTGCCTTATTTCTCCTACTAGATTGTAAGCAATAAAAAGCAAAGATAATGCACCTCCCTCCCTTTGTTGAAGAGTTAGAGAGACTGTGATTATGAAGCATTGAATATACCATCAGATGCTGTTTTTATGTTCTTTAGTTTTGCTGAAATGATTTTTTTCTATTTCTTTTTTAATCTTTGGTACCAGGGAAGGGTAATATATTCAGATATATTCAGAGATAAATGTGGCATAAAAGCAAAAGGCAATGACTTAAAAAAAAAATTATAAACCCCATGAGTGCTGAAACCATCTTTTATTTTTCTTTGCCTCTTTCACTTGATCTAACATAGTTTTTCTCAAAAGTAGGATTTCAATACATATTTGTTGAATGAATAAATGAATGGATGTTGAAAATTAAAGTGTTCATAAATTGAATTATAATCGTGACATAATCCCCACTCTGTCAAGGATCCAAGATCAGGAGAAATATATTAGACTTTTAGAATTATAATTAATTAGACTGATTTAAGTGCTTTATTGACCCACATAGGTCTTCGGGCTAGTAGCTATGGACCATGAGTTAGTGGTATACAGCTTAATTAAAGTGCTTTCCTCCCAGAAATATTAGACCTCATATTCAGTAAAGCACATACTTCTCTCTTATCTCATGATGGTCACAGGTATTACTTCTTCCTTACCTTACCCTTCCTTGCCTTCCTTACCTTACCATGTGTCTCTCAAAAATGGACCAACCAAATAAATGATCCAAAAACATTTAAGTTCTTACTATGTGCAAGGACCTTTTGCAGGCATTGGCAAAATGAAGAACAGTTCCTAGTTTCAATAAGATTACATTCTAGCAAGGGGTTCTATCAACAAGCATTTGTTAATTGCTTACTAAATGCCAGGTGCTGAGACTACAAATACAAAGAATGAAACAACTCCTACTTTCAAAGCATTTACATTCTAATGGAAGAGATAAGAACATACATAAAAGTTTATAAAGTATAAAGAGAATAAATACAAATAAAGACAGTGGGTAAAGTGGTACATACTTGTCATCCGCACTACTGGAGTAGGCTAAGGCTAGACTCTAAGCGTATCTTGTCATCTTCAAAAGTAATTATTTTGTTTCTTCTCTACCTATAGTTATTCCTTCATTTTCTTTTACTTGTATTATTGTTCTAGCAGCATTTCTGGTACCATGTCAAAAAAAATGGTGAAAATGGACATCCTAGTTTCACTCTTGATTTTATTGAAAAAGATTGCAGTCTATCTCTGGGACAAATGATAGTAGATTTTAAGTTTGGCTATATCATTATGTAATATATAGATGACATATTAATTATTATTATTATTATATTTTTAAAAGGTTCATTAATTCCCTGTTTTCTGGTATAACTAATAGAAATAGTTGTATTTTGTCAAGTTTTTTTCTGCATCGATTGATACATGATTTTTTTTTGTTATTTATGTGGTTAATTAAGCTTTTAGTTTTCCAGTATTAAACCAACCCTGCATTCCTAGTATACATTCAATCTAGTCATAATGTATAATCTTTGTAACATTTTATTTTAGATTTTTTGGTAACATTTTATGCAAATCTTTTGCATCTTTGTCCATTAGGTATATTGGTCTAGAGTTTCCACTTTCCCTTTTCAGTCTCCCTGGTTCTCCCAAGACTCTATCTGTGTCACAGAAAAATATTGGTAGGATTCCTTCTTTTGCTATTTTTGCAAACAACTTGTATAATATTTGAATAAATTATTCTTTGCATATTTGATAGAATTAATTTGTGAATTCATTGGGTCCCAGAGTTGTTTATTGTTTTGTTTTCCCTAGGAAGTTCATTAACTTGACCAATTTCTTCCTCTGAAATTAGGTTGTTTATATCTCTGCTACTTTGTTTTGTTGATTTGAGTATTTTGTATTTTTGTAAATAATAATTTATTTCACTTAAGCTGCTGATTTTCTTGGCATATGTTTGGGCAAAATAGTTTCTAATAATATCCTTTATTTCCTTGTTTTTTGTTGTAAATTCTTTTTTTAATTTTGATACTGGTAGTTTGATTTTCTTCTTTTTAATCAAGTTAAATAATGGTTCATTTATTTTATTGATCTTTAAAAAAACAACTTCTAGTTTTACAATTCATTGGGTTTTTTTGTTTTCTATTTTGTTAATTTGTTTTTTACTTTTTAGGATTTCTCTTTTGGCATTTAATTGAGCTTTTTGTCTGTTAGTTTTCTAGTACTTTTAGTTGCATTCCCAATTCATTGATTTGTTCTCTCTCCCTCCCTCCCTCCTTTCTCTGTCTTTGTGCCTCTCTGTCTTTCTGTCTCTTTTCTCTCTGAGTTTCTCTCTCTGTTTCTCTCTGTGTCTCTGTCTTTCTCTTTGTTTTTGTCTCTGTCTCTATCTCTCTGTCTCTCTGAATCTGTCTTTGTCTCTCTCTGAATGTCTCTCTCTCTCTCTCTCTCTCTCTCTCTCTCTCTCTCTCTCTCTCTCTCATAAAAGTGTTTGGTGACTTACATTTTCCCCTAAAAACTGCTGTGGCTGCATCCCCCAAATTCAGGAATGTTATTTCATTTCTACCATTATCTTTAATGAAATTTTCTATCATTTCGATGCTTTGTCCTTTCTGGGCAAGTCACTACTTCTGCTTACTTCAATTTCCTCATATATAAAACGAGGATAATAACAGCACCTAACTCCCAGGATTGTTAGGCAGATGAAATAAGATTATATTTATAAAGAAGCTTAGCAAATTTTAAAGGGCTGTATCAATGCTAGCTATAATTTTTGTCATTGTTTTTACAATCATCCTTATTAATTATGTGTCGGCATAGTAGAAATCAATGTGCTCCTACTCTTGAGGAATACACTATTTGGTCAACTCAGTTTCAATGACCATTAGAAGGAAGCTCTCAAAGGAAAGCAGAAATATAGTCTTTGAATGAAAAAGTTCATTATGCTCCCAGGATTCTACCCCTGTTGGTATAACCATATATATGTTGGTATAACTGTATACACGTGTGTATCTATGGATGGATGTATATGTGTATGTGTGTAGGGGGGATTCTCTTATAAATTCGTATGTTAAAGTATTTTTTTCCATTTTCGAACATGAATTCTGATGAATCGTGAACCCAGAGAAAGGAAGAGGCAGTAACTGAAAATGCAGCTAGTCCAGGGAAAGGTGTATGTTGTTGGCTGGCCTGAGCCAATATGCGTTAGTACAGCTCTGTTGCTGAAAAGGGACACTGAGACATTTCATAAAAATACATATGGTAAGATAGACACTAGGCAAGGGTGAAACTTGAACAGGAATAGGAAAGCTAGCACATCTGGGTAGTGACTTTGCTCCAGGCACCAATCAGAATGGAGAGTGTGGGTCAAAGGAGAGAGAATTTCCAGTAATCACACTACTGAGCTCTCCAGGAACATGAGGGAGGTGTCCTAACAGGCTTCCAGCCCAGGGGAGAGTGTCTGGAGCCAAACAGGACTTCTTTAGTTTCATAGGCAATTAATAAGTGACAAGAGTGAAAAGACGAGTAGAAGACACTTGAAGGCTTGAAGTCCAAGGGAAGAACTTGTTTGAAGAATCCAAAAAGGAAGTTTTCTCTATAGGGTCTGAGGGGTCCCTCAATCAGAATAATAGTATGGAAATGAATTCTAGAAGAGCTAAAGCATCTGCTATCTTTATTCACCAATCACCAGTGTCCATTCACTAGAAGTCTGGAGCTTAATTTGTTCTCCAGTGTTTTCAGGATTGGCCTTACTGATTGAGGACAAAAACTGGGAGGACAGAATTCAGTCAGGTAAGAGAGAACTAAGAAAGATTAGGAACTAATTACATGAATGTTTCCCATAGTCAGTCAAACAGCATTTATTAAGCACCTACACTATGCCAGGACTGGGATTTGTCTACAGTTATATAAACTCAGCTGTTGCTATTAGAAAGGCAGCATGTTATAGTAAATTAGAGTATTGAACTTAGAGTAAAGGAGACCTGAGTTCAAATCCTGCCTCAGACAGTAACTATGTGACCCTGGGCAAGTCACTCAACCCTTCAGTTTGCTCATCTCTAAAAAGGGGATAATAATACCACTTACCTCAGGATGCTGTGAGGATCAAATGAGAGTATTTATATACATGTATATGTATAGTGGAAGTATAGAGAGTATATGTATATATACATATACCATGTATATATATGTATATGTACACTATGTATATACTATGTATATATAGAGAGTATATGTATAGTGGAAGGGGGAAGTAGGTAGGACTTTCCACACTTAAAGTTCATGCAGAAGATCAAGGAACCCTGCTAGCCAGAAAAAGAAACCATTAAAAGAACAAGTCAGATTGGGGAAATGTCATTTATATGTCAGTAACTGGTTCTTTGGACTCTTGCCTAGTTTTAAATCGTGAGTGCCTTTTTTCTCTATGGGGTCATTATGCTTCTTTATTGCTGACTCATCTTTTAGAACCTTGGACTTCCCCTTCTACCTCTGACCCCTACTCAGGTACTCGATGGAGCTTACCACCCTTTGGCCAAACCCTACCCCCCACTTCTTTCTTGGCTCCCCTGAAACTGTTGTAGACAGATGTCCCAGACAATACCAGACTTCTGTGTGGTTTTCTCAATCTACCATCAGGCCAGAGTCAGGATAATGCAATGCAGGATTATTTGCTGAGATTTGTTACTTGTAAACTTAGCAGCCCTTGGACAAGTCATTTCTAAGTTTTCCTCTTTGTTTATTTTAATCGCTTGAAAGTTTTCTTATAGTTTTGTTAAAACAGGAAGCCCTGATGTAATGAATAAAGAGTTGGCCTTGAAACCATGAAAATCTGGGTTCAAGCCCTGTCCCTGACACAAACTGGTAACATGAATCTTGGTGAACCAGCTGACCTCTCAGTGACTTAGGGTTCTCTATAAGACTATAAATTGTATAGAATATTCAGATCTGCATTTATTGGAGGATTTTCTTCATCTGGAAAGTTCTTACATAAAATCACAAATCCACTCCTTATCCTTTAATTACTAAATCTACTGAAATTCCAAAAAAGGGGGAGGGACAGTTGTATGATATTTGGAAGAAATAGAAGAAGAGAGAAGATCAAAGTCCTTTTCCTTTCCTTTGACAAAGTTAGGCTGTGGGAATCCAGATGATAAATGGACCTAGTGGTAATATGAAACCAAGAAGGGCAAGATCCTATGACTTATTGGTAAAAAAAAGAGCAAGATTAAGGGTTAGAGTGAGCTGTCAGCTCCACAACTAACCATATAAATACCACACTATTTTGAAAATACCATGTAAATATATTGTATATTCTCAAAATTGATGTCATGAAACTTATTCCAGAAAGGTTATATGTGAGTCACAAATTAACAAGAAGAATTTAGTGATACATAAGATACAGAGGATAATCATAAAGCATTGAATTTCCCAACTATGAATAATCAAAGGTTCACAAGGTCACATATTTTGAATTGGACGGGATGTAAGAAATCATCTAATCCAACCTCTTTATTTTATGAAAGGGAAAATGGGCTGAGAGAGTTAAATGACTTGTCCAGAGTCACAAAGCTAATTAATAAATGTTAAAGGCAATATCTGAACCCAGGTCTTCCTGATCATGGTCCTATATTTGTAATAAGAGACTCAACCTATTTATTTATAAGCTTCCTTTTTGTCATTGTCATATTTTGCACTTAGTAACTGAAGGTGTTGTTTTTTCCAATTTAGAATTATGCAATCATAGAATTTGAGGGTTGGAAGGGACCTCAGCAGTCATTAGATACAGCCCATATCCAAAAGGAATTCCTTCCAAAGAAGGCCATTTAAAAGTAGATTACTAGAGTATTTGTGCACAGGCTAATTATGTCCTGTCAGTTTCTTGGGAATAAAGGAGAATGTATTTCTTAGCATTTTCGTTAGGATTTCAAAACTACAAACACCCACTTTTAAAAGGAAAATAAATGTCATTGTTCACATGAATAAATACATGTGAGCATAATGGTTGCCAGTACTAGTATAACAGGTACTCAAGCGAATTGTTCTCCAGAGATTTTCTAAAATGGATTGCATACCTGCTTTTTAACGACTGCAACAATACAGAGAATAAAGAGAAGGGAACACTGGTCAATCTCTATAGAAATAGTGCTTTGAAATGTGGGCTTGGTAGAAGACATACCATCCAAGCCGTCTTGCGTTCAGTCCTATTCATCCCTCACAGTCAAAGGAAAGAAATGCATGTGCCTAAATCTTGCAGAGGAGAGAAGTTTGTCTTAAAACAGGTTTCTTCCTTTGCTAGAGAGCTTTCCTGCAGTTGTTCTTCCCTAATTCCTAGCAGCCCCTGTTCACACAGGATGAATTGCTTGCTACCTTATGGAAAGAACAAAAAGAGCTGGAAAAAGAAAAAAGAAAGACAACACTTTTTAAAGCAGATACTAGATACTAAAGAAAACAACTATATAAAGAAGAATCAATAAAGGGTTCTGTGCTCTTCGTATTTTTTGTTTGTATTTGTCACAGATGTGTGTGAAACTTCGGCATTTGGCTTCAAGCGATGTTAAAAAAAAACACTTTTATAGCAAGAATGGAGGAGAATAGAGTGTAATTTAGACACCCTTGACCTACTTAAAGGGAAAATCTATTCTGTTCTTAGAACACATAAGCCAACCAACAAAAGAAAACCTCTGGTGTATGTTGGCATGCCAAAAAGATTTCATAACAAGAGTTACATTTTCCTTCTAATGTAATGCATTTGTGTATGAAAATGGGACAAATTCAAATTATTACTATGCCTAGTACTATGACCAAGTTGACATTTACCTATGGTGGTAGATCGTATGTGCATGGTGGTTTACAATTTAAAAAGCTTTTTCTTCACGGCAACCTCATGAGGCAGGGAAGATACATATAATTATTAGCATTTTAAGATGAGAAAACTGAGACTCAGAGGGGTTAAGAAACCAACAGTTTTCAACTAGTATATGGCAGAGTCTGGAGTAAAGCACAGGTTTTCTGGCTCCAAGGCCAATGATCTTCCCAATACACTATGCTGTCTGTGGTCATTGCCTTTCTATAGCAATTTTAGGGGACAGATGTTTGTTATTTTCTCTACCTTTGAACCAGCTCTTAAGAACTGTTCTGGAAAGAAAAAGGTAGGGGGAATGGAAAGCAAGGCCTATCTTCAACCCTAGGTCAATATGACTGGAAAGCCTTTCAAAAAAAAGTCATGTTTTCCATGATGGTTGTTTTTTACATGTTTGAGCCCTGGCTTATTTTCGTAATGACTCAGAATGGAAACATCTAGACACAATGTTATCCCCCACTAATGTCTCCTCTTTTCAAATCTTAGCCAGAAGAAAATGCATCAGACATACTATTAAAAGTAATTTTTAAAATTTTTTATAGACTTGAGGTGTGAAGCATGAAAAAAACAATTTTTTTAAAGTACCACAAGTTAAGTTAGAGATCTCTTTAGAAGTTAGGGAAAAGAAACATTATCCTGTACAGGCTTCTTAGACCTGGAGCTTCTAAAGAATATGTGGTCACTATTAGGAACAACCTTATTAAAGCGGGGACTGGGAAAGTCTGAGCTTGAGCCTACCACTGAAATCAATGGTTTCATTTCTGGAGATGCTCTAGCATGCTCCTATAAAGCATTACTGACTTAGAACAATACGGTACTCTTTTTATTCAAGTTAGTTATGCTCTTTCCAGAAAGTCAGTGATTGCCTCTCTGAGTGGACAGAGCTATATAATATTAAATGTACATCTTCTACAGATTTAACATTAAGAACAAACATAAGCAATGAGACACAGATTCAAAAGCTTCTCATATATCATATTTTGGTTGCCTAACATACTTATGGGTACACTATATAACACCTTAAGGTACGCAAAACACTTTATAAATGTCATCTCATTTTACCTGTTGACAACCTTAGGAGATAGGTAGCATTATTATCCATTTTTCAGATGAAGAAACTAAGGCAAACAGAGGTCAAATGACTTGCTCAGGGACACACAGGTAGGAAATATCTGAGGAAGGATTTGAATTCAGGTCTTCTTGAGTCGGGAAGACTTCTCTTCATAAGTTCAATTCTGGCTTTGGTGACCCTGGGCAAGTCACTTAACCCTGTTTGCTTTAGTTCCTTAACTGTAAAATGAACTGGAGAAGGAAATAGCAAACCACTCCAGTATCCTTGCCAAGAAAACCCCAAATAGGTTCACTAAGAGTCAGACACAACTGAATAACAACTTCCTGATTCCAGGTCCAGAGCTCTATCCACTCTACTACCTAGCTAGTTGCCTTAGTCAGTAAATAATAGGTGGATGTTTAGTCAGATTTGATTAGAAAAAAAAATAAGAAAATAGATTGCCTAGAAAAGAAATTTCCCTGAAATCACAATGATGAGTTCAAAAAAGAAGTTAGAAAGGATCGTAGACCTTATTGAATCCAGCCCCTATGCAGTCTGGACAAATCATCATTCTACTTTTGTCTGAGGCTTTCCAGTGGTGGGGAACCCTTTGTTGTTGCTGTTGTCAATGTTGTTGTTGTTCCATCATCTCAGTTGTGTCTGACTCATCATGACCCCATTTGACGCTTTCTTGGCAAACATACTGGAGTGGTTTGCCATTTCTTTCTCCGGGGGACCCACTACCTCATAAGAAAACACTACGTTTCCAGAAAACTCTAATTTATAAAGGTCCTTCATATCTCATCAAAATCTTCCTCTCCGTGGTTTCCATCTATTGATCTAAATTCTTCTCTGTTTGATAACCCTTCAGATAGATACTTGAAGACAGTTATCATGCCTTCTCTTTTCCAGTCTAAAACATCACTAGTTCGTTCAACTGATCCTTATACAACATGACTTCTAGAACTTTTACCAGCCTGTGTGTCCTCTTTTTTTTTTTTTTTGGACAATTTAGGTGTGTTGAAAGAAGTAGACAGGCACAGATCATTGAAAAATTAAGTTGCCCTTCTAAACACAAAGGTAAGCAGCTAAGGCTTGTTTCAATCCCTAGTCATGAGTGTGCTTAAGACTCTGTCCTGGCCTTCTTCTCTTCTCTATTTGTACCTTTTCTTTTGATAATCTCAACTTCCCCTGGAATCGCCTATGCAAGTGACTCCCAAATATGCATAGTCATTCTTTTTTCTCTCCTGTGCTTCAGATACATCACCATCAGCCTATTGGACAGCTCCATAGTCCTTATCCAAAACATAACTCTTTATCATCCCTAAAACCGGTTCTCATTCTAGCTTCCCTTCCATCCTTCTAGCTACACAGATTCTCAGCCTCAGAACCATCCTCAGCTTTTCACTCTCCCTTCATACAGATGTAGAGTCAGACATTTAGCTGGTCTATTTGTCAAACATGCCACTGAAGTTTCTATCCCATGCTTCTTTTTGGCTTCTTTCTCTTTGGATTGATTTTTACCTGGACAAATTTAAGCACCTCTACTCAGCCTGCAAAATACATTTCAACACAATTTAGAACATGACTATGTACTGCACCAGTCTTCTTAATGGAGTTCCATCAATAAAACTGTGCTCTCTTCTTGTTGCCCATACGCTGCCATGATGTTATTGATTTTCTGATCTGCAACTTTCATTCCATGTCATCTGGACACATTTAGTCAAAGGGCCAATTTACTTTGCTCATTGCCACAAATGGAACACTACCAATGCTATGCTTAACTCAGAAGCCCTACAGAATAGGGTGTCAGACAAGATGAAAATGTGATTCTTGGGGTCTTCTTGCTCTTTATAATTCACTTTGTGCCCAAGCACATCACTAAAAACTGAGCAGTTTCAGGCTTATTTCACCTGACTCCTCCCAATGAATGCAATGTCCCAACCCCCCTGACTTCCTTAAGGAGCCTAGGAGGAGATTGCTTATACATCATCATCTCTGATCCCATTAGCTCTCCTGATATGAATTCCCTCTATGCAGTCATGTTTGGCAGTATCTAATTAGACATTAAATATGACATATGGGTAATATTACAAACATGGGAAATATTACTAATAAGCACTTTAGCTACAGGCTTTTTAACAAAGATGGGCTTGGATCACATCATCCTAACAGGAGTGGAGAATTTGCTTACAAGTTTTCTATATTCTTCAACTGATAAGGGAATGAATAGAAAAACCAGAGTCATAGATTTACAGAATTTGAAATTTGAAAAATATTTTTTAATACAATTCATACACAAAGGAAATTCCTGCTCTGATGTACCCAACTAAGGGTTATTATCTAGCCTCTGCCTGGAGACCAAGGAGTGGAAGCTCGTCCCCTCTCCAGGGTGCCCATTCCACTTTTAAGCAGCTCTGATCATTAAAAATTTTTAGAGTTTTTTTTTAATGAAACTAAACTTAAACTGGCCTTTCTACAACACTCTAGGGTCTGCCAAAGAGAAGTCTGATCCTTCTTCCACATCACAATATTTCTAGTGTTTGAAGACAGTTATCATGTCCTCCCCTCCAGAGTCTTCTCTTCTCCAGGCTAACTGTGTCCAGGTCCTTCTAATGATCCTCTTGTGTTATAGACCCACGGAAGGCCCTTTAACATTCTAATTGTCCTCTTCTGGATGCTCTCCAGCTTATCAATGCCCTGTGTAAACCATGAATATGCCGGATGAGATCTGCTGATGAGGTATAGCACAGTGGAACTATCAACTTCCTTATGCTGAAAGTAAACCCATCTTGTTTTTTCAGCCATTTTTTCAGTTGTGTCTGACTCTTCTTGTCATCATTTGGGGTTTGCTTGACAAGGATATTGAAGTGGTTTGCCATTTTCTTTCCCAGTTCATTTTAGTGATGAGGAAACTGAGACAAACAGGGTTTAGTGACTTGCCCAGGCTTACACAGCTAGCAAGTGTCTGAGGCCAGATTTGAACTCAGGAAGAGGAGTCTTCCTGATTCCAAGGCCAGTACTCTATCCACTACACCATCTAGCTGCCCAAACCCATCTTAGTGCAGCCTACAATCAGTTTCCGGGCTGCAACATCACACTGCTGACTCCTAATGCCTGCGGTGCATGGAAACCCTCAGACTTTTTCCAAAACTGATGTTTATCCACGCCTCCCGCATCTCATACTTGTGAAATTGTGTGATTTTTTTTTATCCATATGAAAGATTCTACATTTGTTGCTATTGAACTTCTCCCTACTAAATTCAGCCCATTGCTCAAGCCTGTCAAGATCCTTTTGGATCTTGACTCTGTCTGCACTAGGGTATTCCTCCCAACTATGTATCATCTGCAAATTTATTGAACTTGCCTATGCTTTTATCCAAGTCATTGAGAGAAGAAGAGAGGAAAGAAGAGGAGAGGAGAAGGGAGGAGAGGAGAGGAGAGGAGACGAGAGGCGAGAGGAGACGAGAGGAGAGAGACAGAGACGGGGGAAGGGACAGAGACAGAGACAGGGAGACTGGGATCTCTTGCTACTCTTATTTGTATCACACTACATATGTAGATACATACAGATACAGATAGATATAGAGATACAGACAGACAGATACAAATATAGACAGAGCTAGATATATTTCATAGACCTTTACATAAAGAGTACAAGAAGGTGTGTCTCTATGGAATTTCACAATGTAGTACAATTAAGTTTTAGCAATTCCATAGCAAAGGAGGAAGTAATGTCTCTCAACACCTGATACCTTAATTGTTTGCCACTTAAATGAACTTCAGCTTTTTCTTCCACTTTTAGAACAGAATCTCTGAAGTGGAATCTACTTCTCTCTGATAGAATGTTTAGCCATAGGAGGTCAGAGCTAAAGAGATCTCAGAGTCATCTAGCCCCAAACACTTCATTCTAGAGATGAAGATACAGAATCGAAGAGACTGAAGATTTGCTCAAGGCTAGATGGTGAGTTAGAAGCTGCAGCTGAACTAAATACCAAAGTCCCCTAACTCTAAGCCCAGTGTACTTTCCACATCATGGCATTTCTTGTAGTGACTTTAAACACAAGGAAAGCACATTCATTATGAAATAAATAAAATTTTAAATGATTTTTAATGTTAGGTAATTCACAAACTACTGGTCATTATGATCTCAGAATTAAAATCTATTTCAACACATAATGTAAAAAGAATACACTTAAATTTTTCACAGGAAACTAGTCACATGCTTAATTAGATGTTTTAATAATGCAACCATTAGAATAAATTACCCTGGTATTCCTAATATCTTTTTGTAATTGGGTTCCATGTCTCCACCTTAAGAAGGTTACCTTATTCTTTAAAAGGTTATTTAGACACAGATGACACAATATATACCCAGATAGACTTCTCATCAAAATCAGAGAGACGACTTTCACAAATACAGATGCTTCATTCATATATGTACAGGGTGTCTAAAAACTCTAGTCCAGTTTTAAGCATTAATAGTTTAAACCTGCATCAAGAATTTTGGAACACTATTGTCCTTATGTGACAAGGAGGACTGGGCTCCACATTTAAGTTACTAAGTAGATAAGCTTTCTTGCTGATGGGTTTCCAACAACTGAGCTGTGGTATAGGTTGGGGAAGATCATTTCGGGCATCACATCAGGTCACTAAGCTTGATTCTTTTTTCTGGTTAATATTTCAGATGGGCTTGGAAAGGGGTGAATGCCATTCTCATTCACTTGAAAACTAATTGTTATTTCCCAGCTAAGATCTCAGATATTTTCATTTCAAGCTAGTAGCATGGTCTTATCTTGTTGATGAAGTTTTATAAAATTATATCTTAAAACTCTTAAATGTATTTAGTAAATATTCATTTAGTGACTTGTAGTGTTTATTTAGCTCATGGTAAGGGATTATTAAGGGGTTATAAGACATAAGGAGAAATATTTCTCATGTTGATACATCAATTAACTGTATCCAGGTGGTTCAACATATGTTCTGAAATTATCTTACTTTGAAAGAACTTGTTTTATAATACTATAGATTGGGGCAGCTAGGTGGTGCAGTCAGTAGAGCACCGGCCCTGGAGTCAGGAGACCTGAGTTCAATTCCGCCTCAAGACACTTGACACAAGTACTAGCTGTGTGACCTTGGGCAAGTCACTTAACCCCAATTGCCCTGCCAAAAGCAAAAAAAAAAAAAAAATAATAATACTATAGAATTTTAGTGACCAGAAATGTTGGAAAGAGAGGAAAGGGGGTACACAGGAAAAGTCTGAAGATTTTGCCATTGTCTCTTTTAATTTGTTAAAAAAAATCCTATTATTTATTTATTCATCTATATATCTAATTATTTATTTACCTATCCATCTACTTATTTATTTAGGCAAGTATTTATTATCTCCCTCACCACTACCCCCAATGAACAATAAGTGTGTTTTTTTAAACCCTCAAACAAACATTCATAGTCCACTATATGGTCACCATGGCCATATTGGCCATTTCCAAAAGTGCATGTTTCATTTGTGACTTTAAATCCATCAACTCTCTGGCAGGAGGTGGGTGGCAGGATTTATCTTCATTCTGGACTTATGATTTATGAGTACGTTAATCAGAGTTTTGAACTCTTTCAAAAGGTTATTGTTTTCACCCTATAAAGTTGCCATCAGTTCTGTAAAGGATAATTTTCTATACTACTCAATGTTGCTTCTTGGAATATTCCACCAAAAATTAATTCAATCCAATTCAATAAACATTCATTGAACACCTAAAGTATGCAGAACTCCATGCTAGGTCTTGGGTGAAATATAGAGTTTAGAAAAGTCAAGGTCCCTGATCTTGTGGAAGTGATAGCCTAATGAGGAAATATAACACACATACAAGTAACAAGCAAATGATACATGAAAAGACAGGTACAACATGGCAGGTGAGGGAAAAGGGGAATTAGGCAAGACTTCTGGATAAAGCTTTATTTGAATTTAAAGGATGTATAAATATTAAACCATTGGAATTGGGTGGAGGTGTTAGGCAGCCATAAGGAAACAAAATGAGAAAATACATAGAGGCAGGAAGGTGGAAGTCATCTGTCAGGGCCAGTAAATATTCTGGCTTGTCTGGAGTACATAAAGTACTCTTCACAAAATCCTATTGTGATACCATATTGTAGTACAGCAGTAACCCTGGGTTCTTGAAGATTCTGTCAGGGAACAGACATCTCTGTTATTGCTTTAAGAGTTTTGAATATGGTCCCAGCTACAGGCTGGGTCTGCTTTCTACAAACCACTTGAGGAACTTACCATCCACTGGTAGTTAGTAGCTACTTGAGGATGAATCTTATGGCCACAAAAATTAAAGTATAAAATACATGAAGGAGAATAGTCTGAGAGCAAGTTAAGAGGGGTAAAGTGGTGTCAGATTATAGAGAGTCTTTAATGTTAAGAAAGGAGCTAGAACTTGACTTGGTGAAATTTGACTTCTCCTCATTGCTCCATTGCCCATCCCCCACTGGGATTCCCCATAGCTTGATACTGTAAGCCAGCTGTTGACTTCCCACTCCCCACCTCTGCTAGAGGTAAATCCAGCTCCACTCCACTCAGACTGTTAGACCCACCATCTCCATGGTTGGGGACCATCAACCCTGCCATTGGACCCAAAGTCCTTGAGACTTGGCCATCTGTCTTAATACTTTCCCTGCCAGAATTTGAGTATGCCCTGGTCTTTCCATCTACCAGAGCTGAGCTTGAACATGAGCCTTATCTTGTTAGGAGGCTAAGGTTTTGTGACTATAAATAGATATAGATGTATATATGTATATGTCTCTGTGTGAATGTGTGTGAACTGAGGCATCAGTATTTGTAGATATCCCTTTATTTTGTGTGTTATCTTCCCCAGTTAATATGTGAGCTCTTTGATAGCAGGGATTATCTTGATTTACTATTAATATCCCAAGTGCTTAGTATAGTACTTTTTGACACATACTAAGCGTTCAATAAATGGTTTTCCATTCTGTTAGTAGGCAAAAGGGAGTCACTGAAGAGTTTAGAGCAATGGCATGATCAAATTTATTATTCTCTCCATGGAAAAAAATATCTACCTATCCAGAAAACATTTTGTTTTTTTACAGAGATCTTCCCCCGAAAGGGAGTAGGCAGCTGTAGCGAGCTTTTCCACAAAGTATCCTCTCCATCTATTCATGAAAGCATTTTTATTATTGTTGTGCTGTGGCTTAGTAACTAGGGAAAACATATAGATTATATGCCTGATGCTAGAAAGGAAACCACAACAATCTTCTGCCATTGCAAACGGCATACTTTCACTCAAGTTCCTTTCTTCCTTTGTTCCTGTGAACAAAGACATCTGTGCCAATCTGAGGTGGGGTAAAGGAGAGAAGCTGCCACTAAGTCACTTTACTGTGGAATGAAGTTCTCAAGAATCAGATACTTGTCGCCAGATGTCTGCTGATAGCACTTCTGGGAGTACAGTAGATCCATTTACACCTCGAGCATTGATCTGTGCTTGTTGGAGATGCTTTACTTATTCCGTGTTTGCTAAGAACCACAACTGCTAACCACAACTAATCAAAAGTGGGCCACAGTAAAAGTAAAAAACAAATCAACCAGCGCTAGAGTATGAAAGGAGGTTGTCAGAGGAAAGAATACATTGATTGACTGCCATTTATTATTGGTACACTGTCAAGAACGAAGGATCCACTGAGACTAAATGGGGTATTCTGTTGGTTTTGTCTTCTAATTGTATCTCACATTATTATCTCACATAATTGGGTCTCACCCCAATTCTACATATCAGAGTCACAAACCCCAGGCCACATATTTCTGCCTTCCAGAGGTAAAAGAGATATTAGTAGAAATAGATAATTCATTTATTATATCTATATACATACATGTGTATATACCTATATATACAAAGCAAAATAAACTTCCCATTCACACACACCAACTGTCCTCTCCAGGATCGTATTTGTATTATAGCTATTAACTTTTCTTGCTGTCATGAATAAGCTTATGATGGATCTACCTTAAAACATGGTCACTTTTTTATGGTGAATCTTTTCCATATTTTTTCCTTATCAAAAATCAGAGATTTTAAATTAGAGGACTCCAGTTTGTATCCCTCTTTATATTCTGCTTCTTACTGGATACATGACCTTGGTCAAGGTCATTTAACCATTCCTATAAAATGAGGAAGTTCAGATAGATGACTTCTGAGATCCCTTCTAGTTATAGTGCTTATGAATCAATTTCAGTACCTGAGAAAAAAATTTCTGAAAGGTCATTTTGTGGCTGTTTGGAAACAATCAATATTTCTTTGGTGACAGGACCCACATTTTTACTCAATCTTTATGACTCTCCTGGTACTTACTACAGTGCACTGCAGACAGTAAGTGCTTAATAAATGATTACAAAACTGAATTGGTTGTGCAGGACGATTAATACTAAAACATGCAAATATATATATTTTTTTCCATTTAGAACATAAAGTCCTATCCTAGAACAAAAAAAAAATCAGAATTTTATTTCTATTTTTAAAATTATTTTTAGTGGCTAACTTTTTTTTTTAATTTTGGAAAATCCTTTGGCCTCCTGGTAACTATAATTTGGGCAGCTAGGTGGTACAGTGGTTAGAGTGCTGGGCCTAGAGGCAGTAAGACTCTTCTTTGTGAGTTCGAACCCAGCCTCAACCACTTATTAGCTGTGTGACCCTGAGCAAGTCATTTAACCCTGTTTGCCTCAGTTCCTCATCTGCAAAATGAGCTATAGAAGGAATTGGCAAACCACGGCAGCATCTTTGCCAAGAAAACCTCAAATGGGTCACAAAGAATTAGAAACAGCTGAAAAAAGGACCTCAACAACAACTAATTATAATTTCACTCAGAAAATTGAGAATAATGATAGCTAGGATACAGAGAGTGTTTTAAGGTTTATAAAGTACTTTATGTATGTTATCTCCATTTAATCCTCACAACAACCTTGGGAAGTAAATGCTATTTTATTCCTATTTTACGGATGAGAAAACTGAGGCTAAAAGAGTTTAAATGACTTGAGTAGATCATTCAGCTAGTAAGTGTCTGAGACAGGCTAAGAACTGTTGTGAACTGTCTGACTTTCAAGTCCAGCAAAATATCCAGTGCACCATCTTCGAGATTCTTAAAGAAAAGGAGATTTAACTATACCTGATGCAAGCAGACCGTGAAGTCATGGAGGAATCAAATTTCTAGCAATCTGGAAACGTCTCACTGTATAGTAAAAATATAGTTGCAACTCTCCAGTGGTCAGAATAACAAATGTTTATTTCTATTGTTCTAAATGTTTATTATTTTATTATTATCATCATAACAATTCTTAGTGTTATCACCAAGATATGTGAATAAATGAATTCTGTTACTGTTGTTATATTATTAGTAATGAGTCACCCAGAGCCCATCTGGGACTATCAGGCCTGCCCCAGCCAGTGCTGCTCAGAACCCATCTGGGCTGCTTGACTGTTCACATGGCACGGATGAGATGGGACTCTAGTCCTACTGGTGAGATATAAGGTCACCAGGCTTTACCACATGCCTTGATACTGCTACCTAAGGTCCTCAAGCCTTAGCATCTGCCCTGCCTCTGTGCTATACAGACCCTCAGCCCTGGGCCCAAAGTGACCTACAGACCCTTGGCCTTTCTACCCTCCTCTACCCCTACATCTTTAGGATGAGCCATCAGGTCCTTGCCATTCACATTGCCCCTAAATGTTCGTTTATGGGTTGTCTCCCACAATTAAAGTGTGATCTAATTGAGAGGAGGTTTATTTTTGTATCCCCAGAATTTATCACAGTGCTTGGCACATAATAAGCACATATAAACACTTTTTATTGTATTCATTCATTTTCATTACTGATATGATGGTTGTGTCTTAATGGTGCAAAATTCACATATATATCATCATCATCATCATCATTATTATTATTTATATATATTCACAATGATGAGAAACAACTGCAGCTCACCTTCTGTTATATTATCATATGGAATAGTCTGTTTCTTGTTTCAATATACAGTGAACTATTCAAATAACCAAAGTCCTAACAGACAAAGTGAAGACAACCTGAATTCAGATCCCATTTCACACATTTGCTGGTTGTGTCATCCTGGGCAAGTCATTTTACCTCTCAGAGACTCATCTTCCTCTTCTGTAAAATGGGAATAGCAGCACCTACTTCACAGGTTGTTGTGAGAATCAGATGACAGTGCCATAAGCAAGCAGCTAAGCAAATTTACAAGTGGCATATAAATATGAGCTATTATTGGCATCTCATTCTCATCTTTTTCAATGGGATTCAGATAGAAATAGTCCTGGGACAAGTCACTATCTTGCTATCATCCTTTCATATTTAATTT
The DNA here is from genome assembly GCF_011100635.1 of Trichosurus vulpecula. Lineage (NCBI taxonomy): Eukaryota > Metazoa > Chordata > Mammalia > Diprotodontia > Phalangeridae > Trichosurus > Trichosurus vulpecula. The sequence continues at coordinate 356,109,246 of NC_050574.1, forward strand.
TCTATAGACTATTTCCCAAGGAAGAAGGACCAAATAACTGCTTTTTTATAGCTTAATTGAACTATTAAAATATCAATTCATCCTCCATAGGCTCAATGAAAATACCCCTGATGTAACTCCAGTAGTCGTCAGGGACCACAGGGATGAGACTCACCTCATCCTGATTCCGCAAGATTTTAATCTTCTCTTTCCAGGGCACTGTATTTGGAAAACATTTTGTTCCATGTAGCTAACAAATGAGTATTCGGTACATTAGCCTCTCTTTAAAAAGCTCTCAAGATTACAGGCTATTGTTCACTCTGTGTGTGACAATTCCAAGCAAATTGTTCCCCAAAAACTCAATATTTCCTCTCTTGACTCTGTGACTTTACACAAGTTATCTGCCACCTTATGACTAGAACGTCTCCATTTTTAATTGCTACTTTTTTGCCAGAGCCATTGGGGTTAAGTGACTTGCTCAAGGTCACACAGCTAGTACAAGTGTCAAGTGTCTGAGGCCAGATTTGAACTCAGGTCCTCCTGACTCCAGGACCAGTGCTCTACTCACTGTGCCACCTAGCTGCCCTGATTTTTAATTACTTTTAAAAAATATTCTCATTGTCTTAGGAGCTTCTTACATATCATTGATGCATTTCTAGAAAAGTTTCCTGTATGCTGTATCCATCTTTCAAAAGTCCACACTAGGGTAAAGTGTTATCAAGTTGCTTAGGTCAAATTTGGATTTTAGCAAATGTTCTCCAAAAAAAAAAATGTGTCTTTCTATTGATTTTAAGACATCTGCAAAGGAAGAAAGTCATTATATTAACACGCAGTAGAAATGTTATTACATAAATCTTGAATGTCTCTGTCTGTACTAATTAAAATGCATAGAAGCATGAGTTACCATAATCCTCAAAAGGCTGCTGAGAGTCTAAAAAAATGTAATGGACCTTAATACACTTAAGTGCTGAACTAAAATGACATTTAACTCAAGTGACCCAGTATTCCTTCACAGACGTCACAATTTGCTTTATGCTAGGTTTAACACCGATTCTGGTCATTTCATTGAAATCCTATTGTCTTTGAATTACAGTAAGCATTAACTCAAGTTGTCACTGCTTTCTTGTAGCTCCCATAACACTGTCCTTTTCTTGTGCTCTATTGAAAAGAAATTATCTTGCTCTAATATTTTAAAGGCTACATTTTCAAACCAGAAGGGCTGATTCCCTTAGCGATGCTGTCTTTCTCAGTGTACCTTACAATATTCTCAGTTTGTTACAGGGTTGCTAGAGTTAGATTGCAAAGAACTTTAGGTAAAGTATTTTGTTCCACTATTTCTGGTATTTGAAATAAACCCTCTCTTTAAGTGAGCAAGAAAATCTCCAAACTGTTGAGGGTCTATTGACCACCCAATGAACCTAAATTATGGGACAGTGAATAAAAAACTGATGTTGGAACATGTTTCTGATCTAGCAATATCTCTCAATCGATGAATAAGCATTTGTTAAATCCTAGGGCAGCTAGGTGGCACAATAGAGGGGCCTGGAGTCAGGAAAACTCATCTTCCTGAGTTCAAATCTGCCCTCAGATATTTATTACCTGTGTGACCCTGAGGAAGTAACTTAACCCTGTTTGCCTCGGTTTTTTCACCTGTAAAATGAGCTGGTGAAAGAAATAGCAAATTACTCCAGTATCTTTGCCAAGAAAACTTCAAATGGGGTCATGAAGTGTCATATATAACCAAAAAAATAACCATCTTGAAATAAGAGAAGTTTAGTGCAACAATGTAGGTGACAGATTTTAAGGGCTTGAACTAGGGTAGTGTCTCTGTTAGCAGAGAGAAGAGGACTGATTCAAAATATGTTCTATTAAAAATTTTTTAAAAAAAGATATGTTCTAAAATGTTTATAGCAGCTCTCTTTGTGGTGGCAAAAAACTGGAAGTTGCAAGGATACCCATCAATTTGGGAATGGCTGAACAAGCTGTGGTACATGATTGTGATAGAAGACTATTGTGCTATAAGAAATGATGAGCTCGATGATCTTAATAGACTTGTGCAAAATAATGAAGAATGAAATGAGCAGAATTAAAAAAAACACTGTATACAGTAACAGCAATATTGTTTTAAGAATGACTTTGAGTGAAGAAGTTATATAAATACCCAAATTAAACATAAAGACATCTGAAGAAAGATGCCAGTGGGAGAAGAGAAAAAAAGAAAAAAATTGTCCATGATAACTTTATCATATATTTAAAAGGAATAGCGAGTTGTACATATTAGATTTGCAGTTTCATGTGCAATCATCTTTTTATTATATGATGTTATGGAAATGTTTGTTTTATCCCATAAATTAAAAAAAAATTTAAAAGAATGAAAAGATTTAGTAACTACTTGTACATGTGTGGTAAATGAAAGTAAGACATCAAGAATAATACTGAAGTTTCAAACCTGGGAGATTACAAGTATGCTTTTGACAAAAATAGGAAAGTTCAAAAAGGCGTGGGTTTGAAGAGAAAGATAATGTAATGAGATTTACAATACTGATTGGAATCCCATACCCACTCATACTTGCAACTCATTTTCTCCCTCCCACCATCTCCCAGAGAAAGGAGGCAGGATCATTACCCATAAGCCACTGCTCTGGAGAGCAGACATGAAGTTATGAACTGATATAAGAACTGATGCAAAGTGAAGTAAACAGAACCAGAATATTGTAACATCAGGATGATAAAAATGGATATTTTGAAGATTTTTGTATATGAATAATGAAATGATTAAAAACAGGAGGACAATTTATACAATATAATGATTTATATAACAACAATAAGGGGCAGCTAGGTGGCACAGTGGTTAGAGTGATGAGTCTGGAGTCAGGAAATCTGTCCTCAGACACTTACTAGTTGTGTGACTCTGGACAAGTCACTTAACTCTCTTTGCCTCAGTTTCCTCATCTGTAAAATGAGCTGGAGAAGGAAATGGCAGATGACTCCAGTATTTTTCCCAAGAAAAACCTAAATGGAGTCACAGAGAGTCAGACACAACTTAAAACAATTGAACAACAAACAACAAAACTGTAAAAGCAAATAATTTTGAAAGCTATAAGAATTGTGATTAACAAAATGACAATTAGTGATTCTAGCTGACAAATGACAAAGATGCTATCAATTACAAAAAGATGATTTAGGGTGCAGAAATAGATGGAGAGGTTGATAGGTAGATAGACAGACAGACAGACAGACAGACAGACAGACAGATAGACAGATAATAGAGTTGTATGTATGTCTACATATACATATACGTATACATATACATATACACGTACACACACATATACATACACATATACATATACATATACATATACATATACATATACATATACATATATCTGAGCATAGGCAAGGAATAACTATCACAAACCTAAGGTTCCCATTACTCTCAAGGAATGTTTCATGTTTTGAATATTCAGGCAATACAAAGAAATCCTTTCACATTTACACACACAGAGGTTACCAGTGACATTATCTTCAAACATGAAGGGCAAACATGAATAGCCACAGCTCAAGCAGAGTGATTGGGACTTTGCTCAAGAATATTAAATTTAGGGAGCAACTGGGTGGTTCAGTGGATAGAGTGCTGGGCCTAGAGTCAGGAAGACTCGTCTTCCTAAGCTCAAATCTGGCTTCAGAGACTCACTTGCTTGTGACCTTGGGCAAGTCACTTCAGAGACAGAGACAGAGAGAGAGAGAGAGTGAAACAAATTTCCAGCCCAAGACAACCTGGATGGTCAACAGGAAAGGTGTGCTGTTGCAGGCTAGGAGAGGAGCACAGTCCAGTGTGGGCTGTGCCTGCATGTGCCAGGCCAGAGCAAAACCAGGACAGGCCTCAGGGAACTGAATCTCTGGCCACTGAGGTGGTTTCCAGACTTCTCAACTCACAAACACCGAAGACAGCTTAGAAGGTCAGTGGGAAAGATCTGTCAGACTTGGTTGAGAGAGGAGCTCAGACCAGCCTTGGCCACAGTGCAGCCCCGGGTGGCAGCAGCATCTGTGGCAGCAGCAGTGGCTGCTTCCAGAGATCTCAGCCCACATGTGGTAAGGGGATCAAACAACTGGTAGGAAGGAGATTACAGGAATCTCTTCACTGGCACTGAGGCAGGATTCTGCTGCTTTTCCCATATTGGGATCTAGGTCTCAGTCCTGGGTGGCAATCCTGGCATGAGGAGGAATACTAGTATAACAGAGCTTATGGGAGCAGTGGAGAGGGAACCCTCCTCACAGTTCCAAGGCAAAAAAGAGTGCCTGTGGTCACTCATTGACCAGAGCACAGGCCAGGAGAGGAGTAAATGTCTCTCTTAGATCATAGATATTAGATCTTAGAAGAACTGAAAATTTATAGGGCCCTAGAAGTATCTCTGAAAACAGCTGCACAAAACCCCTGAAGTTTGGGACAGTACACCCTCCCCATTGGAAACAGAGCCCTACCTTAACAAAAAGTTAAAAAGTCAAGTAATTGGCTGGGAAAATGAACAAACAATGGAATAAAATCCAGACTATAAAAACTCACTTCAGTGACAAGGAAGAACAAAGTCAAAGCCCCTACATCCAAAGTCTCTAAGAAAAATGCGAATAGATCTCAGGCCATGGAAGAGGTCAAAAAAGATTTTGAAAGTCAAGTAAAAGAAGTAGAGGAAAAATTGGGAAGAGAAATGAAAGTGATGCAAGAAAGTCATGAAAAACAAGTCAACAGCTTGCTAAAGGAGATCCAAAAATACTGAAGAAAATAACACTTTAAAAAGTAGACTAGACCAAATGGCAAAAGAGGTCCAATGAGAAGAAGAATGCCTTAAAAAGCAGAATTGGCCAAACGGAAAAGGAGGTGCAAAAGCTCATGGAAGAAAATAATTCCTTAAAAATTAGAATGGAGCAAATGGAAGCTAATGACTCTATAAGAAATCAAGAAATTACAAGACAAAACCAAAGAAATAAAAAAATAGAAAATGATGTGAAATGTCTCATTGGAAAAACAGATCCAGGAGAGAAAATTTTAAAATTATCAGACTACCTGAAAGCCATGATCAAAAAAAGAGCCTACACATCTTCTTTCAAGAAGTTATCAAGGAAAACTGCCCTGATATTCTAGAACCAGAGGGTAAACTAGAAATTGAAAGAATCTACTGATCACCTCCTGAAAGAAATCCCAAAAGGAAGATTCCCAGGAATGTTATAGCCAAATTCCAGAGTTCCCAAGCCAAGGAGAAAACATTGTGAGCAGCCAGAAAGAAACAATTCGATCCAGATAACACAAGATTTAGCAGCTTCTACATTAAGAGACTGGAGGGCTTAGAATATGATATTCCAGAGGTCAAAGGAGCTAGGATTAAAACCAAGAAACATCACCCAGTAAAAGTAAGTGTAATCAATAAGGGAGGAAAATTGACACCAATGATGAAGGGGAATTTAATGCATTCTTGAGAAAAAAATGAGAGCTAAAGAGAAAACAGGAAAGAGAAATAATAAGGGACTTACTAAAGTTGAACTGTTTACATTCCTACATGGAAAGATGATATTTGTAACTCATGAGGCCTTTCTCATTATTAGGGCGGTTGGAGGGAATATATATAGACAGAGGGCACAGGGTGAGGGATAATATCTAAAAAATAAAATTAAGGGATGAGAGAAGAATGTACTGTGAGAGGTAGAATGGGCTAAATTATCTCACATAAAAGAGGCAAGAAAAAGCTTTCACAGTGGAGGGGAAGAGGGGGGAAGTGAGAGGGAATGAGTGAACCATACTCTCATCGGATTTGGCTTAAAGGAGCCAAGTTTCCATACACTTAGGTATGGAAATCTATCTTACCCTACAGAAAAGTAGGGGAAATGGGGGGGGGGTAATAGAAGGGAGGGCAGATTGGGGGAGGGACTTTCACAACATGACTATTATGGAAGTATTTTGCATGACTACACATGTATAACCTATATTGAATTGCTTGCCTTCTCAATGAGGGTGGGTGGAGAGGGAAGAAGGGAGAGAAGTTGGAACTCAAAGTTTTGAAAAATGAATGTTAAAAATTGTTTTTATATGCAACTGGGAAATAAGATACACAGACAACAGGGTATTGAAATCTATCTTACCCTACAGGAAAATAAAAGGGGAAGTGGATAAGAGAAGTAGTGGTGGGGTGGGGGGGGGGGGATGTAAGGGAGGGCAGATTGGGGAAAGGGGTAATCAGAATGCAGCATTTTGGGGATGGGGGAGGGGAGAGATAGGGAGAAAATTTGGAACTCAAAGTCTTGTGGAAGTGAATGTTGAAAACTAAAATAAATAAATAAATTGGGAGAAATAAATTGAAAGCTACTAGAGGGCATGGGGAAGTTCCTCTCCGGATATAACCTGTTTCTCCCCAATTCCAAGCAGCTGACTTCACTACAATGTCCCAGGGTCTCTGTCTCCTGGCCTCCTACTGGAAATGAACACTGTCCTTTGTGCACAAAACTACTATTTAAATCAGGGAAAGACAATGTCCAGTTTATGCCACCTATTTGATTAAAAGCAAAGATTAAATATTTTCCAAAATGTAGACCAAGCCCCTGAAAGCAGAGAATCTTTCAAGTTGTTTTCGGAAATATTTAGGTAAAAAATAAACAAATAAAAACAAACTTTTATCTAGTAGCTCTTACTAACCATTCCTGGAGGAGAAACAGAGCAAGGGGTATTGAACACATGCATGCTTCCTTTGTTTAGACTTTTTTCTTTTATAATTCTGCTTCATGGGAAGAGATGGAAGGAATCCTGGGTTTTTTTTTTTCTGAACTATGTAGAAAATAGAATTATGCTACACTGAGAAGAAATGCATAAAAGTTCTCAAATCTAGCTTCACCAGCAAAAATTTACCATCAATTTATTTTTGTTGTGAAAACATTAACCTTTCATTTTTTCTAATTCATTCACAAATCTATCACATAAAGTTATGATTGTAATAATCAATAGTATTTTTATTGTACATTAGTGCCTCACATGCATTTTTTATCTTCATAAACGTTGGAGTCCTTAATTCTAAAATATTAGCCCTGAGTCAGACTTGATTTTTAATTGCTATTCTTGTTCACAGCCAGCCAAACTTATTTGGCCACCCTGGGGCGAAGTATGTGGCATTACTCTGGAGATATCAGGAAATTCCCAGTTGCTCTCCAAATACTTCCCCACCTGCCTCACTAATGCCTGAAATTTCACAAATAAATCTTCATTTCTGTGTCTAAAGACAAATGGGCATTTCTTTTCCCCTCGGTAAAATACAAATCCCTGGGAGCAAGAGCAGATTAAGTCTTCTCTATAATTTATATCTTAGTGTGAATGAGTCCTTGAGATCCCTTCCTAAACTCCAGAGGCCAGGAAGACACTAGTTTTCTGTAGGGAAAAAAAGGAGCAGGGTAGATAGGACTGGAGCCGGAAAACAAAGGGAAGAAGAAAGAGAAGGCAAAAGGGTGTGACATTTTAAAAGTTCAAGAGACATAATTTTGGGGTCATTTAATAATTTTATTAATAATGCCAGAATGTTTGTTAATAAAAGGGTGATCATTTGGCCTTTTCTCTCTTAAACCAAAGACAGTCATGGTGACAGGCTCACATCTTGGTGATGGGCCTGTTGGAAGAGGGGTGTTCCTAAGGGTGGCAATCAACTCTGATGGGTTAACAATTAATGAGATGGTGAATATTACAATGAGGGACTGGACCTGAACTTTGATTATATTATTTACTTCTAAGTTACCCCCAGCCTTGGGCAATCTATTCAAAGAATTTATTCCCGCCCAAACCTGGATAGAGCAAAATGGCTTCCCCACCTGAGTGGGGTCTAGATTGAGGAGAAGGTTAGCTCTGAACATTAGACCTTCAGAGTCTGAGGTCTTGAAATGAGGATAAAAGAAAAAGGGGGAAATCGTAATCTCTCTGAATCATTGGTTATTAATAACCATTTCTCTCATTGAAAGCATTTAATTAGAAGTTTTTATCTACTGAACAATTTTTCCTTGTTTCCATTGAAATTCCACAAACAAAACATAGCATAACTAGATATATAATATAAGTACTATTTATTGCTAAAATGACCCTTTGGCTCCAAATTTGGGGAGAATGAGTCACCTGAGTAGAAATTCAAGATGACTTTATATTGGTTTGACATTGATACTGATTTGTCACCAAAGTCCAATATACAGAGAGGAAATGGATTGTCATCACAAATTCATTGCTCTCATTTAGTAGAGCCAGATAGAGAATCTGCACACACACATCTGAAATGATTAAAAAAGTCACTTAATGGAATGGCTAAGTAGTAGGCTATAGAGGACAAATGAGTTCATTGCTCATCAAACATGTTTTGTTTACATTGGGTCTAAGAGAAGCACGAGAAGTCTAAATTAAATCTTCACTTTTGCAGTACTGATTTTTGTAGATTTGTCAAATTAGTCCCAAATCCCAGAACATCCTTAGCGAGTAATGACTATTAATTGCAGTGATAACAAGGTTGTCAGGGTACGATAGGCACCACCACACAGTTAATAGGAAGGCAGTATTTGCAGAGCCTAACAGAGTACTTTGAACCTAGTAGGGACTCTGAGTGTTTGTTGATAAGGAAGAGGTTTGTTAACTTAATTATTATACATTATATCAATTCTTGATAATAAAGTACTTATCCTCCAGTGAAATTCCTCTCCATTGCCTTACCTCGACATGGAGATGAACCTGGTTCTCAAAGGCCAGGGCAGCAGAATGCAAACTCTGTCACATCCTACCAAGCTGGAAAAGCTTCAAAATGGTCCTGGCAACAAACCATATGTGCATCGTCCAAGCATAAGCCAAACTAAGCTCAGAGAGCTTCACTGCCAAAAGTCTCTCCACCATGTAATGATTTTTTTTTTAATTTTCTGGCCACAGCAACTCTTGGGAAACAGTCTACTAAGGGGCTTAGGGAAGATGGAGAAGTTGGGGTCTTCATCAGGGAAGTGGGTATGTACCCTAATGAGATGATCGATGTTTTGAAATATTGAAGGAAAGGTGGCCTTATTTAGCCACCAGGTAATAATTTTTTTGGCCACAGTAACTTTTGCAATCAGCCTATCAAAGAGGGTTGGAGATGGAGAAGAGGAATATGTGTGTTAATGAGATTACAAGTTTTTTTTTAAATATTGAAAGTCCTTTTAATAAAAATTCTCGAAGGATTATATAAAGGAAGAATGAATTAGATTTGGGGAATAAAGAATAGACAAGATCTACTTCCTTTACATAGGTTCAAAAGACAACCTTCTTGATGTGTCCAGATGAGTAATTAAAAATAAACAGGGTGGGGGGAGGGGTGCTGGTAAATGTTTAACAATGGCTGAGGGGTAGAATGGAATGTATACACAACAGACTAAAATTTAGTTTCCGTTGTTAACATTTTCTTCATCACTTAAGTTTAGACAATCAACAAAACAGTAAATCAAGTCCTGATTTGTAGTGTTTGCCTATTTCAGAGGTATAAATGCTCATACTGAAATTTTAATAATTGGTCATTCCAGCACTGGAGATAATTGAGGATAACTCAATCTTCTATGTACTCATGATCGGAGAAAAGACAATTTGGTCCTTGCTCCTATGGAGGTTTATGTAGTGGATAGATTATGGAACCTGGGCCATCCTCGGTTGTCTTGACTTACGTCTTCCCACTGGATTTTGATGACTCTGGAGGAGGGTGAAGCTGATGACTTTGCACAGTTCTACCTCACTCAAATCTGATTCACCCACAAGTCAAGACGTCAGATCGCCAAACCTAGAATCAAGAAGACCTGGATTCAAGTTGTGCCCCAGACATTTGCGATTTTTTTGATCCCAGACAATTTACTTAACTTCTCTAGGCCTGTTTCCTCATCATCTAAAATCCGGGAGCCAGACTGAATGACCTCTATAGTACTTTCCAACTCTAAATCTAACTACCAAATCTAAATCTAAAGGCAGGCCCCAAAGAACGGGGAATCACAGTGATGAAATCCCAGGTGTGGTGATATAGGGCAGTTTTACTGCATTGACAAGAGGGCAGACAAGAGAGCAAAAGTTAAGATAGAGAGAGGAATCCGGATACTCTGGGTGTCAGCATCCTGAGACAAAGACCCAGCTTCCTTGCACTGATTTTTGCTCTGTACTCTGAGTAAAATGTGTTCTTCCTTCATGGGCTAGAATTATTTTAAGATTCATCCTCTTTTCCAAACAAAAATATAGTCAGTCAATGGGGTCTTAATCAAGAGTATTTTAAATGTCTAAAGTTCTAGGATTTAGAGCTGGAATGAAGCTCAGAGAGGATCTAGTTACACCAAATCATTTTACCAATGAGAAAAGTAAGGTCCAGAGACTCATCCAGGGTGCTGCACAGGTCATGTGTTGGAGAGGAATTCAAACATTCTACCTCCAAAATCAGGGCTATTTGGGGGGAGTTGGGGAGAAAAGGAAAAGAATAAGCATTTATATAGCACCTACTGTGTGTCAGGCACTGTGCTACGTGCTTTACAAACATTATCTCATCTGATCTGTACAACAACTCTAGGAGGTAAATGTTATTATTATCCTCATTTTAGAGTTAAGGAAACTGGGGCAAATAGAGGTTAAGTGACTCCCAGGGTTACGCAGTTAGTAGGTGTCTGAGACTGGATTTGAATTCCGATCTTCCTTTCAACTATGCCATACTACTATACTAGCTACACAAAACATGAATCTCTATGGCACTAAAAGGTCTTGGTCAATTCAACTCAATGGATACTCTTTTCTGACTTTTTTTTACCCTATATCCCCCATCTCCAAAACAGTCCTCTCCCTCAAAATCATGCATAAACTGAAAATAATACATGAGGCCGGAGTAATGAAAACTATGATATTGATAACAAGCATTTATAAAACCCGTTGTCGTTATGTTACGTGGTGTTATTTGACTCTAACAACCCTGCGAAAGCAGGTGCCCCCATTATACAAATGAGGAAACTAAGGTAGAGAGAGGCTAAATCAATAATAGTCAATAGTCAATAAGCATTTATTAAGCACTGTTTTAAGTGCTGAGATACCCTCAAGTTGCTTACGAACTAATGAGGGCAAACAATGCACCAAAAGAAAGCTAAAAAGCAGCAAAGGGAAGAGGGGGCAGAGGCATGATATTCATGAATCAAAATCCAGCAGAGCACCTGATGGAAAATGAAAGGGACTCAGTGACTTTCCTGCAGTCCCACAGCTGGTGCTGAGGCAGGATTTGAACTCAGGTCTTCTGATTCCAACTCCAACACTCTATCCATTACTAGATCTTAATGAATAGAAAAGATTTTGCATATTCTGACACTTAAGCAAATATTTAAGATGACACCAAGCGCTGGGTATTTGGATGTGTGCCACACGAGAACAGTTGGAATTCTGAAAATTCCAGTTTCCGGTAGAAGAAATTAGTAAGGTAGAAAATAAATACATGAACTAAAGAAGGGTGAGAGAGTCCTCTTTTGGCCCTTCCCTGGGTGTATTGGCCATGAAAGGAAGACTAGTTCAGGGAAATTCTGTGAGTAGACTGGAGGGAAGTTAGCGACTCAGTGTTTAGGGGGGAAGAACATTATAGACTTAGACAGCAGGGAAACTGAGGCCCAGGGAGAAAGGATTAAACATCATCAGTGACCAGTAGAGCTATGAGAATCATCTTCACTGTAGCCAAAATTAATAATAGGCACAAATGGAGACTGTTAAAGCCTGATTTATACATTTGTCTGTCTCAATTTAAAGTCAATGTGGCACAATGAACTTGCACAATTACCCTGGGAAGTTGGGACAATGGGGAGGGAAAGCTGCAAATGTTCATTATAGATGAGTCAGGAGTTATTGTTTGCAATTTATTTTGATTTTAAAAAAAGTGCCATTGTGATTCTAGCCTGAGAGAAGAGGGACCTAAGCCTAGAACAATAACACTTGGCAAGGGAGACCCAAGCGTAGAACAATGACACATTGCAAGAGGGACTTAAGCCTACAAGAATGACACATGGTCCTCAGGTACAGAAAATTATTGATTTGCCAGTAGAGACAAGAACCCACTCATTAATGACTCTAAGGCATGAATTTTCAATCCACTTTTGATGATTAAGAGGAGTTAGGGACAATGCCACCAAGGAGGATTAGTTCAGAAACAGAGAAGAAGATTGGCCTCCATGCCAGGAATGCACTCTCCCTTTACCTCCACCTCTTGAAATCACTGGTTTCCTTCCAGACTCAGCTCAGATTCTGCTTCCTACATGCAACTTTTAGTAACCATTCAGTCAATAAGTATTTATTAAGCATTAAACTATGTCCCGTGCACTGGGGCTACAGCTGCTCATGTCCTTCCTCCGAAAACTACCTTGTATTCATTTGATATATATTTCTATATGTATGTTCCTATTGTATCCCCAGATAGAATGTAAGCTCCCTCAGGAGAGACACTTTCGTCTTTCTGTTCCTAGCAATTAACACAGTGTCTGACACATAGTACTCTCCAGTACTCAAATGGGCCTATAAGTTCATTGGTTCAGGGCTTCCTTCCAGTGATGCAAATCTGTGCCTGCCTGATTACTGATGTTCTCCCAAAAATTCATCATAGAGAATTCAACCGAAGTGCTAGGGATCTCTTTGCTTTCTCCCAACATTAGTGGTGCAAAGTTATGGAGAAATGGATCTCTGCTTGTCATGTATTGACGTAAAAAACCACAAATTAACATTATATATGTTTGCATCATATTTTTTATTTTGTTAAATATTTCCCAATTGCACTTTAGGGGCAGGCAAGAGTTTGATGTCTCTGCCCAATATCATGAAGGCACCCCTTGGAGCCCTCTGGCTGTCTGCCTATCATCCCTCACTCTTACCCACCCATCTTCTTTTTGTCATACAATTCATTGGTGGCAACCATTACCCCATAGTCTTCAGATTCCTTGCTAGCTATATGTTGCAGCCTGCAGATAGAATGCTGGGTCTGGAGTCAGAAAGACCAAAGTTCAAATCTGCCCTCTGATATTTACTTGTGACCCTGTGCAAGTCACTTATCCTCTCTGCCTCAGTTTCCTCAAATGTAAAACAGAGTGCCCACCTCACAGGGATGTTGTGAGAATCAAAAGAGATAGTAAACCCTTGGCATAGTGCTCAGCATATGGTGAGTGCTTAATAAATGCTTTTTCCATTCCCCTTCCCCTATCTTGCACCTTTCTATTGCCATTTGTGTGATTCTCATCTTTAGTTTTTCAGAGGCAGCGGTCTTCCAAGTCTGACTTCCATACAAATAATTCCAGTAAAATGTTAGTATTGACAAAATAGGCTTTAGCTTTCATGGGAAGCTTAAGAGCAGGAAAAGAACTATGTAATTTCCCAAACACAATCTAGCCTGCTTTCTTCCTCCTTTTTAACTCTAAAAACCTCTATAGACCGTCCATCCAAATAAGGATTAAAATCTGGGCAATAGACATTCTTCACTAACTGGTTTTTCTCTGTGTGGATATGCAGGCCAGAGAGTTGCCTAGGTCACTAAGAAACTATGTGGCTTGCCCAGGGTCACAATCCAGTAGCCATTAAATGTGGGTCATCCTTGCCAATTTTACAACCTTTGGCTCCATGCTGCTCCTCATACATAGGAATGGTAAAATAAGTTTGAGATTTGTGAGGGGAGGACACACTACATGCTAGGGTTACAGAACAATAAAAACCTCACATGGGAGATGACACTTAGGTGGAGCTTTGATAGAAAATAAAACCTAGGGATCCTAATAGGTGGAATTGAAAAGAGCAGATATTCTAGGCATGGAGGACAGCCTGTGCAAAACTGTATAGCAGGAAGGTGGAATGTTGGGAATGCAAGTAAATGGGTAAGTATAGGCAAAAGGTAGAGTATATGAAGAAGAGTAATATGGAATAAACCTGGAAAGGTAGACAGGAGCCAGATTGTTTGAAAGCCACAGAGAAGATTATATTTTTTTCCTAGAGACCGTTAAAAACTGGAATTTTTTTTAAGCCTGTAGAGTTTTTCAGAGTTGAAAAGGAAGAGGAAAGCAGGCTAGATTGCTTTGGGGAAATGACAAAGCTCTTTTCCTGACCTCGAAAGGCATGATATGGCCTTGCTTGTGCTTTCAGAATATGATTTTGTAAACTGTGTGAAGGGCAGGTTGGAGAGGGGAGAGACTGGCTTCAAGAACACTCATTTATGTAGCTGTAACTCACAGTAGTAGTAGTGTTCCTGGACATTCTTTAAACAATCCAGACTTTCTCATTCTTCACTATTTCCCAATTTGGCATGTGCTTCTAGTTACAGCTGGAACCAGGAGAATGTCGCCAAAATGCAATTTGTAAAAATGGACATGTTTGTGGGTGTTCTTTTCCTTCCTGGAACCAAGAAGTATCAGAAATCTTGAAAGAGAATGAAGTGCCCATAACTTCTCCAAACCAAGTTTAACAGATAGTGCCAAGCCTTATCATTGCCCAGATTTTGAATCCTAAACCCCTGGGTTGAGAATATAGTCAAGAGTGACTTAATTAAGGGGGCAGCTGGGTGGTGCAGTGGATAGAGCACTGGGTTTGGAGTCAGAAAGACTCCTCTTCCCGAGTTCAAATCCAGCCTCAGGCACTTATTAGCTATAAATCATTTTACCTTGTTTGCCTAAGTTTCCTCTTCTGTAAAATGAGCTGGGAGAAGGAAATGGCAAACCACTCCAGTATATGAGCCAAGAAAACCCCTAATGGAGTGACAGAGTCGGACATGACTTAAATGACTGATCAGTAACAAAGTTTAATTAAAGTTTGGTAGAGGGAGTGGAGGCCTTCATCCCCGTTACTGGCTCCTAACACTGTCAGCTCTGGGTTTGAAATGTGCCAGGCAAAGAAAACAAACAACAGGATTGGGGGGAGGGATGAATGATGGAGAGATGAATAAATTTTGATTCACAAACTGTTCCTATCTCTGTTCTTCTTTTTCTATCCCTAGTGTTTAGTACAGATAAAGTACTTAGTAAATAAATGCTTTTTATTAGTCATTCATATACCTGGACTGCATTGAATTGGTTAAGAGTACTTCCTATAGTGCTCTAAATTTCAAGATTAAGGATAATAAAATTATAGACTTAGAGCTAGAAGGTATCTTAGGAGTTATTCTACCTCCTCATTTTTCTTAATGGAAGCTGAGACCCAAGAGGTTGAGTGACTTGCAATCTCCTTTAGGACACAGACTATTTCATTTGTATCTTTTTTATCTTCAGTGCCTGGTACACAGCAAACATGTAATAAATGTGTGTTGGTTGTTTGTTCAAGGTTACACAGGTTGTAAGTGACAGATCCAATAAATGAACTCAGGTCTTCTGCCTCCAAATGCAACATTCTTGTCACTGCCCAGTCTCATGTTCATGTACAGTATTTGAAGCTAGCAGGGATGGGTGGAATTCAGTCATAATTGTCTCTCCAAAACACATTTTCATATAGTAAACAATCACCCTTGCCCTTTATGGATACTGCCCTTTGGTCATACATTAAGTCACCAGGCATGTAGGGCCATTAG
This sequence comes from Trichosurus vulpecula, assembly GCF_011100635.1. Lineage (NCBI taxonomy): Eukaryota > Metazoa > Chordata > Mammalia > Diprotodontia > Phalangeridae > Trichosurus > Trichosurus vulpecula. The sequence continues at coordinate 356,124,788 of NC_050574.1, forward strand.
GTAAGATTTACAGAGCACAGCTGCTTCTGAGTGGTCTCTGCTGAGTTTTCTTACCAAGAGAAGTTGAGCAAGTGACTTCTAGACTTGTTGCTCATTAATTCTATCTTTAAATCATGTGAGAAATACCAAGAATTTCCTGGAATTTAAGAATCATATACTTATAGTCATGGACCTCATGAAAAAAAAAGGCTAATAAAGTTCATAAGACTAGAAACCATTTTGGGTCTGTCAGACATGAGTAGACAGGGCTTCAGAAAAACAACCATCTATATCATTAAAAATTTATTTATTCAAGTTTAATATGCCTTGCAATGAATTTGCAGTTAACAAAGAGCAGAATGTGTTTTTGTAAGAATTTATCAAGGAAATACCAGCCCAATAAGGCCATTTATTTCCTGAGACAGTATCAAGTAGATTATGCCTTGCACGTGATGCCTGTGAGTATTAATTCTAGTTTCATAAATTAGAAATGATGGTATCTTGCATTTGTGATATAACACAGCTTTTGATGAAAATCTTCTTAAGACACTTTACAACTTTATGCTCATGTAAAGTTAAATCTGCTCTTTTTCCCCCGTGTCACTAAAATATAAACATTGTATATGTTATAGGTGTTCTATAACTTGGATAAGAAATAATGAACATTTTTCATCAGAAATAATTTTCTATTGACCATGGGCAAGTGACTTCACCTCTGGGGCCTCAGTTTCCTCATCTGCAAAATGAGAGGGTTAGGCAAGAGACTCTTTTAAGCTCCTTCCAACTCTAAATTTATGATTCTAATTCCTCTTTCAAAATTCTGATACCAATATTTTTTTTTCTTTTTTTTTTATTTTTAGTTTACAACACACGGTTCTACATAATTTTGAGATCCAGATTTTCTCCCCTCCCTCCCCGCTCCCTCCCCAAGGCGGCATGGAATCTCATATAACTACCATGTATAACTTCGCATTGAATTAATTTATACACTAGTCAAGTTGCGGAAAAGAATTATGACCAATGGGGTGAATCATGAGAAAGAAGAGACAGAACCAAAAAAAAAAAACCCAAAAACCAAAACAAAAGAGAAGAAAAAAGGCGAGCATGAAGTGTGCCTCAATCTGCATTCAAACTTCACAGTTCTTTCTCTGGATGAAGATAGCATTCTCCATCGTGAGTCCCCTGGAGTTGTCCTTGCACCTTACGTTGCTGAGAAGAGCGAAGTATGTCAGGTTTGGTCCTCACAGAATCCATATATCTGTGGTTGCGTACAATGTTTTCCTGGCTCTGCTCCGCTCACTCAGCATTATATCGTGTAGGTTTTTCCAGATTGTTATGAAGTCCGCATCATCCCCATTTCTTATGGCACAATAGTATTCCATTACTTTCATATACCACAGCTTTTTCAGCCATTCCCCAATTGATGGGCATCCCTTTGATTTCCATTTCTTGGCTATCACAAAAAGAGCTGCTATAAATATCCTTGTACATATGGGTCCTTTTCCCGCTTGTGTGATTTCTTTGGGATACAACCCTAGAAGTTGATACCAATATTTTGACACAGAATTTACCATTACTCACCATAGTACATAAAATTACCTATGGATTTCTCCTACTTGTTAAAGTAAAAACTGGGAAATTTAAGAGCTGGAAGGGACCACAGGATCAGTCTAGTCTAACCCCACTCATTTCACTTATTTATTTAAGAAATATATTTTGCAGATGCTTTTTGTCTTTATATCATAGTCATTTCTAGAAAGGCAACAAAGAACCTTTCTCCTCCAATCTTTCTCCCAGACTAAATCTTCATTTATAAAAGAAAAAACAGTTAAGTAAAAACACAGGACCTAGTAATTGCATCTAACAATATACATAGTGTTCTGCCCCCTACGATATAGGTCAGCATCCCCTTCTCTCCACTGTGAGAAGGGAGATAGGTTTCATTATCTATTTTCTAGGACTGTCTCTGGATTTTGGTCACTTGGTGTTTGATCTTTTAGTGTCCTTTGCCTTTCTATTGTCATAGTCATTGTGCCTAATGTCTACTAGGTGCCCATTATTTCACTTTGAATTGGTTCATACAGATTTTCCCATATCTCTCTGAATTCCTAATATTCATCATTTCTCATTGAATAAGTAGATTCCATTACATTCATATATCATAGTTTTTTCGAACATTCCCTGGTTGGTGGACACTTCTTTTGTTTCCAGTTCTTTACTACAGCACAAGTACTGCTATCAATACTTGGCTTTATACTGGATCTTAGTTTCTGGTCTTGGCCTCCTTGGCTAAAACTCGTTATTCTACAGAAGAATAAATTAAGGATTATGCAAACTTTTTTTTCTCTTGACATCTGAGTTGGTGTTCAATGAATAATAAAACCATGATTTTTAAAAGGGGGAAATGTATCAAAGTATATCCCTCCCTCTTAAAAATAGCCAATTTACTCTTTTTTTTTCATTTTAAATCTTATATTTCTGAGAAAGAACATGATCTCTTAATTTATCCAAAAAAATCAGACAAAAAATTGCAGGGAAGCTTCATTAGCTTAATATCAAACCATAGATTTAGAGTTAGAAGGGGCCTTAGAATTCACCTTGTCCACTCCTCATTTTAAAGATAAGGGATCCTGAGGTTAAATGACTTGCTGAACACCCCACACATATGAAGTCAGGGGTGAGGGGAGATTAAGATTAAAACTCAGGTTCTCTGGCTTCAAATCCAGCACTGATTCCATTGTTCTATACTGCCTCCAAGTAAAAAGTGAGGTTAAATTTATATACAGACTAGAACTATCATTCATCAGAAGATAGGAAACTTGGGGCATGTTTCTGCTTCCAGAACTAAATGCGGCCCCTCTGGTGTCTACTACAATGCCTGGAACATAAGAGACATTTAATAAATGTTTATAGATTGATTGGGGCAGGTTAGTCAGTTGGAAGGCCATTCTAATTGGGAAAATAACAACTGTAGATTCTTGTATATAGCAGTATTAATCACTTTCCAGTATAACTTTAAAAAAAAACTCAGGATTTTCTGTCACTAAATATCTGCTCAGTCTCCTCACCCAGGAAAAAGAGGGAGAGAGAGAGAGAGAGAGAGAGAGAGAGAGAGAGAGAGACAGAAACAGAGAGACAGAGAGAGAGACAGAGACAGAGAGACAGAGACAGAGAGACAGAGAGACAGAGAGAGACAGAGAGAGAATGAACCTGCGTTCTTAAAGGCTTTACCCATGGAGCACAAGTTTCAGCAGGTCTTGACAAGTAAGTAAATAGCTGTCAAGTATGGGCCTGGAGATGATAGCCAGAATTCTACCAGAACTCAAAGTCAAACTCCTTGGCTTGTAGTTTAGAGATGCATCTTCTTCCCATTTTTTCAAAATGGGAACTTTGACCCTTCTTCATTCCTGTGACAACTCTACCATTTTTGCAAAGAGATTTCATTGGCAGTGCCTAAACAATAATATCAGCTAGCTCTTTCAGAGACCCTTTGATAGGTTGGTCAGGACTGACCACCTCACTTACAGATCAGGAATGATCTGATCTGTCATCATGAATTCTAATGACTGCTGGGTATGGAGGAATCTTGGATGGTAAATGCTTAACAAAGATAGCTTGTTTCTGTGTATGACTTTATATCAAAACAGTTTATTCTGAAGTATAAAAGAGGAAAACCATTTTGGCTTAGTGGGTCAATCTGGAACACGGGTACCCTACTTGCCAGTAAAGTGTGCCTCCTCTGAGATGTGGCCACCAGCCCCCTGGAGTAGGAGTGGAGCCCTGAAGAGCAATCACACTCATAAAGGTCATCAGTCACTCAAGTCTGCAGGTCCCTGGGACCTACTATCACCATTTCCCTCAAGTCCAACAGTGTCTAAGATGTATTATCACACTTGAAGTTTGAATGCTATCTAAAATGACACATGAACACTGAGTATGCCAAATGCATTTATGTTTGATGTCATAATACGTGGATCTCCATTATTTATCACAGAGATTCTTGAACCCCTACAGCAGACCTAGGACGTCCTTCTTCCATACCAATTGATTTAGACCGATCAAAGTCAGTAAGGTGCTCTTTTGCTATCTGCTTAGGATTCAATTACCTATCAGCCATGTCCTTTCTAGTACACATTTCCTATGTATAGTTAGTTGTGCTTATCCAATGGCTAAGGCTCTATAATCCTTTCAAGTTAATTAAAGAACTGGTTGTATTGTAGGAAAACTCCTTAACACCTCCTTTACATTATCATGCCCTTTCCATAAGTATTGATTTGATTGCTGTTCTCAGAACAAGGTGTTGAAGGGAAAGAGATACGCAGGCAGCAACTGGCATGGTTGATGGAAAGAAGTACAGGGTAGATGGAGTTGCAGCATGGTGTAAACCTGATAGATATTGTGGATTCAAAGGGATGCATTCACTCATCAATTTAAAACAACTCAGCTCTCAGGCAGAGTTCCAAACCTGAATGCATAAATCCCTAAGACCTTGTCTCTAGAGATCTGATCTAGAGGATACTCTTTCAGGAAGAAACTGGAGAGTGGAGAACAGGAATCATAGTAACACGTCCAGGGTGGATGGAATTCAGCAAGGTACATGGAAAAGAGAACTGAACTTGGAGTCAGTGGACCAAGACTAGAATCCGATCTCCCCTACCACCTGTTTGTTTGGTTGGTTGTTGCTGTTGTTCCTCAGTTCTCAAAGAGGACCGATGATGTCAGTAGGGTGATGTCTTAACTTGCAAGTGAATTGGATTTAAGTGAGGCAGAGCTGTGCAAAATCACCAGCCTCACTCTCCTCCAGAGCCATCTGGGTCCAGTGGCAAGATATATGTCAGAATGATTGGCAATGGCCCAGGGTGCAGTGAGTGACCTCGGCCTTTTTAAGCTAAGGTCTTTCCCTGAAGCAACACCCATTCAGTAGTTAAAAAGGTAGGTAAGAATTGAGGCAAAAGATGACCTAGTTTGCCTTCATAAAAGAATCATTCTGGGTGGGGAAGACTCTGGGGCACCAGGAGGGGCTACTATCTGTATGACCTATGGCAAATCCCTTAACTCCTTGGGGCTTCGGTTTTCTCATCTATAAAATGAAGGCATTGGCAAAAGCAATCCCTGCCCTCAAGGAGCTTACATTCTAATAGGGGACACACATATATAAAAAGGTATATACTACATATATACAAAACAGATAAAAGGAAAACTTAAGAAGGGAGATGTTAGTAGCTAGGCATGCTGCGAAAAGCCTCCTTCAGAAAGTTTGCTGGAACTGAAATCTGAAGGAACCTGGGGTGAGGAGGAAGAGTATCTCAGGAATGAGGGTCAGACAATTAAAAGGGACAGAAATGAAAGATAGATTATTGTGGGTGAAGAACATCGGTAGCCCAGGATGGCAGAACTATAGAATACACAGAAGAGAATGATGTGGGAGAAGACTGGAAAGATAGGAAGAGGCCAGGTCATAAAGAACTTTAAGTGACAAATAAAGGAGTTTAAATTTGATAGTAAAAATAATGGGGAGCCAGGGGAATTTATGGAGTTATGGGGTGACACAGACAGATGTATGCATTAAGAAAATCACATTGGCAGCCATGTGGAGGAAAGATTGAAGAAGTGAGTCTTTAGGCAGGGAGTCTAATTAGAAGACAATTAGAACAGCCCAGGTAAGAGGTGATGAGGGCCTGAACCAGGATGGATGGTGTCCGTGGGAGTGGAAAGTAGAGGGCATTTTCAAAAGATGTGGAGTGATTGAGGGTTTCACACACAAGGTGAGTGAGAATGTGAAGTCAGGGATGCTACTATATGTGGGAACTTGGGTGACAAGAAGGTAGTGATACTCACTAAAGTACTAAGGAAGTTCAGAAGAGGGGTGGGTCCATTATTTCTTAGGTGAGAAAACTGAGAACCAGAGAGAAGTAATGTTACTTCCCAAAGGTCACACAGCAAGTTTGCAATCAAACCATCTCGTTGACAGTATTTATTGCTGATGCTAATTCTACTTCTCAATGCTGTGTTTACCGTTTTCCTAAGAAACAATGATGGATGCCCTGGTAACACCACTCCAATGTGCTGCCCTTCTTTTTACCTTTTTTATCTGAATTTTGCATTCTTCCACCTCAGTGCTATGAGCAATCAGTGTTTGTAGTCAAAGTAAGATGAAATAAAATAATTCAATGCTAACATCAGAATATGCCCGGAGCTCATGAAAAATGAGAGGAGCTTGCCAAAATCTTTGCTCTTTGCTAGGACATGTTCATTCAGTAGAAGAGTCAGACCCAACCTTTTAGAGCAAAATCTGAAACTGGGAAAACCACTCTTTGAATACAAAGTGCAGAATGAAACTCAGGGGGTTGCCCAAAGACCTACACTCGCAAAAGGTCTACCCCAAACTTAAGGAAACTGAAACTTTCAAGTCTCACTCGGCTCTGGGGCACTTTTTCAACCACATTGTGTGACGTACATTGTGAAACATCACAGACCTGTTCAGGGAGATATAACCCGGAGTACTAAAAATAAACAGAAATGTCTAACAATTAGAGCATGGCATAGATGGGGAAACATTCTCCTGCATCCTAAATTTAACTTTCTAGAAGATCAGCTTGTGTGGTGGGTGCATTCAACAGTCAAATAACTTACCCAGAGTGAAATTTACACAGGTACTCAGGTAACAGCATCCTTTTATTTATTTATTTTTTTAAGGAAGGACCCTTTTATACTATATTTGGTTTCTTGTTGCTTTGGTTTTTTTTGGGGGGGGGGGTCTGGACCTGATTTCATCAGATGATTTCATAAGCATATGTGACCTTACCTTCTACATGAAGCCTTTCCTAATTCCCCCAGCTGTTGATGCCTTCCCCTCCCGACCTTATCCCTACAATCTTGTTTGTATATATTTCATATACATTTATATATACATAAGAGACTGCATAGCCTCACAGCTAGAGAACTGGAATAGGAGCATAAATACCTGGGTTCAATGTCTTCCTCTGACTCTAAGTACTCTAGCCCACTCTTTAAGACCATGAGTTTCAGAGAAGGTGCTGCCATGGAGTGGTAGGAGTTTCCTCACCTGGCTGTTCCACGTATCAAATGAAATCACAGCTCCTGTCCTTATCCTATAATGAAACAACTTGGTTCCACCTATGACATATTCATAAGCCTGACTATTGCTATTCCCTAACACATTGCCACAATCAAATCATAAATATTCAGGCTGTCATTGCTTTTAGATGTAACATATACCTACAGCCTACAACAGAAGGATTTAGGCCTCTGGGTTAGCTAGGTGGTACAGCAGATAGAGTACTAGCCCTGCATTAAGGAGGACCTGAGTTCAAATCTGTCCTCAGACACTTACTAGCTGTGTGACCCTAAACAAGTCATTTAACCCTAATTCCCCTCTACCTTGCAAAAAAAAAATGATGCAGCCTTCGGAAAGGCAAGGGTTCCCTTTGTTTGACACTTAATACAGTACTAATTAATCAATTAACTGGTTGGTTGATTGTTTGATGGGATTGTTCTCAGTATGGAATCCTCAACAATCAATGTAAAACTTTAGCTTAAAGTCTTAGAGAATTTCCCTGAATACTGCAAGCACCCTATTCGCTAATCCAGTTTGCCTTTCACTATAAGTACAATGGGGAGAGAAAACTAATTGTCCTTAAATTCCAATAAAAACTTTGAGAGTTAATTAATATTTGAGTCAGGAAGAGTTGGTTGAGTTCAAGTCCTGACTCTGATATGTACTAGCTATGTGAGCTGGTAAGTACTTAATAAATGCCTGACTGACTCGACCTCAGGCATGTTGCTTAACCTTTCAGCACCTGCCCCATTCAATACTGTAAGACTACAGGTTATGGACAAGTTGCAAATCTACGTTATTGGAAGGAATTTCTGGGAGATCATCAAACAGATAAAATCACAGGGGCTGCAATAAAGTAAGGGAGAAAAAATCACTATTTTACAAACCATCTCAAATATTTACAAAATAGCATCTATCTGGCTCAGATTCGTGTTGATTCAAGTCATCGATTGTGGCTATTTTCATAAGGCTGCTGTTGAAGGCAATTCCCTGCTCTCTAAGTGGCAGCTAAGGTCCCAAACTGCCAGCTGTGGTTGTTATGCATAAAAAGTGACTAGATGAAGGAAGAGGAAGTGACAGGCAAAATAAGCAGACACTTGTGCACTTGGCCCTAAAAGGAAAAAGAAATCAGCAAAGAATCCATCTTGGTCAAAACATGTTCTGAAAAAGAATGCAGAGTAGAATGCAAAAGAAGCCTCCATAAACTAAACTATAATTACACAATCTAGACCTTGGGGAAATGACTAGTTATAGGACCACAAGGCTTTAGATCATGACTGTGGCGAAAATTTAAAGTTGGAAATATACAAATAAGTCAAATAAATCAGTCTTTTTTTATTAACAAAAAAGATGTTTATACCCCAAGTATAAAGCACTGACTATTGAATCAGCTGCAGGAATTGTAAGTCAGTAATACATTCAATAAATCAGATGCAGGAACTATCCATCATCTCCAGCCATTATAAATCAGTTGTGTTCACCAAGCAGTTGCATGACTTGGAAATCACTCTCCAGATTAATAAATCAGTCACTTCCAGATCTATGAATAACTGACATGACCCATAAATCACAGGACTACCATGCTCCTGTTTCATAAATCAGCAACCTTATATGTATAATTGAGAATTTAAGAACACTTATTATGAACAATTTTCTAAACACCAGACCTGAATTCCCACTGTACCATGAGACGTTATGTATTAAAAAAATGAGAATTTTTCAGTGTTTACCATCAAGCTCTGAGTTGAGACGTAGCCAGTTCTTGTGAATACTGTCATCTTGTATGGACAACAGGGACATATTATATGGAAAAGTACTTCCAACGGATAAACAGTGATAACTTTCAAACAAGGTCAATGGATTCAAGTGGAATTTATTTACGTTGGCTCTTGTGAAGTTCCTTTTATGAACTTCCTTTCAGAGTTTGGCAATATGGCTATGACTACTACATTTCTGAACTAAGGGAACTATCTAGTTAATTTAAAAATAAAAACTTTTAACAAGCCTTCTTTAAAGTCATGCGAGATATACATATACATGAATATATGTATTAATATGAACACACATATATGCATGTGTATATGTAGTAATTAATGCATATATACATATGTGCCTATATATACATACAAATTCTACAGATAAGATATATGTATAAATACATACATTCATTAATATATTTCCATACATCTAGATACACACATATATATGTATATACACATATGTGTATGTGTGTATGTATATATGTTTGACCTCTAATATCTTCACTGTTGTTGTTGTTTGTCCTTCATTCTCAAAAAAGACCATGACATCAGGACAGTGATGCCATGATGTGCAAGTGAATTGGATTCAAGTGAAGGAGGGATGTACAAAGTCACCAGCTTCACTTTCTCCTCCAGAACCATCTGGGTCCAGTGGCAAGATTTTAGGTCCCAGACCAATCCCGACTTGGTCACTGATTCACTGAGGTGAATGTAAATAACAATTTCTTCTGTTTTGGCCGGAAACCCTGAGGGTCTTCCCCTCTCAGATTGATTTTTTTTTTTCTGACTTCGTCAAAGAGGCCATTCTCTGTCTCCTTTTTACCTGACCTTAATCACTGAATGGGTGCTGCCTCAGTCAAATGAGACCTGTTAACGACCTTAGCTTAAAAAGGCCAAGTTGTCCCACTGCATCCTGGGACATCTCCAGTCACCCTGATCTTCATTGTAGGAAATTCCTGCCTGCTCACTCACCCAGCCATCCCCCATTAAGACTTCCTGATGACTACTCTAGAATTTACAGTTTTAAGAAGTTGCTTTCAGAACTAAGAGTTTCAATTACTTGCCCAGAATAAGACATCCAAGACGTCTGCAGTGTGACTTGAACCCACCTCTTCTTGACCAGAAGGCTTTCTCTGTATCTCTGATGCCTTGTTGAGTCTCACACCTACACACATGTGCACATATACACACATGCAGACACAAACACACACAGAGAAACATACGGTTGTGTGACCATAAGAAAGTCACTTCAATTGGCAATGCTCCAGGAACTGTAAGTTGACAGAAAAAGATAAGTTGCCTGTATGTGTCATTGGAGGAAGGTATGAGAGTTGTGCATGCCAATTTGGAAATACACACATATTCACATATGTCTATTATATTCCTAAACAAATATATATGTATGCACACATATTGTACCTATGTCTTTATTATGTAAATATGTATGTGTGTGTAACAGCTCATTCTAACAATAAGCTGTAGGAAAGCGTTAAGACATTACACACTGCAGTACAGAAAAGCACAAAGGGCAAGTCTTTGAGCCTCTCAGGACCTCAGTTTTTCATCTGTAAAAGGAAAAGCCTCACTAAATTCTATGACACCTAGTGATTATAAGATAGCTTCCCTTTGTGACATATGAAAGTGGTAATTATTTTAATTCTTCATTAAACTACTAAACTGAAAAGTGTAACTGACTTTGACCAAAGTCATAGAACAAATTGAAAAGGAAATTTATTTTTAATATATTTTATTTTTTCCCCAATTACTTGCTAAAACAATTTTTAACCTTTTTAAAAAAGTTTTGAGTTCCAAATTCTATCCCTTCTTCCTCTCCCCCTTCCGTGAGATAGTAAGCAGCCAAATATAAGTTATATATGTGCAATCACATAAAACATGAAAATGAGATTGCGAGCATGCCTGACAAATCTCTGATTCTTTGCCTTATTCATTTATTTATCTATCTATTCATTTATTCATTCATTCATTTATTCATTCATTCATTCGTTTGTTTGTTCATTTATTTACTTATTCATTCATTTATTTGTTCATTTATTTACTTACGTGTTTTTGAGGTTGAGTCTCTCTATCTTGCCCAAACTGGAAGAACAATGACTATTCCTGGCTCCAATTTCTATTCTAATTAGCACTGGAACCTTAAACTCCATTTTTCCAATCTAGGTTGGTTTGCCCCTCACTGGGCAGCCTGGTGGAGATCCACTCCCAGGGACTCATCATATTGGTTCTGGACCTAGTGTAGATACCTGATTGGTTTCAGTTCCTACCAAAGCTCAGAACTCTGCCAGCCTCAGTCTCCCCAGCAGCATCACCTACAGGCATACATCACTATTTCTGGCTCCTTGTTGTATTTTAACCACATGAGAAGAAACAGAATATAGGATGCCACCATCAGAACTTATGCCTATACTTTCACTAAACTCCTACTCCTATGCCTCATGCTTAGAGGTAACCCCATATTCTCATAGGTTACACTGATGGAGCAAGAACTCTGGCAGAGTCTATGAAACTGGAAAGGTTTTAAATAGAGGCCAAAGTAAAGTGTTCGAAGCTTATCACCAAAGGCTTGACCACCAGAAGATTAATTTGTTTTTTCAGCCATAGTATTTGTAGAGAGCTTTGTATCTGCAAGGGTGGAATGAGTGCCAACAAATAAATTATATATACACACACTTTAAACATTAGATTGTGACCTTGGGCTATACCCACTAGGAATCTTACCCACCCCAACTGGTGTCATAATAAATTCACTATTTGGACTGAAAGAAGGCTTGAGTGATAAAATTCTTTTGAGGCAGACCTGCACCCAGTACCCTTGCATTTTGGGGTTCCCAGAACCCTAGATGGCAACATAGTTTTATGTTTCACTTTCCTCATCTGTAAAATGAAATTTGACTCAAATACTTCTACGATCCCTTCTAGCTTTAAATCTATGATCCCATGAGCTTCTCTGAGGAGTTAAACATTAACCAGACTTCTCTTACTAATGTTGACATGAGTTGGAATTTGGACTTCAGCTGTAACATGTATAGAATGTGTTCAAATTAAAAGTTCCATCCTTTATTTACTATTTATGATGTTCAGTGCCATATTTTCTGTACACTCCCTATGATTCATTACAAATTTCACTGACCTTTGTGAGCTAGAATTAAACATAATTCAGATATCAAAATTACATTTACCCCTGACTCCATTCCTGACTTCACACTTGAAAAACGTTAAAAATCAGTCCACGCCCACATAAATTGACACATATAACCTGATAGCTGGGCACTACCCAAGCAATTCCAAGTCAGCTCCTTCCTCTACTACTGCTGCTCTTCAAATAATACTCCTGAGATATGTTAAACCAATTCAGAATTAAGATATTTGAGAGAAGCTTGTTCATCTCTTTCCCCTAAAATAACCATGTTATTTTTAGTATGAGCAAAAGGAAAGTTGAGAATGGTTTTGAACTCTCAGCTTGGACAAGAGTTTTGTTCTAAAATATAAATGCTATTTCCACATTTTTTGATAGAGCTCTTGCTTTAACCTACTCACAGACTGTGTGTAGTTGGCTCTTTGAATCAGAAGCTAGCTGGCTTTTGACTAAGGGAGAAGGAATAGTACGAACAGGAAACCATACTATTAAGGCAAGACAGTTTACAACACAACAAGCCAGGCATATCAATTTTATTTTAATTGAGACATCTCACACAAAAATAAATTAAAACTCAATTCTAAGTTATTTGTATTGAAACTAGGAATGTTAGTGTCTTTGTGGGAATCCATATTTATAGTAGGGGGGATAATTTCCAAATATACAATACCAAAGGGATTGATGCATTTTTTTTTAAAAAATAAGTTAATTAAATTTAATCTCCTTACTGTGGTTCCCATTTAACCAAAATTGCTTTCTACACATTTTGTATATTTACTTGTTTGTATACATTTCTCTCCTCCAATAGACTATAAGCTTCTTCAGGACAGTAGTTTGATTTTTCAATTAATTTTTTTTTTGTCTTTCTATTTCTAGCACCTAGTACAGTGTTTGGTTCATAGTAGGAACTTAAAAAATTATTTTGTTTGACTCTATGATATTATATCCCCTTAAGTATAATATAAGCTCCTTAAGGTCAAAGGTTTCTATTGCTTTACATATGGCATTGGTTTAATAGATATTTGTTGGATTAAAATGGATTGAATCATTCTATATCCTCTCATTTTAAGTAAGCGGAGGAAGAAAAAGAATCATAAATTTGGTGGCTCTAGATTTCACTTTAAATCTGCTCCATGACCTTGGTCAAAGTCACTTGAATTCTTTGAATTATAGTTTAGTCTTTCAGGAAAAAAATGTTAATTTTACCACTCTCTGATGAGGTTTAGGGGTACAAGGACCCCAAAACTATAGAGGTACAGGGTGGAGTAGTCTGGAAAGAATTCACAGACTCAGTCCTTCAGTGGTAAAAAGTTTATAGTAATGCTAAATAGTGGGCAGAACACTTTTAGGGAGCTTGCAGCCTAGCAGGAGTGATGCTAAAGCTTACATAAGAAACAGTTCACTGTATGCCAACTATGCTAATCAGATGGCAACATAGAGTTTCTGTATCTTGGGCACTGGCATCATTCACTTAGCATGGCCTGGGGCAGTGGGGTAGGTGAGTGGGGCTTCTAAGGGGTGTGTTTTGGGGCTGCTACATCTGTAACGATATAGCCTCAGAAGTTGACATCTATAGCTTGACCTCTGGATTGCATATGGTAACTATGAGAATCAGAACAAGATAGTCCCGTGCATACAAGGGAAATTCTCTAGGGGTCAGCTTGTTCTCATAACAGGGAGAAATAGTTTGCCTCACTGGGGCCCACTCATAAATTATTGCCAGGGATAGGGTCTTTGGGCTGGGGAGAGATATGGTCCTAAGGCTGGAGTCCAAACATAAGCACCCCATCATCTCCATCAAAAAAAAGAACAAATCTCACTACCATTCTGTTTCATAGGCTCTAGCCCAGCAAAATCTCTTCGTTTTACAGGTAAGAAATTAGAAATTCAATGACTTATCCACGGTCACACAGGTAACTAGGAAGACTAAGAGGTAGATGGGACTTAATGCCTCTCAATTGATTTATTAATTGGCTTGAGACTGGAATCCAAAGCCCATGACTCACAACCCAGTACTACATTATCACACATACCTACAATGTTATTCATTGATAGAATGAGTTGTATTGGAATATATTAGACTTTACCTCATTACAAGTCACCAGAAATATGGCAACACAGCAGAGAGACCCCTGAACTGAATGAGAACATAGTGTACCACCAAAGAAATATATTTCAAGACACAAAATCGCTGTATGACCCTGAGCAAGTCCCTTAATATTTCTAAGCCTTGTCTTCATTTGTAAAAGAAGGAGAAAAGATAACTAATCTTCTGATCTTACAGGATTTTTACGAAGATCATATTTGAAAGTGCTTTGTAAAACATCCTGCACCAAGGTGATGACTTGACCTCTATTCCCAAATCCTATGTTATTTGCATGATTCGAGGCCTGTCACTTTGTCTCTTTTGTTCTTTGGTCTCTCTGTCTTCATTGTAAAGATAATGCTTGGAGCTTACAGATGGGGAGAAGGGAGACAGGATGACTGTCTTCAAGTATTTGATAAGCTGTTACCTGGAAGGTAAATTGTATTTATTCTCTTTGGTTCTGAAGTGCAGAGCCGGGAGCAGCAGGTAGAAAGCACAAAGAGGCAGATTTGGTCTTGATGTAAAGAAAAACTTTTTTTTTTAAATGGCAGCTATCCAAAAGAAGAACTAGATGCCTCAGGTAGTGGTGGATTTTTTCCCCCTCATTTAAAATCTTCTAGAAAACATTGGCATTTCTCCTGCCAGTTATGTCATAAAAGGAATTCTTCTTCAGGTATGATTTGGACTTGGTTTCTTCTAGGTTTCTTTCCACCTCTGAAATTCTCTGATTCTCCCTCCCTAGTCTTCCAGGATTTTATCAGCATGCATATATAAAATAGTTAACCTGACTTCTTCAGAGGATAAGTATACAAATCCCATTAATAGAATTGAATCAAGAGGTGGGTAACTAAGTGGTTTCCTAGTTTCTACATTCAGATTGAGCTACACCTAATCCATTGAAACCAAAAGAGAATCTAGTCTATTTTTAAGATACATCCCTTTGGTTACAACCATTCAGTGTCCTTATGTTTGCCTTCTTTGTTTAAGCTTGTATCCTGTTGTCCTTTTGGAAGTATAGACAAGGATACATCTGGTATTAATAACTCAGCTTTCTTTTCTCTGCTAAATAAGCCCAGTTGTCAATATTCACATTAACTACAATAATAGAAATGAATACATCCTTAGAAGGTAACTGGAATTTTGTTCCCAGAGAACAGATAAATTGAGACAAAAGAGACTACAAATGATACGTCCGTTGTTAAGCTATCACTTTGTTGATTAGCTGTACTTAACTTTAGGTAGATTTTTGTGTGTGGCGGTGGGGTGACAAAAGGGGCAGCTAGGTGGCACGGTGGATAGACTGCTGGGCCTGGAGTAAAGACGACTTGAGTTCAAATCCAGACTCAGACACTTACTAGCTGTGTAACCCTGGGCAAGTCACTTAACCCTGTTTGCCTCAGTTTCTTCATCTGTAAAATGAGCTGGAAAAGGAACTGACAAACCACTTCAAATATCTTTATCAAGAAAACTTCAAATGGTGTCACAAAGAATTGGACACAACTGAAAAACAACTGAATTAAAGGAGGGTGACCAGGGGGAAGTCAATGGGAGATAATAAATACAATGGAACATGACTATGATATAAAAACAAAAAATATAAATAATTTTAAATGAATTATTATTATTTAAAATAAAAATTAACAATTCCATTTCTCTTAAACTCTCCCTATAAGTACTGCTTACCAATATGGCGGTCTTCATCATGGTTCTCTTATTAACCCTCTAAGTTTTATCCCCCTTGCTTTAAACGCTCAGAGGTCTTCTTCAAGTTAACACTCAACTAGATCACCTGTGCTGGTTACATTTTTATCGAATGCTTACTACTTGGTCAATTACTGATAATACAGCATTAAGTGGAAAGATACCGAAGAAATTAGGAATGTCTGCTTAGATGAAATGACCCTCTCTCCTATGTTTGGGCTTCCTACCTCAGCGTTCTTGAGCCTATAGCAGTTCTGCATTCCAGGGGTTCTGGTCCCAGGCACAACTTCAATGACTAACACCTAGCTCCCCATCAATACCAGCCTACTGAGTCCACATGTGCCACTTCCTCTGCATTGTTCTTCCTACTCATCTGGATTGCAGATGGTGGTAAAGAGATCCCAAGGCACTCTGAAATAACTGTGGTGTCCTGGGTATATTTTGTCATGCAATTTAAAAAAAAATCCCTGGTTCTAATCTGTGTGCCTGTGTGTGAGCTGATGCTAAGTGGATAATGGAGGCCACGTTTCCTCTACAGTCACTCTATTTATTACCAATGTCTTCTAATTCATTACTGTGAAAGCGCTTTGGGATGGTTAGAATGGAATTAGATTTTATGTAGTGCTTTTCATCCTGGAGCCAAGTGCCCTGCAAAATCATTTCCTTTAAACGATTGACCTTTTTCCCAACTGGAACATTTTCCTAGTTTGTTCTGACTCAGCCTATATTTTCACACTAAATTTGTTGTTCTTGGAATATCTGGCCTTGTGGTAGGGAGGGGAAGAGAAGAAAACTGGGGAGTGGGGGTGGGAAAGAGGAGGAAAAAAATGGCAACTCAGTCAAGGTTGTCTGACTTCAGGAAAATCCTTACACGTGTCTAGGAGAAATTCATTCAATTGCTTTGAAACTCCTTTCTTCAGAACTCAGCAAAGACAGAGAAACCTGCTCTTTTATTTGTGAACTAAAGAGCTACCTATCAAAGGCCTGCCCAAAGGAACTTTTAAATCTTCCCTAGGAACACCTTGATGGAATTCCTCAAGAAATGCTAAAGTGTACTGAATTATAATCATATCAGAGCATACCTCCACTTACATCCTCTCAGACAATCTAGTAAGATGTGAATGTAGCTCTTCAAATGTTAAGACTCCATTTTGACAATAAAAAATAACCATGAATGAGACATTCATTATGTTACCTGTTGTGTGCACTGCATCTCTTAAGAGCTCTTCCCACATAGTCTCCTCACATCATATTACAAAGGGACAGGGCCGGATAAGTATGAACAGTCATCTATTCTAGAGTATATGATTTCAGGGTTCAAGTCAAGGCTTATTGCCCCAAATACTTTCTCCCTCCACTGGCTGATATGGCACCATCACAACATTATTCCTTTAATATAAGGCTTTGAAGATTTGAAAGGATCCAGTTTAAGCAACTTTCAAACACTTAAAGCTTAATGTGTTAATGAATTTACATTAGGAGTTGGAAAAGAATATTGTGGGGGAGGGGAAAAGAATGGTGAGACAATATTACCAAGAAGTTTTATTTTTTTAAAAGCATAAAATAGGGAGTCTGGGGGAACTTGGGACTGAGGGAAGTAGGAGATTAGATGAAATCTCCAAACTATCTACCTTGCAGTTTTACCTACCTAGATTCTATCCTATTGGATCATAGGATTATAGATTTAGAAAGGAACCTCAGAGTTCATATAGATCAACTCCTCTATATTACAAATGAAGAAATGGAAGATCAGAAAGGATGAGTGATTTTTCCCAGGGTCACATAGAGGCAGGGGTGTCATTCTAACTTAGAAGCTCTGACCTCAAATCCATTGCTTTTGTTTACTATATCATTCTTCCTATCCCTTCTCTGTTTCATTCCCCCAAGGAAGTACTACGTGAAAACACATGCAAATAGACTGGTTTTTTGTCATTGTTTAGTCACGTCCAACTCTTTGTGACCCCATTTGGGGTTTTCTTGGCAAAGATAACAGAGTGGTTTCCCATTTCTTTCTCCAGCTTATTTTACAGATGAGGAAACCGAGACAAATCAGGTTAAGTGACTTGCCCAGGGTCACACAGTGAAGTAGATTTTGAACTTATGTCTTCCTGAATCCAGGCACAGCAGTTTATCTACTGCCCCACCTAACTTACCCAATAGACTAGCCAGTTTACTAGATTTAGATTGTAAGTTCCATGAGGGAAAAGATGATGTCTTATCTAAATATTTTAATCTAGGCTCTAGATCAGCAATCTATATAGTTAAATTGGAAGATGAATCTCTAGATGGAAGGCCTGGGGTAAAACCTCAGCACCTGATAATTGAATGCCATATGGATCTTGTTACAATCCCTCTGACATCCTAGACTTCATCTTGTGTTAAAACTAAATCACCAGACAGTTAGGTGGCACAGCGGAGAGAGGACTGGCCCTGCAGTCAGGAAGATGTGAGTTCAAATCTGGCCTCCGACACTAGCTGTCATTTAACCCTGATTGCCTCAAAAAGACAAACTAAACTAAATCACCTTCGAAAGGGGTCAGTCATTAGATTAAGTTAGCATAAATTTAATTTTATCCTGGAGCCATATTTTGCTAGGAGGAAAAGGTTGGGGGAGGACATACTGAACCTTGACAGCAAGATAAAGAAGGATAAGATGAGGAGGCAACCCATTAAAAAGGGAAAAGATGTGAAAAGGTAAGGCTAGAAATTCTGAAAATAAACTTTACTTACTTCATTTTTTTGCCTAGGGCCCACCTTGAGTGTTATTGATGGGTTTTGTTGAGTCATTTAAATCAGAAAGCCTATAATACTTCCTTTTTTTGTTATAATAGTAATTTGGTTCTTTCTGAACTAATGCATACTATCTACTCTGACAACACAAAAGATAGTAGGTTCTAAAGATCTGGGTTTGGGGTAGCATAAATATTTCAAACCTGCTTGTGAAGCTCTGACCATAAAACTGTCCCCTTTGCTGTGAATATGCTAATGATGTTAATTCAATGCATCTATCATAATAACTTTATACTGATGTCATAAAATGCAAAATAGAATAATAAACAACATTCAATTTCCCAAACATTAATTATGAAGCATTAGTAGTTAAATAATCACAACAAATCTTTTTATTTGGTGGCCGTGTTGTTAAATGCCTATGTCTTCAGAAATATGTCAGCATCACATACTGCTTAGCAATTGATTATGAAACTTTGATGGCAAGAGAAAAAGACGGAGGGTTCCAAATAATTCAGTTCCATTGTTTCAAGCCTCAGTCCATTGTGTTGTTAATGTGATTAAAGATCTTCTCTGCCAATTCAATATGCCTCAGGTGGAGCTAGTTAAGAGAAGCTTGGTTAGGAGAGGCTTGATTGTAGGCATGCCTCCACCCTTTACTTACTAGGTGAGAAGCCCCAGGCCCCCACCCTTTCACTAACTAGGCATGAGGCCGAGGCCCAACCCTTTTGCTAATTAGGTCATGAGAGGTATGAAGCCCTTAGGCCCTAAAAAGAGTATATATCCCCAGAAAATAGCCATTGACGAGTGAGAATTCAGGAGTCGGAAGAGAAGCCAGAATTCAGCATTCAGCCCAAGAAGAAGGATTAAGAACTCAGAGTCAACAGAGTTGTAGAGAGAGTGCAGAGCAGAGAGTGGAAACCAGGGAGCTTCAGAGACCAGAGAACTGAGGGATGAAGAGAACACAGGCAAGCAGACAGTTAGAATTTGTGAGTGTTTATGGGGAGGCCCCAGCAGAGGGGAAGGTTACAGGATGACTTGGTTCCTTACTATAACATTGTGTTATAATTTCCTTGTTGCTACATTAAGATGGTCTTACTGGTTTTAGAATATAATTACTGCTATATCAAATTGGAGTTATTGGTCTTGGAATCTGATCCCCTGGTGTTTGAATAAATATTTTACTTCTTCTGTCTTCCATATGGAGAGACTCATATCCTTCAATACAGAATTATACAGGCATTATCACAAGTTTATTGCCTTAAGGATATATCCATAAAGTCTAGCTCTCGGTGAGATATTTAAAAGTGTTCCAGCGAAACAGATTATCTTAGATATGTGGGCCTACCATTGGTGAAGGTGCTATCATATGTTTTAGAAATAACCATTGCTGCAACGTCCATCAGAGTTAAAGATGATTTTTTCACCTTGCCAATTATTTAAAGATCCCCAAAGAAATACCATATCTGCTTATAGATTCTATTTGAGTTGATCCTACTGTAACACAATCTAAGATTTAGGGAGTAGGGAAGGGAACTCATAGTTTGTTTTTTTTTAAGTTTGTCTGGGGCATGTTCTATTCAGGAAATGAAGTCTGACAGAACAAAACAATCCCTTCTCCTGAAGATCTTACATTTTCACAGGCAAAGCTAGATCTTCCTCATTCCGTCTGTCCCCACAAGAGAAAGCTTCTTCATATGTATCTTACGTCTTTTCCCGCTCCTCCTTCCTCCAATCCTATTTGCCCAGGAAGGACACCTGAATTCTCTGAGTATGTGGATGGAAAATGCTTATTCTGTTTCTTTGCTAATCATTTTAATTTAATTAAATTTCTTACTTTAAAATATATCGCTGTATGTTCTGCTAGGGCAGCTAGGTGGCACGGTGGCTACAGCCAGGGCCTAGAGTCAGGAGGACCTGAGTTCAAATATGACCTCTGGCATTTATTAGCTATATGACCCTGAGGAGTCATTTAACCCTATTTGCCTCAGTTTCCTCATCTGTAAAATGAGTTGGAGAAGGAAATGGGAAACCACTCCAGTGTCTCTCCCAAGAAAACCCCAAATTTAGTAAAGAAGGGTCAGATACAACTGAAACTACTGAACAACATGGTCTGCTAACTTGCACAAATGAAGTTTCTATAATTTAAGAGATGGCCAGTGGGTCTAGAATAGAATCTTGAGCCAATTAAGATATACACACTTCCCAAGTCCCCCAATGTTGAACACAGTGATCCTTGGTAATGGAGCGGAAAGTGGGCATTCACGTGGGAAATTGGCTATGGAATTCCAAGAACCCACAAAACTCCCAAGTGAGTCCTGAACCAGAGTAAAATGTGATCAGGAAGTGTTTAAGAAAATAAATAAGAATATAACAAAGATAATGTTAATTTGTGGTTTTCCAAGTCAATATGTGACCCACAGGTATCATTCATATTTGAGTTTTACACAACTGGTCTAAAGCATTATCAGAGCTTCGATCAATTGTGTTCCTGATAGCTGTCTGCCTTAATTGCTTTGTTATTGTTATTATTCAGTCATATTCAACTCTTCATGACCCCATTTGGGATTCTCTTGGTAAAGACACTAGAGTGGTTTGCCATTTGCTTCTCCAGCTCATTGTACAGATGAGAAAACTGAGGCAAACAGGGTTAAGTGACTTGCCTAGCATGACACAAGTAGTAAACGTCTGAGACCAGATTTGAACCCAGGAAGAGGAGTCTTCCTGACTCCAGGCCCAACACTCTGTCCATTGTGCCACCTAGCTGCCCCAGCTGTTTAGACTAAAACATTTGCCTTAATTACATGAATATGGTAAGGTATATTTTTTTTTTTGCAACAGTAGCAACAAATAGCCTTATTTTAGTTGCTAATACTAGTGGTAGTTGAGGCAGACTAATAGAGTAAAAAGTTAGCATGAGAATCAGGAAAACCTGGGTTCAAGCCCTGTCTCTGACATATAACTTGACTGACTGTGTTAACCCTGGGGTAAATCACTTAGCCATTCAATATCCCCGCAAATCTTTGACACCATGTTGCACAGAAGGAGCTAATCTGCACTGGCAGACAGAGTCCTCATTTGGAGTTCAATACTCTGATGAAATCACAACTCTGACTTAGAAAAACAAAACCCAGTAGTAGCACTGATTTTCTTCTTCCCACCTTGCTAACAAGTCAGCTAAGTTAATTCAAAAAGCCTTTGTACAAGGGATAGAAGTGCTCAACACAATTACACACGTTGAAGAGACATTATAGAATCGTCACTGGCCCTTGTACACTTCTGTGCTTGGGTGAACATGTGCCGTGGCTACTCACTACTAACAAGCCGGTCCTTCTTGGTGCTCAGTTTTGCACAACTTGAAGATCACCAAGGATTACTGATTTGGGAGTATCCACTAAATGGGATGATGACAGCATAGGGATTTTACACCATGATATGGACTCTGTCAGATGTAAAGTATTGCATCAAGCACATAGGAAGGAATAAGAATGGTGAGCTGTGCTCTGTGGGCTGCCTGAACCTGCGAGGAATTCCCTGATTCCCAAAAGGGAATTGCTGTGAAGAGTACTTGCAAACTATTTACTAAACCCCACACCGGGACTAGGATTTGGTGAGTGGATTCAAAGCTTTCTCAGTGAGCGAAAAGTGGGCTATGTATGTAGCAGCTCATCTGGGAACCTGGCTATGAAGACTGAAGATGATGTCAAAGGCCTGGTGCAGGGAGAGAAACCCTCTTCAACAACCAATGACCCAGCACCAAGATCCTCATCAGCAAGTTATGCACAGCCAACACTGTCTTTATTTGGCAATGACTCTGCTACTGGTGTCAGGGGCAAGTCGTGGGGGCCAGGCTGTCATTCAGTCAGTACAGTCACAAGAGACTCCTATAGGAAACAGCATTTTTCAGAAGGGCATCCTCAGAAGATGAACTCTTTGGGTCCTATCTAGGAAATGCCAAGAAGATGATGCAAGAATAATAAATGAGTAGAGTAAAAACAAAATAGAAAAGGACAGACAACTAATGGAGAATTTCAGTGAACTAATATTTAACCTTGCATATTCCTTGAAAATGCTAAATACCAAGGTCTCAGGAATCAAATGCTTGCAGATGCTGGACATCTACTTTAGTAGCATTGAGAATACATTAAGCAGCTGTCTCAAGTCCCCTGATACTCTCTGAGAGGTAGAAAAGGTCTCTAAGTGTTACAAGGTTGGAGAGCCTGCTTCAGTACATTCTGGAATACTAGAAATGCAACTGCCGACTCACTCATTCAAGACACGTTTATTGAACACCTACTACGTGCAAGGCACTGAGCTAAGCACCCAGGGTATAAAGACAAAAACAAAAGAACCCCCGTTTTATAAAACACTAACATTCTACTGGGGATATGGGGCAGCTAGATAGTACAGTGGATAGAGGGCAGGGCCTGGCATCAGGAAGTCTTAAGTTCAAATCCAGCCTCAGACACTTCCTAGTTATGTGACTTTAGGCAAGTCATTTCAACTGTGTTTGCCTCAGTTTCCTAATCTGTAAAAATAAGGATAATAATATTTCCCAAGATTGTTGAGAAGATCAAATGAGATATTTGAGAAGCGCTTAGCACAGTGCCTGGCACATGCTAGGCCCTATATGAATGTTGCTACAACGATAACTATTGTTATTATGTAACACATATAACAAAAAGTAAATACAAAACACACACAAAATAAATACAAGGGAATTTTCAAAAGGAAGAGCACTAACAAGTCAGGGAGGTTAGAGAAGACATAGTATTGGATATAGAACCAGATCTGAGTATTACAGAGAATTAGGTATGTTAGTGGGCACAGTGGTGGCACAGTAGATAATAGAGTGCTGGGCCTGGAGTCAGGAAGGCTCACCTTCCTGAGTTCAAATCTAGCCTCAGACACTTACTTGCTGTGTGATCCTGGGCAAGTCACTTAACCCTGTTTGCCTCAGTTTCCTCATCTGTAAAACAGGCTGGAGAAGGAAATTGCAAACCACTCCAGTATCTTTGCCAAGAAAACCTTAAATGGGATCATGAAGAGACAGACACAACTGAAAACCACTGAATAGCGACAAAGTATTCTAGTGGGACAGAGGTAAGGACAAAGAGAACTCCAGGCAGGAAGGACAACCTGTGCAAAAAAAAAAGCACACAAATAATGAATGGAATGTCATCATGTATAGAGAGCAAGAAGTCCAGTTTGGCTGGAGTATAGAATATGTGAGAAGGAGTAACGCAAAATAAGTCTGGAAACACAGTCTGGGATCAGATCATGAATCAGATTGTGAGCACAAAGTTACTTAGAGCTAATTAGACAATCAGAAAAATAGTGATGACAATTATGGACAGAAACTGTTGGTAGAGAAGCAACAGGCCCTTACCTCTTGCTTCGACTATTTCAATTGCTACCTAATTAGTCTCCTCCCATCTGGTCTCTTCCCTCTGCAATCCAAATTCTG
Organism: Trichosurus vulpecula; assembly: GCF_011100635.1. Classification (NCBI taxonomy): domain Eukaryota; kingdom Metazoa; phylum Chordata; class Mammalia; order Diprotodontia; family Phalangeridae; genus Trichosurus; species Trichosurus vulpecula. The sequence goes on from NC_050574.1 coordinate 356,148,743, forward strand.
TATTAGAAGTGTCAAACATATCATCTAAGGCCTATAACACTCCTGAGCACCGTCCAAATCATATTAAAATGTAACTGAGAAATATTTAAGAAAATAAATAAAAATACAATAAAAGACAGATAATACTACATTTTAAAGCTAAGTCAATATGTGGCTCAAAGCAATTCTTACGTATAGTTAAGAGGCCACCATTTCTATTTGAGTTTGACACTACTGCTCTACACAGGTGCCAAATTGATATTCCTAAGGCAAAGGTCTGATAATATCACTCCCTGCTCAAGAGACTCCATGGCTCCCTCTTGCCTCTAGGATAAAATAAACTCCCCTTCTGGGCTCATAAAGACCTGCATAAGGTTTACCGGTGGTAAAATAAACACAGTAAGTAGCTCTTCTCGGCAATGCAAGGACCTAAAACAATTCCAAAAGACTCATGATAGAAAATGCCATCCACATCCAGAAAAGAAATATGGAGGCTGAATGCAGATCAAAGCAGACCATTTTCTTTTCTCGTTTCATTTTGTTTTATGATTTTCTTTCTCATGGTTCCTCCCATTCATTCTAATTCTTCTATACAACATGACTAATGTGAAAATGTTTAATAGGAATGTTTATGTAATGCCTATATCAGATTGCATGCCATCTTGGGGAGGGGGAGGGAAAGAAGGGGGAGAAAATTTTAAACTTATGGAAGTGAATGTTGAAAATGAGAAATAGATAAATTACCTTATTAAAAAAAATAAATACATAGACTTCAACAATATTCCTTTATTGAGTTCTCAGTAAGAGATAGTTTCTCCACCTGGAGCATCCGTCTGCCCTGGGATTTTACTCCTATGGTTTTCCACCACAACTGATTACCTGGGAAGTAAGCTTAGATGTATATGTGGGGAATATCTAATCTGTTCGTTTAACAGTTTTTAGTACCAATTAAATTACTTATCAAATATATGCTCTTCACTGGTTGAGGTGACTTTAGAGATGCTCAGTTGATCTGGGTTAGGGGCTCAAGCTGATTGAGGTATATTAACTTCCAAAATACCCCACACTGAACCCAGTAATCTAGGGAATGCCCTAAATATGACAAGTGGATAATATTTGGAACAGAAAGCACTTTTCATGGCAATACCACTCATAGCTAACATTGTAATGGTATAGGTATTTCACTATTCTTAAAGCCTCTTTGACAAATGGATGTCAAGTCTATGTCATGAAAAATTAAGTGTAATAATGGCTTCATAACTCTCTGGTGCCTGTTCATTCAAATGTTCTTTACAATAAAATTTTCTCACCATTTGGCCTAAATTTTCCCTCCTTCAGGACAAGCTCATTATATCCTATTCTTTTGTACTTGACTGGCAGAAATAATAACTCCCCATACTCTATTTAATATCCTGTTATGTAGTGATGAACTGTTGTTTTATTCTCGTCTCCCGTTGTCTGTGGACTGACCATGCCCATTTCCCCTAACCTTGACTTCTCGGGCTTGCTTCCCAATCCTTTCTGCCCATGTAATATTGAATTCTCCCACATTCATTAAATTTTATCTTGAGCCAGTGCCTATTAGAGGAAGTTGGGACTTCTGCCATTTTTACTGGAAATGAACAAAAGGAGACCTATTAATCCCAAGATGATGCTTCTTAATTTCAAGATGAGTCTGAAATCATCAGCCCCCTCAAGTGCTTTTCACAAGGTTTACAGAGAGGTCAAAATTAAACTAATAGCCTGATAGAAATTCATGACTGAACTTGAAGGATGCAGGAGTTGAAGAAACTTTCATTCCTTTAATCAAATCACGCCCCTGCTCAGAAGGCTTTAAGAGCTCTCATCCAGAGCCCTTCACAATCATAGAATCACAGATTTAGAGCTGGGATGAACCTCAGAGATCTATGACTCAGCCCAAAATCTCATTTTAAGGTGAGAGAACTGAGGATTAGAGACGTCAAATGATTCATCAAGGTCAAGCCAGTGAGTTGCAGAGCTGGGTTTCAAACCAAAGCCCCTACATTCAAATTTGGTCATCTTTCCATCATACCACGCCACATGACCCCAACCTACACTCTGCCATTTTCACACACCTGCGCAAACTCTTCTCCATCCAAACTAGTCAACTCATTGTCCTCAAACACAACATGTTCATTTCCATCTCTATGCGCTTGCTTATATTGCCATTATCTTGATCTATAATGCCCATACCACTTCTATGTTTGATACAAAAAGGACGCATCTTTCAACATTATCAATGTTGTTGTATCTTTCAAGGAATTTAATACGATTTTAATACATGCATAATAGGCACTTTCTTTGAAGAGATCCTTCAAGGCCTATCTGTTTGAATGTTTTGGGGTGTTTTTTTGCTTTTTTTAATGTCAACAAACTATAAGTATACTTATGTCTTGTTTTCTTTGCAACTTTCAGTCAGTTGTTTGATAGCAAAGCTGTGGTCTGCTGCATTACATCATTTTTGAAAGCCTGCCCATCTTTTTCTCATACCTTCACCAAGGATGTCCTTGAAACACATGGAAAGATTTTGTAGAGATGGGAAAGTTGGAATGTGGGGTAGTAATCTTGAAATTTTCTTGGTTAATTTTTTTTTCAGCAATAATAAGGTCATTGATTTTTTTTGCCCCAAATGTTTGATATATTCACCCCTTTCAGACATCTTGACAACAATCCTGTAGTTCCTTCATAATTGTGTCACCACTAGCATGGACTGCTTGGTCTAATTGCAATGCTTTTTCTGAGTTTCTTTTCCAAAGAGCCATTTCTGTTTTTCAGGTAGCACATGGAAACTGTGATGTCTAAATTAAAATATAATATAATAATGATGATGATTAATATCTATATAGTTTTTCAAGGTTTTCAAATAGGTATGTGTGTGTGTGTGTATTGTCTAATCCTCCCAACAATGTCGTGAGGCATTTGCTACTGTCTTCACTTTACAGATGAGGAAACTGAGGCTAACAAAGTTTAAGTGACTTGCCTAGGGTCACACAGCTAATAAGTGTCTAAGATAGAACTCAAACTCAGATCTTCCTGACTCCGGGTTCATAGCCCTAGCTATTATGCTTCCACTCTCATTGATAGAAAAAGAGTTTCAGCAGGTATGTTAAAATGATTCTTAGCATTCTCTGTCACTCTTTCCAGTCTCCTACCATCACTGCAGAAGCAGGAGAGCAGTACAAAGGACTGAGGACTACCCTGTATTTTTCTGTGTTTCATACGTCACCATGCCAAAGAATTTATCACCAAGTGACCAGTCTTATTAAGGATGAGATTCTTCATACTTAACAAGGCTGGTCTGTAGAACGCAGACATTGTCTGTTGCTGGAACCACACACAAAACCTTTCACTCATACTTCCAGAGATCGGAGCAGCAAGATAGCTCAGTGGATAGAGTATTGGGCCTAGAGTCCAGAAGACTCATCCTCCTGAGCGCAAATCTGACCTCAGATTCTAACTATGTGACCTGGGGCAAATTACTTAACTTTGCCTCAGTCCCTCACCTGCAAAAATGAGCTGGAGAAGGATATGGCAAACCCAAGCAGTATCTTTGCCAAGAAAACCCCAAATGGGGTCACAAAGAGTCAGGCATGACGGAAAAATGACTAAACTGACCAGAGATTACACAGCATTAGTAAAGCCTTTAAGAACCCAGAGTCACCTCTACATCACAGCAAGGCATTACAACAGCTCTTTGCAGATTCATGTACATGCCTTAACTTTCCAACTGGATCATAAGTTCTTCCAAAGCAGGGAACAACCCAATACTGTAAGAGGTAAGCTTGAGGGCAGAGACAGTTTTGACTTTTGTGTCAACACAGCTAGCGCCTAACACCTGGCATACAGAAGCTGTTCAATAAATACTCATTGAATTTAATTGAATACCTTATTATATCACACACAGAATCCAGCACAAAACCTTACATACAAGCTCTCAAAAAAATCAATTGACTTATCAATCAATTAATTGATTGATTTTTAAGTGTACCATACAGAGGAGTTTTCATGAATCTAAAGGACTGAGCTGTATGAATTAACCTTTTTCACCAGTCATCAAAGGAGGTTCAAGTGAGATAACATATAAGCACTTTGCAGATCTTAAAGCCCTATGTGAATGCTGGCTATTATTAATATCATCGTCATCACCATCATGATTATAGTACAAATAAAAAGACTGGAGGCAATAGACTATGTTAAAGGAACTAACTGTTGGACAATTAGTATTAGTTATCATGAAAGGCAGTGGGATCTTGCTCCTCAGTCTTAAATTTAAGCCCAGTCACAATGAAAGAGATAAAAGAAGCCCGCCTAATATTTTGTATCTGTGAATTCTCTCTCAAAGTGTACATTTAATCCTGCCTTGCATAGGTGCTATACCTAGTTTCATTGGAGCAGTTTGTGACAGTATTTCTACTGCATTCAAAGTGAAGTTAATTTTCTTTTTAAACAACAAAAGGTTTCAAGTTTGGATGATGGACTGTTATCCAACATCTATCTGAGGACCAAGTTTAGAGAGACTGATTATCAGAAAATTAGCCCCCATCTGAGGAATTGTTTTAGCCGTGGCAACTCATTAAAACATCTAGTAAGGTGTGGGGTCACTATGGTCTCCATTAATAGAAGGAGGGAACACACAAAGCCATTTAAATACTTTCCGCAGCATCAGAAGAAGGGATTAGTGCATTAAATGGTTTCAGTTACCAAGCTTGCAAGTATATTTTAGAGTTTCATTTTGTGACCAAAAGAATTCTCTGATCATAGTATGGTCCAAAATAATTAGAACCATCAGCACTAGTGTTGGGTACCAGTATAATTTTAGCTCTGAATGGTTGTAATTATTTTTTTCTAAGGAAATGCTATGAAAAAGCTAAAGCAAATCTAAAAATCAACAGAACCACTATCTATGATCCTTTAGAAGGAAAACTGCTTAGCTTTTAGAGAAAGGAATAAAATAAAAGACATTTTTCATTTCGACCACTGTGTTCCTGCAGCCAGGTCACTTAACCTCTCTATATAAAAGTTGTCCCATCTGCAAAGCCATTTTTATTGTCTTAATCATTTATATCCTATCTCTCATCATGGAAACTATAATTTTGCTCATAAAAAGGGAAAGAAAATAAATTAGCTAGCAGTGGGTTGCATTAAAATGATGACTATTTCATCCAGAAATGTCCATCAGTAAAGCATTAAAGCAAAACTTGCATAAGTATTTGACATTAACGAACCTTACACCACACTCAGGAGATTGAGAAGCTTATGGTCTTTTTATTTGTCAAAACAGTTACCAAGGAGTTGGGTGGGACAATGCTGGAAAAGGTCGCTGTCAGAATTAAATTTTTCTCGAGCTCAGATGGTCAGGCCAAGAGATGCAGAACCAGGACCAGTGGCTATCAAACTCTTCATGACTAACGTCTTTGTCCTTACAACCTTGTACGATATTGAGGAGAGAGTAGTCTTAGGATAATAAAGAGGAACAAAAACATGAATACTAGTACTTAAATTTTGGGTCCATATGAAAACATTTCAGATGCAGCTGGCCTTATCCTTACAAAATAAGGAATGTAGCTATCAGACAGGGATCTTGTCCTTTGATGGGTCCCTGTCCCCTCAATGGACCATATTGACTCTTGAGATTTTTTAGTCTATTAAAGATGGCTTTACAGAGGTCTGTCTTCTATGCCTCTGTCTTGGCCCTCCATTACCATCATCATCACCAGGTAGAAAGAGAAAAGAAAAAGTGAGGGAAACTGAGAAGGGAACAAAAAAGAGCTCTCCTCCACCCCACCAGTTCACTTAGAATTCCTGGTCATTTGTTAGTGGCTCCTGCAGCTATTGAGGGAGGTTATGCCTACATTAAAATATCATCGATAATTCCAAATAGCTAAGCCCACTTAATATCACCTCCCTCAACAGAGAATCTGGCTCTAAGGGAACATTTTTCAACACAGCAAGCTATTTTCTGTTAATTCAGGGCAATTGTGCTCATTCAGTTTGAACTGCCTTTCAATCAGTAGTTACTTCATCTACAGGATCCAGCCCTATGTGAAACAAGGAAATGGGCCATCTGAGAGAACCACTTCACTCGGATTTGTGAGCAGGTGGGAGTGAAAGGGGATGAACACTTTGGCATGGGGGATTTGGTTTTTCAGTAAAAGGAAGGTCAGATAACTCACTAGAAGTACCCAGATAATGCCTGAAAAGGTTCTTGCAAAATCTTGTGGGTATTAAGATCATTCACCCGCATGTCTTCCTGAAGAGATTTGCAGCTAGAGTATTTTAAATAATGTTGAAATCTCTTTATTCCACTTCTGTTTAGAAAAATCTCCATAAACTTCGAATTGAAAAGAGTTCACTGATTTTTCTGTGTATTTTTGGCAGCCTGCTATTTAAGAGTTAATCACTAGGGCTGTATTTCAGGTAGGAAATACATTTTATTTCTTTAAAGAGTTCTAAGATGGTTCATTTGATTAGCTGATAAATAATTTTTAAGATGCAAATGAGCACTTCTAGATAATCACTGTTTTTAGGCCTATCAATCTCAATGATCCCTTAGTTTTAAAAGCTTTGATATAACTGAATGATTTATCTAGCAGATGAGTATCAGGAACCACATTTACAAGTAAAGTTCTGTTTTGTGTGCCAGGAGCCATATTTCTCCTTAGGGTACAACAACTGGCACTCAGCTTAAACCCAAAGTTCTTAATCTCTGACACATGAAAATTTAAAAGATACATATATACGTTAATAATTGTTTTAATATCAGTTTCCTTTGCAATCCTTTGTATTTTAATTTATATATTTAAAAACATGATTCTGAGAAGGAATCCTCCAGTTTTACCTCAGTTTCAAAGGAGTCCATAAGACAAAAAGGGCGAAGAACTGCTGGTTTAAACAGTCTCTTAGAGGTAAGGTTAGGGCAGAGGCCCTCAAGGCCTAGCCCTTGGATACAGCATGTCAAAATGCTAGAAGCTTCTTGAGATTTGATTTTAAAAAAAGGAAACTTCCTTTTTTTTGCCAAAAGTGATGTTAGACATATTTCAAAAAAGCAAAAGAAACAAAAAGCATTAACAAAACCTACCACAAAAGGGGAAAATAGTTGTTAACTTTATAAGTTGTTAACATGTTCTTTCAGCAAGTGTTTTCTCCTGAAGATTTTTTTTTTCTGGACAGATATGTTCAATACAAACTACTCAGATTGCAAAGGACATTTTTTAGATTAACTTTGATGTGACTAAAATTTAAGTAATAAGGTTGTGATTAAAACCCTTACGAAGAAAACAGATAAGTGAACATTTTCAGATCAAGACGGGGGTGGGGATGGGGAAGGAATGCAAAAAAAAAGGTAAGAGTGTTTCTGATTTCTTGATGGATGCATGGAGGAAACTGTAGTTTACTATCAAAGCAGACATTCACATAGAAAGAGTAGGGATTTAAAAGTTGTTTACTTTCTTTGACATCAGTTATTAACTTTTATGAAAGGCCATACCAAATAAAAATTATAGCTCCCTGGTGGAAGTAGGTGAATAAAATTCTCCACAGGAGGAGGTAATTTACTTCAAATATCCACCAAGCTCCACCATTTTGTTGAACCTATTTATTTTTTTTTTAAGTACGGTCATAAATCTCTAGATACTAGTTACTAAATTCTTCTTCTCCTGGCATTTTCCTTCCTAAACAAACCTCTTCCTTACATTGAGATTCTCAGTGTGTAATGAGAGTAGTGTGATTAAGGTAGGTGAGTTTAGAAGGGTATCAGAACTTTTGGTAGGTATTCTAGGATCAAGTCTTTAAAGATGGAAAGGGACTCTAGTGATAAATTAATCCCTACACCCCACATCTTACAGCTAAGGAAAAAGAGATCCAGGGAAAATGGCTTATTCAAGATCAAGCAATGTTTTGCACTTGGAGGTTATTCAACAGTTAACCAAAGGAGAGTTACTTAGTCACAGCAGCAGAAGGATATTCGACAAAGATAGGCATTGAGAACTCCTTTAGTTGATTTAGCTAATAGATTCCCACTGTGATCCACCAACTAAGCATCTGAATGCCCTTCTAGATCCTCATGGCTGCTTGGTACTCAGGTAATGAGGAAGTGATGTCTATAGTGTGAACTCCTGGTTCCCTGAACCAAGCATGAGGAATATCTCATTACTTTCTAAGGCAAAGCTAACCTAATCTTCATGGAGAGAAAAGTTAAGATATTGCCCCATCACAAGCAGCTAGTAAGTGGAACTAGCTGTGGGGGGATTTGAACTCAAGTCAATAAGAATTTGTTAAGTACCTAATTATATATACAACATTGTAGAAAACACAGTGGATAAAAGAAATATACAGTATAACATCTGCCTTCAAGAAATTTGCAATTCAGCTGGAAAGACAAAATGGACAAGTAAAATAATTAAAGAACGATTAAGTATTGACTTCCCAAGTGCCATGGAACTTCAGACTATAATCTTGATCATGCCATCCTTCTTTTTAGAGCCCTTCAGTGATTACCTGATGTTTAATAAAATCTTTGCCCTTTAGCATTATTGTGATACTCTTCTAACTCTCTGTCATGCTATACCTTATCACAGGCTCTGCCCTCTGACTAAACTGACCTATTTGCCAGTATAATCATATTTCTCACTTTTCTGTCTACATGTTTTTCTCTTTTTAAAAAACTTTATTATCATGGGAGCTAGGTGGTGCAGTGAGCAGAGCACCGGCCCTGGAGTCAGGAGGACCTGAGTTCAAATGTGGCCTCAGACACTTGACACATTTACTAGCTGTGTGACTTCGAGCAAGTTACTTAACCCCAATTGCCCTGCCTTCTCCCCTGCAAAAAAAACAAAAAAAAAAACTTTATTATGAAAATAACAAACACGGACATTTCAATATACAAATGTAAACAAGAAAAGGTGTTTGCATATGAAGCTATGTGTTTTTATGACATACTTTGGGTTCTTTTAAGTGTATAATAAATTTAACCCAATAATACCAAAACTACTATCCTTCTGTATCCCTTCTGAGCTTCTTTCTGCTCTCATCTATGTAGTTTCTTAATGCTTCATTGACCTACTTTTCTTTCCTTTCTCTCTCCTTTTTTTTGCATCACTATAATATCCACCCATTCCCCCTAAAAAAAAAAAAAAACTCTCTCATGACCAAGATAAAAGACCTCCTTCATGACACATAAAGACAAATGAATGCTATGTACCAAAAATTGTCCATTTTATCTTTTATGATCCTCACCATCCCTTGTTTCAGCAAGAATCTCCTCCCTAACAGAACCGGGAAAGGCATGGTTTCATTTCTACCCTAATTTGCTTATTATGTGACATTTTAAACCTGTATCAAATAACCATTTGTAGTGTATTGTGCTATATGTTTTCTTGGTCTACACCTAACTCCTGTCAGATTGCCTGATCTTATTTTCCCTAGCATTTCTCTTTTCCTGATAAAACTAGCTCTTGATTTGAGATAGATATCATTTATCATGGTAACACATGACCTATTTCTTCATATGCTTTTTTGATGTTTTTTATAAATGTCATGTTTTTGTCAAAAACTCTTTTGTATCTATTGAAATAATTGTGATTTTTAGTCTTTTTGTTATAGTTTTCATAATATTAAACCAAACCCATTTTCATGTTAGAAAATTCAACCTGCACTTATTGTACAATTTTTTAATATACTGCCTATTTTGCTAATATCTTGTTTGATCTTTTTAATATCTAATCATTAGTAGCTATATCAATCTGTAGTTTTATTTCTCTGTTTGATCTTTCCTTGATTTATGTACAGAAAGACATTTGTGTCATAGAAGGTGTTTGGTAGGATCCCTTCCTTTCCTGTGATTTCTATTGCCATCAAGTATTCAGATGTTGTATCATTGGGTGCACATATATCAAACATTGATATTATTTCATTATAACTATGATTCTGTTGGACATAGTGTTGTTTCTCTCTTCTCTTTTAACTATGTCTGTTTTCACTATTATCTTTTCTCTAGGTTTCTCTTTTCTCCTGTGTTTGCATTTCAAAGATTATAGCTTACATCTCCATGTTCTTATGCTATTCTCTCTTCCTTTTAGTGCCCACCTCTGACTCTTCCACCAATTAAGATTCTACCGATCCTTCAAGAAACACTTCAAATATTCCCCTTCACATGCCATCTTTTAAAATTCTTAATTGTACAGGTGGGTCATCACTAAGGATGTAAGGAATAATATTAAGACATCAAATTTAATCTTTAGAAAAAGAAAAAAGTTGGAAGAAAGTGAACATAGTTAATAATGAAAAAGGAAAAAAGGAAAAGAGAAAATTAAATTGACTGTATCTTAACAGGTAGGAAATAACTGATTTATTTTATATAGGGGTCATTTCTGAATCACATTTCTCTTATTAATTACCAAAAAAACCCTCAGTAAATACTTAAAGACTATGCTTTAACAAGGCATCTCCCATACATATGTTAAAATCATGAAATTTTCCTTGACAGATGCAACCACAGAGGTGATTTTATTCCATGCAATTTGTCTGTTTCAAGCAAGGTATAAAGCAAGGAGAAATACACTCAACAAAGGAGTGCCCGCTGCCATGGAGGACGTATAGTACAGAGTCCAAATGGAAGTGGATTCCCTATTGATGATGAAATGCTCCAGATACTCACGTTTGTGAATGTTATTGTATTCATTTCTTTAAACTCTGGAATAGCCTTTAATAACTAAAATTTGTTTAGCATTTTAAGTCTTACAAAGCACTTAACATAGATGGTATTATTATCTTCTTTTACAGATGAGGAAACCAAGGCTGAAAGAAATTAAGTGACTTGCTCAGTCACACCAAAAGTGATTGCCTGATGTAGGATTTGAAGGCAAGCGCTACTGACTTCAAGACCAGCACTCAACTTACTTAACCACACAGCTGCCCCTGAGTAGAGTCTCCTTAGTGAGATCCATAGTCATCAAAAGAGATCAGTTTGACAATCTACACAGGAAAAACAAATCTAAAAGTACAAATTTCCTAGGTTGAAGAGCAATTCATTAAATTACTCTTTTTTTGCATATAACTTGGATAGACACTACAGATGGATGATTGGCCAGGTCCAACACTGAATAAAAATGAGGGGGCTGGATTGCATTTGGGCCTTCAGTTATCTCAAACTATCCTCTCACATGAAGATCCATCTTTTGAACATCAGTAATATTAATGCCCCACATTTGGTTAGTTCTTTAAGGTTTCCATAACTTCACATCACTGATGTAGATATGATAGCTATTGTCATTCCCATTTCACAGATGGAAAAACTGAGCTCAAAGAGTTTGTGACTTGCCCAGGATCACAAAACTAGCAAGTTTTGAGATCTCCTAATTCCAACTCTTCTTTCTTCTATACCCCATCACTTCTATAGTTGTGTCTCCCTGGTAACACAGGATATGAACCATGAAAGATTATTTCTAAAGAATCAAATTTGCAGGTCTCACAAATAGTAATGGAGAGATATGGATAAAATTTAAGTATGGTACAATATTTTACTGACAATTATTTGTGTTGCAGAAGAAGAGTAAAAGGCAAAAGATATCATTAAAGAATGAATGACTAGGAATTTTTGGGGGTGGAGCCAAGATGGCAGCTGGAAAGCAGGGACTTGTGTGAGCTCCCCACCAGGTCCCTCCAAAAACCTATAAAAATGGCTCTGAACAAATTCTAGAACTGCAGAACCCACAAAATAGCAGAGGGAAGCAGGGCTCCAGCCCAGGACAACCTGGATGGTCTCTGGCAAGGTCTATCACGAATGGAGCTGGGAGTGGAGGGGAGCTGAGCCCAGTGTGGGCTGCACCAGACCAACCAGACCAGGAGCCAGGTAGAACAGGCCCTAGCACCCTGAATCAGTGAGCTGTGGCAGTTACTAGACTTCTCAACCCACAAACACCAAAGACAACAGAGAAGGTTAGTGGGAAAAGCTGCAGGGGACAGAGCAGAAGGAGTTTGAGGTTCAGCTACTGCCCCGGGGGCAGTAGGGGTGGTGCAGCTACAGAACTACAGCTGCAGTTGCTTCTGGTCCCAGGCCCACCTAGTGGGAAGAATTAAGTGGTGGATCAGAACAGGAATGCAGAGCCTGCTTAAGAACTGAGTCCATTCCAGGTTGGTGGTTCTTGGGGAAGGAGGAGTACTGGTGTGGCAGAGATGGCTGTATAGAAATAGCTCTAAAAACAACAGCTCATCCCCTCAAGCTCGGAACAAAGTACTCTTTACAAGCAGTCATACCGCGACAAAAAACTCAAGGGTCAAGTAAGTTGGCTGGGAACATGGCCAGGCAATGAAAACGCACTCAGATTCAGTCTCAGACTTTGGAATCTTTCTTTGGTGACAAAGAAGACCAAAACATACAGCCAGAAGTCAAGTCAAATAGCGTACATCAAAAGCCTACAAGAAAAACATGAACTGGTCTCAGGCCATGGAAGAGCTCAAAAACGATTTGGAAAAGAAAGAGAAGTAGAAGAAAAATTGGGAAGAGAAATGAGAATGATTCGAGAAAACCATGAAAAACAAGTCAATGACTTGCTAAAGGAGAACCAAAAAAATACTGAAAAAAATACTGAAGAAAATATCACCTTAAAAAATAGACTAACTGAAATGGCAAAAGAGCTCCAAAAAGCCAATGAGGAGAAGAATGCCTTGAAGGGCAGAATTAGCCAAATGGAAAAGGAGGTCCAAAAGACCACTGAAGAAAATACTACCTCAAAAATGAGATTGGAGCAAGTGGAAGCTAGTGACTTGATGAGAAATCAAGATATGATAAAACAGAACCAAAGAAATGAAAAAGTGGAAGACAATGTGAAATATCTCATTGGAAAAACCACTGACCTAGAGAATAGATCCAGGAGAGATAATTTAAAAATTATTGGCCTACCTGAAAGCCATGATCAAAAAAAGAGCCTAGATATCATCTTTCGAGAAATTATCAAGGAGAACTGCCCTGATATTCTAGAGCCAGAGGGTAAAATAGGAATTGAAAGAATCCACAGATCGCCCCCTCAAAAAGATCCCAAATAGAAAACTCCTAGGAATATTGTTGCCAAATTGCAGAGCTCCCAGGTCAAGGAGAAAATACTGCAAGCAGTCAGAAAGAAACAATTTGAGTATTGTGGAAACACAATCAGAATAATACAAGATCTGGCAGCTTCTACATTAAGGGATTGAAGGGCTTGGAATATGATATTCCAGAGGTCAATGGAGCTAGGCTTAAAACCAAGAATCACCTACCCAGCAAAACTGAGTATCATGCTCCAAGGCAAAATATGGATTTTCAATAAAATAGAGGACTTTCAAGCTTTCTCAGTGAAAAGATCAGAGCTAAATAGAAAATTTGACTTTCAAACACAAGAATCAAGAGAAGCATGAAAAGGTAAACAAGAAAGAGAAATCATAAGGGACTTACTAAAGTTGAACTGTTTTGTTTACATTCTTACTTGGAAAGATGATGTGTATGATTCATGAGACCTCAGTATTAGGGTAGCTGAAGGGAATATGCATATATATATACATACATATCTATATATACACATATATATGTGTGTGTGTATGTGAGTATATATATATATATATATATATATATATATATAGAGAGAGAGAGAGAGAGAGAGAGAGAGAGAGAAAGAGACAGAGGGCACAGGGTGAAATGAATGTGAAGGGATGATATCTAAAAAAAAATCAAATTAAGGGATGAGAGAGGAATATATTGAGAGAGGGAGAAAGGGAGAGATAGAATGGGGTAAATTATCTCACATAAAAGTGGCAAGAAAAAGCAGCTCTGTAGGAAGGCAAGAGGAGGAGGGTGAGGGGAAATGAGTGAATCTTGCTCTCATCAGATTTGACCTGAGGAGGGAATACCATACACACTCAATTGGGTATCTTACCCCATGGAAAAGAAGGAGGAAGAAGATAAAAAAGGGGAGATGATAGAAGGGAGGGCAGATAGGGGGAGGAAGTAATCAAAAACAAACACTTTTGAAAAGGGACAGGGTCAAGGGAGAAAATTCAATAAAGGGGGATAGGTTAGGAAGGAGCAAAATGTAGTTTAGTCTTTCACAACATGAGTATAGTGGAAGGGTTTTACATAATGATACACATGTGGCCTATGTTGAATTGCTTGCCTTCTTAGGGAGGGTAGGTGGGGAGGGAAGAGGGGAGAGAATTTGGAACTCAAAGTTTTAAAAACAGATGTTCAAAAACAAAAAAAAATGTTTTTTGCATGCTACTAGGAAATAAGATACACAGGCAATGGGGTGTAGAAATTTATCTTGCCCTACAAGAAAGGAAGGGAAAAGAGGATGGAAGGGGAGTGGGGTGACAGAAGGGAGGGCTGACTGGGGAACGGGGCAACCAGAATATATGCCATCTTGGAGTGGGTGGGAGGGTAGAAATGGGGAGAAAATTCACAATTCAAACTCTTGTGAACATCACTGCTGAAAACTAAATATATTAAATAAATTAAATAAAATAAAAAATAAAAAAAAGTTCATGAAAAATAAAAGAATGAATGACTAAATAAAGAGGTGGCCTGGTTATGTAGTAAAAGGGAGGGATAACAAACGGACAGCTTGGGTGTAGCACCGGTATTTGCAAAGTTAAAAGAGCTAAGGGAGGACCTCCCTAGCACTGGGCAGATCCCCTATGGAAAACTTATATTTGTGAAAGTACACAGATAAGAATTATACATGAAGAGAAGGTGTGGATTTGCTGTAATCTGTACTAATGGAGTATAAACATTGGTGAAGTGTTAGAGGCATTTGAGGCACACTGGATTGCAAATCCCATGTCGGCAGGGAGCATATCTTACCTTCATTCTCCCCTTAGTGCCTAACATAGGGTTTTGTGCATAACAGCCCTTTCATAAATGTTTGGCAAATTATTAAACTGGAACATTACTCAAGTGTTGGAGTCTGGCAAAGACCAAAAGAGAGGGTATCCCTGGAAAGAAAAACATAGCGTGAGCAGACACAGTATGGTGAAAAAGAAAATGGGATGCCACTATCCCACAGCAGTGATAAAAATGTTGACAGGATTATACTAGGTCATCAAAGCCATGATTTGCTTTCTTTGGGTAATCTGTTTGCCTCAGCCAAAAAAACAAGAGCTAAGAGGAAATAGAGGCTCATCTAGGGTGAAAAGGGGCAGCTGGTTTATACCGGCACAGAGCTATTTTTGGAAAAGAGGGGGAGGGGAGTGACCATGGAAGTCTCTGTAGATAGATCTTTTTAGTCAAAGGATGCATTTGAGCAATGAGCATCTGACCATAACAGTGTCATAGCTCCTACTGTGTCTTAAACCAGCCTAACCAATTATTCTGCCCATGAAGATGAAACTCTTTTTGAAAGAGAGTTCTGAGCAGCTACAAAGCAATCAGAAATGTCCACAGACCCCTAATGCTTTCTGTACCCATACCTCCCCGAAGTGAAAATTTAAAAGAGAAAAAGAAAAAAAAAAAGGAATCCCTGTTAGTAAGTAGCACTAATGAACTTAGAAAGGCAATGCCATTTGAAGTTTCCCAGAATTATGACATGAAAAGTCCATGTGTGACTGCAGATGTTAAGCAGGGTGGGCTCAGATGTAACTGTGCTTGGGGTTTGTATGGAAAGACAGCTGCCATTTTCTTCATTTATTAAGGGGTGAGAAATAAACAGTAAAAAGGATGTTTAATACTTGAGTGCCCTTCCCCCCCAGGAGAAAAAAAAATTATCCATATGTCTTGAAGAGTTAGCAGTGGTTTTGAAAATAAGACACAAATTCTTAAGTTTGCCATAACATATGTGTATGTGTCTGTGAATAAAATATATACATATGATTTAAGGAAAGATTTTATTTCTATTATCACACTCAATTAAGTCTAGCTTTAAAAGAGATTTTTTTTAAAATTTATAGATGAATAATAATCCCCCTAAATTCCATTGAATAAATATATTTTAAAGACCTATTATGCACAAGGCAATATTCTTAGCACTGGAGATGCTAAGACAAAAATGAAGTAGTCCTTGCTGTCAGGGAGGTTGTATTCTAGATTAGGAGTGGGGAGGAGAAGGCAGGGAAGCTGAGGACATACATTTATACAGAAAAGTAAATAGAAGATAATGTGAAGAAGAATGACTTTTAAGCTGTGTGACCCTGAGCAAGTCACTTAACCTCAATTGCCCCCACACACACAGACACACATGTAAAATAAAAAAGAAGAAAGACCTTTTACAATTGGGCAAATAAGAAAGGCTTCCCAGAGAAGGCTTATTTTAGGTGAAGCTTAGACAAATGCACAGATGTAGGATGGAATGCTGATCTAGAACTGTTGGTAATCCAGTTTGACTTGAACACAGCATGTTGAAAGGGGAGTAATAGGAAATAAGTCTGGAAAGGTAGGCTGGACCCAGGCTATCGAGTGTTTTTCTCATCCTACTAGCAACAGGGAGCCACTGAAGATTTTTGAGCAGAAGAGAGAAAATTATTAGACCTTATGCCTTAGGAAAATTACTTTGGCAGCTGTAGCAGAGGAGGGAGAGATTGGAGACCGTATGAGTAGAGAGAAAGGGATAGACAAAAAAGATATCGTAAAATTAAAAATCAAATAAGACTAGGCAACTGAGAGATTAAAGGAGCATGAAAGAATTGGAAGAATCAAGGATGAACTTGGGGTTACCAGTCTGGGTGAGTTGAAGGGTGATGGTGCCTATAAAAGAAATAAATCAACAGAGGATTTTGCTAGAAGGTTGTGTGTGTGTGTGTGTGTGTGTGTGTGTGTGTGTGTGTATTTGCACACATATATGTACCTACTGGGAATACAAAGATAAAAAATGAAACAGACCTGTCCCCCCAAAAGTGCAAGTGTACTAGGACTCACTCCCCACCTCCAGGATCTGTTGTTGATGGAAAGCCAAATATGCTCCAGGGCAACAGCACTGACCCATTCTCCAGACAAGCCCTGGGGAGCTAGTATTGGAAGCATGAAGAGAATCAGGGTGGGAATCTAGGTTGATAAATATCTGCTGATTAGACACCCAGGGACCTGACTGCATTTATGCTTGGCACCAATAATACCCTTTCTGTTTCCCAAGATGGCAGAAGATGATGCACACTCATGAAATTCCGTGTTCCTCACAAGATGTCCATTTCATGATATCTGAGACACAGTTCTGCCAAGTACTAGAAAGAACACTGGACTTGGAGTCCTGAGGACACGTATTGGCGTTCCAGCTCTGACATTCACTACATCGGTAACCTTTAGCAAGTCTCTCTACCTCTCTGCCCTGGGCCTCAGTTTCCTCATCTTTCAAATGAGTCTGATACTGTTTATGCTTTGGCAGGATCATTTCCAGGCAAGCACTTTGAGTGCTAGAAAAAGCTGAGTTTTCTTGCCTCAGCCTTCCTGTTGCGCCAGGTGAATGATGCTACAATGCAGGGCAAGGTTTTGGTGGAGAAAGGCTGGTTCTCAGCAAGTTCAGTGGTTACAGACCTCAGAGATGTTCTGGTTTTTTTTTCCTCATTTTGGTGACGCAGGATAGAGAAGATCCCCCTTTGAAATACAGAAGTCCCAGCCCCTTCTCCAGTTTGCCTAGAGCATTTTATCTATTACTCTCTTTTGTCCTCAGCTCAAACAGCACCTTCTGCCAGAGGCCTTTCCTGATTACCCTAGTACAAGTGTCTTTACCTTGTATTTATTTTACCACATGACATAGTGGATAGAAAGCCGGCCTTAGAGCCAGAAGGATCTGGGTTCAAGTCCTACCTTTGATACATATGTGTGACCCCAGACAAGTCACTTAACTTCTCAGCACTCTAGGCAGTTTAGACCATAAATTGTGAAGAATTTGTTGACTTGTGTTGGTAAAGGGAGTTTGCTCGTTTGGAGTTGGATTTTTTTAAAATGCAGTTGTTTTACAAGTTTATATTGCTTTATGGACATCCAATATATGAAAACTCAAATTTCCAAAAAGTATAAATTAGGAAATAAGTGTTTTCTTTAGAAAACAATTCATGACTACAAAAAGATTTACCACATGACTCACTTAAATAGCAACACTAGTACATTTTAAATGATCCTATAAACCCCCCAAAATATGACATTGACAGAATCACTTGACACAGAACTTCTCAGAAATACACACACATATGTGTGTGTATATATATATATATTTATGTGTGTATGTGTATATATACATATATCTTTTTGATAGAACAAAGTACCTATGTGCTTTCAAGAAGGGTACATATTATGAGCTATTATAAAAATTAGTACAAATTTTTAAAATTACAATTATATTAATTTTACTTTACCTAGCACTATGTTTATAAATATAACACACAAAAATTGTTTGCCTTCAGGTTGATGGCATATCAGAAGAATTCTCTGTGGAGTACTTGGGTTAGAAATAGATAGCACTCTCCTTATACCCAAGCAAGGAAATAGGTTCCAGACACTATCCCCTAAACTTATGGTTATATGTGTAAGTATTATATCCCCTAATAAATAACTAATATGGGTATAGGATTTTAAGGTTTGTGAAGTGCTTTACATATATTATTTCATTTGACCCTAAAAAAAAAAAAAACTTTGTGAAGAAGGTGCTATTATCTCCATTTTCCAGATGAGGAAATGAAGGCTGAAAAAAGGTAAGTGATTTTCCTAGTGTTGCACAATTAAATAAGAGTCTAAGGCTGGATTTGAACTCAGGTCTTACTGACTCCAAACCTACTATGCTCTCTACTATAGCATCCAGCTACCTCATAGAGTAGATAATAGAATAAAAGGCCCTTGAGGACAAGGATTACTTCACTTTTGTCTTCATGTGCCCAGAACCTAGCACAGTACCAAGCACATAGTTGGTGCTCCCTATTGGTTGATTGATTGATTCTACCTCCATCATAAGTATGATTACTTATTTGCTGTATCCTCCCTACAAGGCTAAAAGCTCTTTGACTACAGGGACTGTCATCTTTTTCCATCTTGTTATACCAAGGGCCTAGCACAGGCACAAACACATAATAGGTGCTTTTAAAATGTTCGTTGTATTGCAATGAAAATTCAACTGACTTCAATTCAACAGCTGTTTATTAGTCCAGCCTCTGATTAGGAGAAAGGGAAAGGAATGAGCATATATATAGCCCCTCCCACATGCTAAGCACTTTTACAAATATTATCTTATTTAATCCTTACAGCAACCTTGTAAGGAAGGTGTTGTTATCCACATTCTACAGTTGAGAAAGCTGAGGAAAAAGGAAGAGACTAGCCCAGGGTCACCCAGATAATAAGTGTCAGAGGTCAGATTTGAATTCAGCTCTTCCCTGACAACAGCCAGAGCTCTATCTCCTTCACCACCAAGTTAACACAGTAGCTATAAACACACACACACACACACATACACACACACATATCCCTTTCCTCAAGAAGATTACTTCCTAATGAAATAACCACTAATGCATCAATAATAATAAATTTTTGCCAGTTTATTTCATAGTTTCCCCCAGGTTCCTTCTGGAAAGATATGAGAGGCAGGGAATAGTGGAAACCACAGTCATCAAAACTTTATAAAAGCCACCTAGAGTAAAGAAGTCTTGTGAAAACCTTTAATTGGGGAAATCCAATTAAAATCCTATAAAGCATGATGTAAATTATTTTTTAATTGGTATTTGTAAACACTGGCTCAGTAATATAACACTTCTTCTAGTCAGTGCTATCCCTAGGGAGTCACAGGACAAGGGCAAATCATATTCCTAGCATGTTTATAACACAGTATGCTTTGTTAATGCTGACTGGCCTTGCCGGCTGCTGTGCTTTTCTTGAAAGTATTATTCACTTTGTACCATGGTCACATCGGAGGCATGAAGCTTTCAGTAACCTTTCTCTCTTCCTAGCAATGACTGCTCTAGGTTACCCATGGGTGAACATTTTCCTCCTACTCATTTAATTGGTGTTATTAAATTGGCATAATAGAGGCAAGCCCTGAATCATTCAGTATCATCCAGATTGACAAATGAGGCAGTGATATCTAAGTCCCCCTTTCTGGAAAACAGATAACTTTGTCCCTTCTCAGATAGATTTGGGAGGTAGGGAACAGTCAAAATCATAATCATCAAAACTTTACAGAAACCACCTAGGCTAAAGGAGTCCTGTGAAAAAAACAATTAAAATCCCATAAATGTGATATAAAATACTTTTTAATTAGTATCTGCAAACATTGGCATAGAAATATAACACTATATAATCAGAGCTATGTCATAGATGGACATATAGAAAGATAGATAGATGACAGGAGGGGGGAGAGAGAGAGAAAGAAAAATGGAGAGAGACAGAGATAGAGACAGAGAGAGAGAGACAGAGAGAGAGAGAGAGAGACAGGGAGAGGGAGAGAGAGACAGGGAGAGGGAGAGAGAGGGGGGGGAAGAGAAAGAGAAAGAGACAGAGATAGAGATAGAGACAGAGAGAGAGAGAGACAGAGAGAGAGAGAGAGAGAGAGAGACAGGGAGAGGGAGAGAGAAGGGGGGGAGAGAGAGGGGGGGGGAGAGAGAGGGGGGGAGAACAAAAAGAAAGAGAGAGAGAGAGAAAGGGAGAGGGAGAGAGAGGGGGGGGAGAGAGGGGGGGGAGGGGGGGGGAGAGAGAGAGAGAGAAAGAGAGAGAGAGAGAGATCTGCTGTCTTTTGGCTTTATTTTTGGTTTCCTAATGGCAGTAGATAATGGAGATGAGAGAAGGAGGAGAGAGAACAGAAGTGCTTGGTGAGACCTTCCACATGAAAGCTTCCCAAAAGAGCCATTACCTATGGGACAGAGGGGTGCTCTTGAAGAAGAAAGTCCTGGGTTCAAAAGGCCAGTTATTTTGCATCACTTCTTATTACCTGCACTTAAAAAGTTCTCTTTTGTGCTTTATATTCCTTCAAATGTATAAAATAGAGCTAATAATAATAGCTAGCATTTATATAGCAAATTAGTTTGTTAAGCACTTTACATTCTATCTCATTCGACTCCCACTACAAATCTCTGAGATGTCATTATGAGGAAACTGAGAGAGAGTTACTTACCCAGGATCACATAGTCAGTAAATATATGAGGCACAATTCTAACTCACATCTCCCCGACTCTACTTTCCTTGCCTCAGTTCCAGTATATAAACATAGGTAATGTCTATTCATCACCTGAGGCAGCTAGGTGGCTCAGTGAGCAGAGGGCCAGGCCTGGAGTCAAGATGAGCCATGTTACTGAGTTCAAATCCAGCCTCAGACACTTACTAGCCATGTGACCCTGAGCAAGTTACTTCCCCCTGTTTGCCTCCATTTCCTCATCAGTAAAGTGAACTGGAGAAGGAAATGGCAAACCAGCCCAGTATCTTTGTCAAGAAAACCCCAAATGGGGTCACCAAGAGTCAGACACGACTGAACAACAAACAACAATTCATTACCTAGTTTTATGATGGTTAACACTTAATGTATGGAACAAAAAAAAAATGTGTTCAGTGACATGCAGGATTAAAAAAAATATTAACTGAAGCAAGTACGTTTGTAAAAGCAAACATTTGGGATGGCTGTGGTGAGCGTGAGGGGAGTGGAAGAGTGGATTAGTTAGAGCTTCAAATCTGGTGACAATTGGTAGGAAAAAGTTTGCAACTTAAAAAAAATACTTGAAGAGAAAACCAGAATACACCAGTACAGGGTCAGCAACAATTTACTTTTCCCTAATAGAAAGCATAGTCAGGGAAACCATTGCCATCTCATCACACGCTAGGTTTGCATTTAATTAATTCAGCATATTAATTCTTTGAAGAACTAGACAACCAACCATTCTCCCTAGATCTGTTTAAGCAACTACCAAAATGTTCTCTCAATCATGCTTTGTTTGGACAATAATTAGGATGTGCTCCAGTTCTACACATGCAAAATTTCATTTCGCAGAACCCCTTGCAACTCAGCAAGACCTCAAAATAGTCTTTAGGATTGCAACATTCATGCAGTTTCATGACAATAAGAGACATCAAAACAAAATTTACCTAGTGCAGTAACACAGATTATTTACTTTCTTTTTCTTTACAAGAGATTAAACAAACACCAATCTAATGAGGAACTGAGACACACTCAAAAATTCTATTTCTTTTGAAATTCATGCCTTTAGTATCAATGAATCTTACATTTAAAAATTGCCTGAAGCATGCTTCCATCCATAGTAAGGAACATCTTTCAAGATTTGAAGACCAAACTTTATGATGTTTTCCAGAAACACCTGAGTTGTTTTCCTACCTCAGCAATGGATATTTAATACGTTTTTGTAAGCTGTCACAGGCCAAGTGAATGCCTTTTTCAGTTCCAAAACCTTACATCTGAACTATGAAGGCCAAGTCATCTTGAAAGAGTTTGGAGTAGCTTAGGCCTGCTGCTCTTCACAGGATATGCATAAAGGGTTTCATCCCTTGATATTCTTTAGACTTTAAAAACCAAACAGCTGACAAAGATTTGTAGGTACCATCACTTTATGGTTCAAAATAAAGTTTAGGTGGAAAAACCTATCTGTGGGATGTTATTAGACTGTATTACAATGATTTCAGATGCTTGAGTAGTACTACCATTATAAATTATTTGTGTAAGAAAATGTAATTCAAAAGTCTGCTAAAACAAAGTTATAGTTAAATTCCAAGTATGAATGAGAAATCTGATGGGAGACAAGATAGCAATTTTCAAACACTTGAAAGGCAAATACACTTATTCTGCTTTGCTCTGAGAAATAGAACAAGAAAGGTGGGCAGAACTTAGAAGGGAGCAGATTTTAATAATAACTAATATTCCTACAGAGCTTACTTTATGCCAGGCAGTATGCTAAGTGCTTTACAATTATCATCTCATTTGATCCTCACAACAACCCTGGGAGCCAGGTGCTATTACTATACTCATTTTACACGTTAGGAAACTGATGCAAAGAAGGGTCAAGTGGCTTGCCCAGGGTCACACAGCTAGTATCTAAGGTTGGATGTGACCTCAGGTCTTCCTGACTCTAGACTCAGTGCTCTATTCACTGTATCACCTACTGTCCCTCAAGTTGGAGTAGGGAAGGAGTAAGAAAAACCTAACAATTAGAATTGTCCAAAGAGTAAAGGAACAGTTTACCTGCAGTGCTTCAGGTTTTCAAATAGAGGTTAAATGACTGCCTGTGGAAGCGGTGGCTTCATTATGCAAAATATGACACTCAATGACTTCCAACTCAAAGAGTCTATGAGACAGTGAATATTTTTCATTCTTATTCTTCCACCATTCCACATACGTAATGCCAGTGTTTTACACATAATAAGAGTTGAACAGATGCTTTTTCATTCATTCGTATCCAGCAGATTTATGACTTTTAACTTATCCCTTGATACCCTTTCCCTGTCTTGTCCTCCCCATAGTCCACCAAATATAGTCAGTCAATATAAAGAATACATTTTTCTACAGTATGAGGGAATTTTGTGATTAAAAGCTATATGTGGATTATGGTAAATCGTGAGGAATTTCAATAGCCTCTTCCAAACTCTTCATATTTTATTCCCCTTTCATTCATTGGGCTACTTCTGGTAGACATCTGCAATCATTTCTAGGTTACCCAGTTTCCACTGGAGTAGTCCAGTAAAACTGGGCCCCTTCCTTGGGAAAGAAGAAGAATGGATACACAGGAACAGCCAAACCAACAGGTGAAATCATAAGTGTAGTCACCAGGCATGGAAGCCAACCAGATCCTATGTATCTTTATCCTGCTTACTTCTCCTTGTCGTATTCAAAGTTGTTTGCTTAGAAACAATGTGATATTCCAAAAGACTTATAATGCAAAATGCTCTCCACATCCAGAGAAAGAATTGATGAACTCTGAATGCAGAGGGAAGCACACTGTTTTCTATTTCTTTTTTGGTTCTTTTCTTTTGGCTTGTTTCTTCTTTCACACATGACTAATATGGAAATAAGTTTTACATGATTGCGCATACATAACCTATATCAAATTGTTTACTGTCTTAGGGAGGGGGGAGAGGGAAGAGGGGAAAAAGTTTGTGACTAAAAATTTTTTTAAATGAATGTTAAAAATTGTCTTTACATACAATTGGAAAAATACTATTTTAAAAAAATAAAATTATTATTTCAACTAAAAAAAAGAAGCGATGTAATATAGTGAATGAAGCACTAACTTAGAGTCCCAAATACCCACATCTCAATCCTGCCTGACATCTAGCAGTGAGGGACCCTGGGCAAGTCACTTCTCTGAACCTCAGTTCCCTCTCTGCAAAATGAAAATATTAATACCTTTAGACCAAAGCTCAAAAGGTTATGAGACTCACATGAGTTAATGCATTAGAGTCTTTTGCAAGCTTTAAAGAGTTACATAAATGTCTATGGTTACTGTCGCCATTACCCTAGGCTGGTGTATATTAAAAGTATATACACCAGCTCCCTTTGTTTACTACTGACTATTCAGTCTTGACCTTATCTCATTGATATAAAGCGAATGTCCAGTGAGAACACTCCCTCAGCCAATGCAGATTGGTAATTTGTCTTAGACACTGATAAGTTAGTTGACTGGCCCAGGTCACAAAATCAGTGTTTAGTAGAGCTGTTGCTTGAGCCCAGGTCTTCCTGACTGAGACAAGCTCCATATTCACTATACCTCCTGCCACCTCTCTATCCTGAGTTTAAAAGAATACAATCCCCAATGTCTCAGAGCTTTACCAAGTCCAACCTATGATTCTGGTGGAGCTCACCAGCTCCTGGCTGGACCTCACAAAATAGGGTGGCGTGTACCAGATCAGGACAAAAGGAACTCAGATGACTATGCCAAAGACTGACACTCATCCTTACCATTGCCTATGTTCTAATAGCAATCGCTCAATGAACAAGCATTTATAAAGCACCTACTATGTAGCAAGTACCAGGCTAGGTACTGAGGAAACAAGAAAAAAAGTTAAACAGTCCTTAACCTCATTTTCTATTGCCTTACACTCTATTCAAGGAACAAGATATATAGACAACATGCAAAAATGAAACAAAGTAATTTGGGGAGCAAGGGCACCAGTCATCTTGGGCACTTGGAAAGGCTTCGTGTGAGAAGTAGCACTTGAGTTGAATCTTGAAGGAAACAATATTCTAAGAGATGGAGGTGAAAAGAGTATAGTCATGGGTTATGAATGCAAAGGCATGAAAAAGGGTATTAGTTGTTCTTCAGCCATTTTTCAGCCCTGTCCAACTCTTTGTGACCTCAGTTGGGGTTTTCTTAACAAAGACACCAGAATGGTTTGTCATTTCCTTCTCCAACTCATTTTACAAATGAGGAAACTGAGGCAAACAGAGTTAAATGACTTGCCCAGGGTCACACAGCTAGTGAGTGTCTGAGGCCAGATTTGAACTCAGCAAGATGAGTCTTCCTGACTCCAGGCCCGGCACTCTACCCACTGTACCACCTAACTGCTCCTAGTCAAATATGGGGGACAGTAAGAAAGATCATTAAGCTGAATCATAGAGTGTAGGAATGGAGTAATGTATATGAAGGCCCCCGGCTTGGTTTTGAAAGACCTTAAATAGTAGAGGAGTGTTTATTTACTCCTGGGCCAGTAGGGAGCCACTGGAGTTTCTTGAGCACAGGAATGACATGGTCAGAGGTACACTTCAGAAAAATCACTTTGGTAGCCAAATGAAGGACGGATTGTAACATTCCCTGTGAATTTCAGCTATGCTTTTCTTCTTTAAACTTAGAATTGAATAATTACATCCAGCCACATTCAAAGGTTAATTGCTCAGCCACCCTGGTCCTAGGAAGGATAGAATTCTTTTCTCTCTGGGCCCCAAATCCATGCCTCAGCTTCAAGTTGAAACTAATTCCTTTTGCCTCCTCTCCCACCTTCCAAAATGCAACTGAATTTAAGTTTTAAAATGTCTTCTAGCCTACCCACAGAATACTCTGACTCCTCCCTCCCCCACCTTCCATCCTTAGGCCCACTCCATTCTCAGACCACTCTGAGGACCCAGCAGACCCTGTTCTGGTTCCCTGATCTAAACTTCCAGTCTCAACGGACATATTTTTAGTTATTTCCAGTTTTCATTTTCATTCTGCTTTCCTTTTGAAGTCCCAAGCTCTATTACAATTCCCTCCTCTTCTCTCTCCACATGACACTCACATCTTTTTAAAAATTCTATTTACTTTATTTTGAACTTAAGAAACAAAACAAGCATTACCATAACATAGTAGAATAGGAAAAAAAAAGGTGATTGTACATGAAATTGCAAACCTATTATGAACAACTTTCTATTCCTTTTAAATATATAATAAAGTTATCATGTAACTTTCTTTTGTTCCTTTTTTTTCTTCCCTCCGCCCCCTCACCTATCATATACACATTAGAATGTTCAAGAAACTTCCATCCAGCCCATAGACACTGATGGGAGATGCCCTAAATACAATTTCTTTCCCTGAAACTGTTAATGAGTGTAGAGCTCTGCGTTTTCATTTTGTCACATCTGCCCCTCTGGTGTAGAGTTCCCCAATTTTCATCAGTAATTTGGGGAGTGGACTTAAGAAAGAGTAGGGATATTAAAGACATTTTGCCAACTAAAAATCCTCACCAGGAGTTTGAAAGTTCTCTCTGAAATGACTAGTAAGCTGTTCAAAACAAAGGCATTGCCCAGTCAGCACAAGATAGAGGCATTCTGGTACAGTGGGAAAGAACACCTTTGGAATTAGAGAAACTGCCTTCCAAACCTTGGTCTCCTACGTGATAATTGTGTGACTGCAGGCAAATCCTTTCTTTTTTCTGACCCTTGATTTCTTCAGCTATAAAAATAAAGGGGTTGGACTAGATGATCTTTAAGGACACTGCCAACTCTAAGTCTATTATCTTATGATGATATTCCTACTCGGGCTACACATCTCTCCTGCCCATGAAACTCCTGGAGATAATGCCAAACCACTGAAGCTTTTGTATCAATGCCTGGGGAAGACTCAGAACCCTGGAGCAATGCAGCTCTACATTCATCTCTTCAGTGACTTCATCTGTGCAATTATGATTTGCCTGGTGGTTCAGTCTTAGTCAGTTATGCACAATCCAGTTGCAGACCTTGGATCTTAATGATGCCTCTCCTGGGATAAACCTAAGCTGACAGCCTTCAGACAGGCTTCCTGTGCTGTAGTAAATAAATGGGCTTGGGGTCAGGAACACTAGGTGAATTACAAGCAGAGGTTCCCATAGATAAGCAAATCAGGTTGGAATTCTGTTTCCTGGAGGGCCAGAAAAGAGCAGTAATGTATTGTGTCTGCTTCTGCCTCATCCAATTTTTAAAATTATTCTTAAGGGGGCTTGAGGATATCCATACTTCAAAGGGCTCCGTGCAAATAATACAAACGCTGAAAGATCTTGCATACAGATGACCCGTTTACAAAAAGGCAAGCTAAAAAGATGATGCCTATATGCTCCAGCAAAGAAAGGGTCTCCTTTAAAATGCTCAGGATTCTTTCCAAGATTAATTTCCTTTTCCTGGGTGGAAAGCCCAGTTTACTTTATCTGAGCTACTTGGGACCACTAAGCCAGGAATATAAAACTTCCCTCCTGAAGCTACTGATCTGACTGACCCTAAGGCTAAGAGAGGCTCTTATCAGCTAACAGGAAGTCCTACAGATGCAGTTAGAGAGCTGGAGGCCACTGAAGTAGGCAGAGTCTAAGGCAGGTGATTGGATTCATAGATGGCCCTTCCAAACAAACTCAGACACTTAACCAAACTCTTGACAAATCCAAGGTACATTAAAGTGTTTCAGGGGCTACCTTGCCCTCTGCCTTCAGCCCCCTTTTGCCAAGCAGCTTTGCATTGGCCAGCATGAGGTTAAAAGAGACTGAGGTCAGGGCTTTGCAGCATCCCACTGGGAGACGGACCTTTTCCTGCTCTCGATGATCTAATCAGATTTCCCTTCTCTAACTGCTACTTTCTATGATGTCCCTTTTAAAAAATGTGCCTCTTTCCCTTCCTTTTTCCAGCTGCTTGGCATCACTCTGAGCTATTACCATACCTTCCCTTTTCTTATGCTGTAACAGACATTCACAGACTACCAATTTATATGCCTTATAAAATATGCAGGCTGTTCCTAGATCCTGCCTAGACACTGTAAAAAAAAAAAAAATAATAATAATCCTGGATTGGGGTCGGGGAGGGGTTGTATTTTCTGGTTACCCTGCCTTCTCTAGTTTTGAACCTCCCATTACTCAACTTCATCTCACCCTCTCCTCTGTGTCTTCAAATAGTAGCAGGATGAAACACCTCTGGTTCTGATCATCTTCTAACCCTTTATCCTATTGCTGAATGAACAAAAACAAATCTGAAGGGACACTGGGCAGAGTAAAAAAACCTGTACTTGTTATAGGTTTGCCAGATGAGTAGAGAAGGATGATAAACAGCAGCTACTTAGATCAGCATGTCCAGGGAAATGCTTTACTTAAAACCACTCCATTTATAAAAGGCCTTCCATGTGAATGGCCTCTGACACTCCAACACCACCCCCTTCCTTCCATCCCTTTAACCATTCATCCATCTGAGCCCTCCTGGGTGCTGTTCTGAGAGTCAGACACTGCCCAGTGACCAGATCATGCTATAACCATCCTCCTACCCCATTCTTTCAGGATCCAGGGATGCTCAATGTACCATGGAGCTCCGGTCTCAGAAAAAGGTTCAATCAGGATCTGTCACTCAGAGGACCTAAGGTCAAAGTGTCCTGGGGGACTTGGAGATGAGAGTTACCATAAGCAATACCGAATCTTAGACCAGCTGCTACACCATGACTCCTTTGCAAGTTGGGGACTACCTTTATTACCCGAGAAATTATTCCAGCTTTTGTTACAAATAAATGGATGGTGGTAAAAGAAAAAAGAGTGACCAACTGGCTGACTACTCAGGAAGGATTTCATGGGATATCTATATTTTAGTAGACTCAATATAGGTTCAGGGTCTGACTTGATTTTATTAGTTTACCCAAGGGTCATTGAGCCCCCAGGGAATTGAGTTATCAGACTCAAACAAACTAGACTTTAAAATTTTTAATAGGAGAACCTTTCTAGTGATAAGAGTATTCGTAATTCCAAGTGACCTCCATCCTTCTATCAGGTATCTGGCAACAGAATCAGTGGTTGTTCAGACCCTTATCACCTTTTGCCTAAGCAATAGTAACCTTTGTGTCCCTGCCTCCAGTCCTTCCCCACTCTGATCCATCCTCCACTCAGCTGCCAAAGTGATTTTCCTAAAGTGCAACTATGACCATGTCATTCCCCTACCCAATGAACTCTAGTGGCTCCCTATTACCTCCAGGATCAAATATAACTCCTCAGTTTGGCATTTAAAGTCCTACCTGGCCTCTACTTTTTTGGTCTTATTATTCATTATTTTCCTTTATGAACACTACTGTTCAGTTACACTGGCCTTCTTACTATTCCTTATATACAACATTTCATCTATTGTTTTCATACCGTCTGAGCCCCATATCATAGTGCAAAGAACACTGAACAAAGAACACCCATATGACCTTGGGCAAACAATTTAACTTCCTTGGGCTTTAGTTTCCTCATCTGTAAAATGAGGGAGTTAATCTAGATGTCCTCTCAGGTCCCTTCCAGGTATGGATCTACGATCCTATGATCCTTCCATTGCCTCAGTGCCCCAGAAATCTCATTTCCTTCAAAACTCAGTGCAGCCGGAAGCAGATTAAAATGTAATTGAGAAATATTTACAAAATAAATAAAAATACAATAGAACACAGACAATGTAAATGTTTGGTTTTCTAAGTCAATATATTGCCCTCTGGTACCCTTATGGGGTTAGCAGCCCAAACTCCAGTTGAGTTTGAGACCTAGAGTCCTTTTCCTGATCCTCCCTGTCTGCTGGTGATCTCCCCAAGTCATTTTCTTGTGTTTATGGTGTATATGCCTATATACTTATATTATTTATTATGTATACATATATTATTCAGTATATCCAGTATTCATACACATATATATCTATGTGTGCATGTGTAGACATATGTATGAGTATACGCATGCATACATATATGTATATGTGTGTATGTATGTGTATATGTATATATGTATGTTTATATGTGTATGTATGTGTGTGTGTATGTGTATATGTATATATCTTGGCTAGATTGTTAGTTCCAGAGGGCAGGGAGTTTTACTTTCATTTTTCCTGGCACATTTTGTTGTTCAGTCTTTTTTCAGTTGTCTAATACTCTGTGACCCCATTTGGGGTTTTCTTGGCAGAGATACTGGAGCAATTTGCCATTTCCCTCTCCAGCTCATTTTACAGATCAGGAAACTGGGGTAACCAGGGTTAAGTGACTTGCCCAGGGTCACACAGCTAGTCAAGTTTCTAAGGGCAGATTTGAATTCAGGAAGATGAGTCGTCTTCACTCCAGGCCTGGCACTCCCTCTACTACACCATCTAGCTGCCCTTACCTCCTGGCACATAATAAATACTTATTAATACTTGTCAATTAATGCATTTAATTAGCTATAATGTTATATTATGCTGTATATGGTACATCTTGGCTGATTTTTTCAGTTCCACCATATCTAGTGATGTACCTTTGTAGTGACCAGAATACCCAATAATTGCCATTTCTATAGTGACTCTCTCCTTCAGACAATGATGAATAAAAGCTAACAAACTCTTACTTTTGGATTGCTCTTTTTTTTCCTAGACTCCACCCAAATAAATGCTCAGTATTATCTCAGGATAGGCATTTTACAGTTAATTAGATTACAGCATAACTCACACTAATCAAGTTTTAGATTAGATTCTTCCGGAGGGAGTTTGGTAGAAACCTTAGCATCTTCAGCTACCAAATTTCCGTCTTTTGGCAAGGTCAATTACCTCTGCAAACAGAGAAACTTCCTTTTGTTGTTCACCTGTGTTTCCACTTCTGCTTGTGTCCCTAATTTCTGAGGGTATACCTTGTTTCTGTCCCAAAGCATTTTATACCCAACTATTTTCCTCTTAGAGAAGATCTGCCCATTTAAATCTTTAGATTGTAATGATAGGCCCCCTCTCTCTTTTGAGAACTCTGACTTATTTATTTGTGAGTTCAGAGGAAATAGATCTGTACTGCTGATTTTGCCTTTGTGTTTCTGCTCTTTTTATTTTGGAGTTAAAAAGCACCAAGACTCCATTATGTCTATCCAAATATATTTATGAACTGAGCTGGAAAGGGTCAGAGACCCTTTGGCCAGTGAAAATGAGACAAAATCGAGTCAAATAAGAAAGCATGAAAGTATCCAAATAATTTTCAATTCCTTTCAAAGGGCCTGCCTCCAGTGGTTCTCTGGGAGCAGAAGTCATAAATCAAAGGCAAGGCTCCCTCAATGTTTCCTTCACAAATGCACCATCCTGTCAATAGGACCATAGAATGTCAGAACTGGAAAGAACCTGAGAGGCCATTGAGACTAACTCTTTCACTTTATAGTTGGAGAAACTGAAACCCAGAGAAGTGGTCCCACAGGGAATAGGGAAAAGAACGATGAGCCAAATCGGAGCCTCCAATTCTAAATCTAGATGTCTTTCCATTTATTACATTCTCTCTCTGCATGTGTGTGTGTATATGTTCCTGTACTTCTAGTATGTGCAATTTGCTAAAAAAAAAAATTATATTGATGATAAAGAATGTATTAAATGTCTGTTATGTGTTAGGGGCAGCTAGGTGATGCAGTGGTTAGAGGGCCAGGCCTGGAGTCAGAAAGATTCGTCTCCTAAGTTGAAATCTGGCCTCAGAAACACATTAACTGTGTGACCCTAGGCAAATCATTTAACCCTATTTACCTCAGTTTCCTCATCTCTAAAATGAACTGGAGAGGGAAATGGTAAACCACTCCAGTTTCTTTGCCAAGAAAACCCCCAAAGGGTTCCTGAGGAGTCAAACACAGTCTGAAAAAAAAGACTAAACTACTTGTGCTAAGTGCAAGGGATACAAATGCAAATCAACAATTGTTTATTAAGCACATGCTACGTCCTAATCAGTCAAGACTTAAAGAAATTAATTCACGTTATTCATTGGAAGGTCACATACTGAAGCCAAAGCTTAAGTACTTTGGCTACACAATGAGAAGGCAGAAATCATTGGAAAAAACCCCATCGCAAAAGGCGATGGCTGAAGATGAGATGGATAGATAGTGCCATAGAAGCAATGAACATGAGCTTGGACAGAGTTTGGGAGACCATAGAGGGCAGAAGGGCCTGGCTTGATATGGTCCATGGCATGACAAAGAGTCAGACACGATTGAATGACTGAGGAACAACAACAGCATGTGCTAAGTAGAAAGACAACACAAAAAGGTGAGCAAGAAAGTAAGGTGGGACAGAGCTGGCATGGCTTGAAAGTGGCCTGGTTCTTAGGGACAGAGTTAGTCATTCAGTCAACAAGCATTTATTTATTTTTTATGGAGGGGGAAGGCGAGGCAGTTGGGGTTAAGTGGCTTGCCCAAGGTCATACAGCTAGTAAGGGTCAAGTGTCTGGGGCCACATTTGAACTCAGGTCCTCCTGACTCCAGGGACAGTTCTTTATTCACTGCCCCACATAACTGCTCCATCAACAAGCATTTATTAATGATTTGCTATGTGAGGTTCTAACGGGAGGGAGTTGAGGAGGATGACTAGAGTGTCCATTCAAGTGGTCATGGTTTGTAAGTGGATAAGAAGAGGAAGAAAAGTTATGGACACATAGATGTAAATAGTAGAGATCATTTAAAGTAATTAATGTTGGATTACTATATAACACCTTTGTTACAGATAACTGAGATAGTTTTCAAACAGTTCTTCAAATCAGTTATTTTAATATATGTGGTTTACAAGCTTTTGCCTGGACTGACCACACCCTCACGCCCATCCCCTAACACAAGCACATCATCATTCTTTCCCTGTTGAAGCCCCTTTCTTCCTTTAAGGTCCAACTTGAATGTCACCCCTTCCTTGAAGTCTTCTTTGGTTTTTTCCTTTTCTTCTCTTCTCCACCACTACCTCTCCTCTCCTTGCTCCCAGCTGAAATTATTCTGTCTTTCATTTTCTCATAGAACTTACCTAGACCCATTCTTTGCACTCATATAATAATTTTTGTCTACATGTCAATTGCCCACCTAGACCCTCAAGAGTAGGGTCTGTGTTATAAATATTGTTTTTCTTCTCAGTGCCTATCACCATATTTTGCATATACTAAACACTTAACAAATGTTTATTGAATCAAAACAAAAGTCCTGAGATTGACATAATGGTTTCTAATCATATAGGCCAACTTCAGAGGAATAATGCAGAGATTATAAAAGTGAATCCTCTATTAAAGTCCAGGTGTCTTTCTTAAAATAGCCCTAATAATAAAAGAGGAAGACCAGAAGCTTAGGAAGAGAAATAGTTTTTATAAATTTCTTTTGAAGAAAAAAATATGAATCTTGAGGAATGATTTTAAAAAGTGGGGGGAAGTAGGGAGCTTACATTATATATGGAGGAGTGGAAAAGTAAAGTGCTTGGAAAACATTAACACCTAAAAGTTTCCAGATCTAGGTGATTACTAGCAAATAGTGGTTATCAAATAAACCAAATGTTTTAGAAAGGTCATGGAGCAAAAAGGTGCTAACAGAGAAAGCCAGAAGAGCAAGTACTTCAAAAAGAAATACAAGTGAGTCAAACTTCAAAAAGGAGAGCAAAAGGTAACAAAAAAAAATTAGTAGATTTCTTGAGGTCAATGGAAGAGTAAGCAGGCTCAGAGAGAATAAGTCATGCCTTGACAAATGGTTTGATTTTTTTTTTTCAAGAGGAAGAGGGAAGTTACCAAGTAGCAGATGAAAAGGATTATGCTCAAATACCTCCCTTTTTTTTTCCTTTAGAAAGTACCTTCTGAAGTGAATCATGCACACCCACACATTTTAAAAAACTTACAAAATTAATTCAAACTTGCCTCATTAGGAGTCAGAAGTCCAATTTAAATAGAATGGACAGAAAATTACAATTGAAATGGATAGATGGATGGATACATACATATGTACATAATTTATGAAGTACTTACTTGTGCTAAACATTGTAAATATATTCAATATTAGAAATGTGTGACTTTAAGAAGTTGCTTTCTAGGTTAAAACTGCTGGATAGCAGCTATAAGGATTCATGTAAATGAGAACCCACCAAAGGATGTTTCCCAATTTGACTTTCTGAAGTTCCATCACTTTTTAAATAGTAGACAAGAAACAGAAGGTATTTTCAAGAGAAGTATTTTAAATTAAGTTGACTTTATTCTTACTTCAAAATAAGGTATACTATTAATTCATTAATTTAACAAAATGAGAGACAGCATGTTATAGCAGATGGAGGGTCCTCCCTAAGTCAGGATAACCTGGGCTTAAGTCTGACATTTAGTCCCTGTGTGACCTGGTCCCAAAGCCCTTTCCTCCCAAAGACTCAGTCATCTTCTCAAAGACTAGAATAGGGGTGGGGAACCTGCAGCCTGGAGACCATATGTGGCTTTCTAGGTCCTCAAGCGTGACCCTTTGACTGAATCCAAACTTCATAGAACACATCCAAACCTTGTTCTGTGAAGTTTGGATTCAGTCAAAGGGTCACACTTGAGGACCTAGAAAGTCACATTCAGTCTCCAGGCTGCAGGTTCCCCTGCCCTAGAAGTTTTACATGTATAAGTTGGAAACCTGTATCAGTAGAGGGAATTTTCACACTAGGAAATGCCTACATCAATGAAATTACAGATCCAGACAACCAAAAAATAAAATAAAATAATAAATATTGGTACTGGCATTTGTCATAAAATGAAGTGGCAATAGAAACACTTCTTAATTTACTATTATTTTTCTTATAAAGTGCTTACTTGACCATCAAAAAGGAACCAGATATCTTCCTTAAACTTTAAGACGTGTAAAAGCAAAGACTGTATTGTCTTTAGCAATTCCATGTAGCAGATAATCCTCAGCAGGGAGTAGGCATGCAACTATTCCTTGATAAATAGTCTCTTCTCTACGTGTTACTCATAGATATGTGTCCTCAGTTATGATGTCTGTTATGACAAAAAAAAACAAGAAAATTACTGAATTTCAAATCTGGCTAAAAAATTACATCCTATTTTTAACATCAATAGCAACACTAAATACTCCAATAAGCTCTGATGACAATAACTTCTAAAAACTAAAGTAGTTCTCAAGGAATCATGGCATTTGAAACACATGCCAAGTTTATCTACTGTAAGACAATAAAACATGACTCAGTACATTATAGGGCATAGGGACTAGAAATGAGAGTTCACTGAAATAGGGAAGACCTCATTAAGGAAAGTTCCCCTATCAATCCTTCTCTGCAAACTTATAGTCTTAGAAACCTGCCTAGCTCATTAAGAAATTAAGTGACTTACCCATAGTTGCATAGCCAGTCAGAAGTAAGACTTGGACCAAGGCCAGCTCTTTATCCATTATGTCCCACTGTCTCTCATTAAATTATGCATGTCCAAATATGTACTGGCACCTTTTTTAATGAAAGGAAAGCTAAAAAGGAAGTTAAATAAGAATTTGGTACCTAAGAAATCCCAAACACTTGCAGAGTAAGCTAAAAATGCCAGGTCCCATATGTCTCTATGTAGTCCTCATAGTATATCCCAAGCACCATAATTCTGCTGAGAATTCCTAGACTAAGTATT
This sequence comes from Trichosurus vulpecula, assembly GCF_011100635.1. Taxonomy (NCBI): domain Eukaryota; kingdom Metazoa; phylum Chordata; class Mammalia; order Diprotodontia; family Phalangeridae; genus Trichosurus; species Trichosurus vulpecula. The sequence continues at coordinate 356,184,416 of NC_050574.1, forward strand.
ACAAATGACCAAGATTGGTGGACTTAAGTGCAAAAAAACAAAAGAAAAGACAGAACTGGATATTACTTTATGCAAGATAAAAGCAAAGTTCAGATGTGAAATTAACATGCCGTTGGGCAGTTTCTTGAGCAATTGCCTAGTGTTTTAAGGAGGCTTTCTCCCCTGGTTTTTAATTTTAGCAGTTACTGAAGCACTTTTATAGCACGATTCTGCAGTCCCACACAAAGTCCACAGCTCCTGGCAAGCCAAGTCAGGGATCTGGTTGCTCCTCTTGTTAGATGGCTGGCTTCTCCAAACAGAAGCTTCCCCCTTGCTACTACTAGTCAATTCCACTAATTAGATCCTTCTCTAACTCAGAAAGTCACCTCTGTGTCTGGACATGCCCACAATTTTTGATTGCCTACTCAGAAAAAGTAAAAAAAAAATCTGAAATGAAAGCCAGGGGCCCAGGTGATAACTTGCCAAGTTGAATCCATGCTCCATATGGGAGCTAGAGCAGGGTGGAGATGAACAGCAGAGCCCATCTTCATGGGCACTCTAGGGACAAAGAACTCCACTTGCCACAAAAGAGTGGAAACAGAGAGAACTGTTCAAAACTACCTCCTTTTAACTGATGCAGAACCTGACCTCTCTCCTTCCTTGTTACAGGGCACAAGAGGACCAAGGAACTCAAGGTTTCCCGTGTAATTTTATAGGATATTTGGTCTCTTTGTATTGTAATATTTATAGTGACCATTTGAGACTTTAATGCTTTATAAATCTCTTTCTTGGTAGTAAATGCATTACTATCCCCATTTTACAGATACACAAAGTAGAGTTAAATAACTCACTTAAAAATCACACAGTGAGAAATTGTTGGAATTGGGATTGAAACTCAAGTTTCCTGACTCCAAGTTTATCACTTTTTCCACTTAATCCAAATAACTAACACTGGAGAATAACAGTCCAACAAATTGTGCTCTCAGTGATGAGGGTATTCTCACCAGGGATGCAAACCTCAGCTCTTCTTGTGTGCATCTTATCCATGTCCTCCCATAAGTGGGCTTTTCTCACATTCCCTCAGCATTGCACACATACCAATGCCTGTGTTCCTTGACCTAATCATGTGACTAGCCCACTTCTTTCAGTCACACATCTCTTTGATGACAGCCTTTGCACAGCTTTTCCTTCCTGATTCTTTATAATGTGTTACAACCTGTTCATGCCTACAATGTGACTCTCTATTGCCCTTTGAGTGAATTTCAACTTCCACTTTCTAGGGGTGGTAGAGTTTCACAATTCATAGACCTACAACATTCCCAGAAGATTATTGGTATTCAGATCATTTAACTACCCTGGCACCCAGTGTCCTTATCTAGATCTTTTATCCTGTAATCCTAATATGGGTTTTTGTTTCAGGGAAAATCTTGCAGTCATTAGAAGAACCTTGCAATTTCCCAAATGGAGAATTCCCACTGGAGAATAAACTAGCTTTAAAACTGTATAATTTCACTAATACTGTTAGACAAAAGGCTTAGATCTTTGCAATATTAATGTTAACTTGAAGAGTGATTTCTTTTTTCCACTATTAATATTGTATTTGGATCTGTGTAGGGCCTTGGGCTTTTGACCCAGAAATGTAAGTTCTATTCACAATTACCAGTGAACAGTGAGGATAGTTAAAGGATTTGCCAGCAATTTTTCTTATTTTCCTTCTTGCTTCCAGGAGGAATCAAAAAGGACAAATTAAACTACTTCCAGTATTTTCATTGCCTTGTAATTTAATTTATTTTTGTGACCATGAGGCATTCTTTGAAATAAAACTAAAATGATTCAGGGGAGATAAAGGTCTAGTGATCCCTTTCTTGGGATTTTTGGATTGTATTTCTTATCCTTCCACAAACACATTAGGTTGCATTATGTTGGGCAATTTTGTTTTATTAGCTATATAATAATACTATTTCAAAACATAGTCCTCCCATGCCTGTGAACCTTATGCAAGAGGACCCAGAATTTAATATTCTTTCCTTTCCTCTTTTTGATATAGGAGGGGGTTGGGAGTAAGTTAATGCCTTTTCTAGAAAATTCTCTGAGAGTGCAAAGCATATATTTGACAGGGACATAGCTACTGTAAATAGAAGTATGTTTTCTTTGTAGTTCCTCAGGTAATTTTTTTTCCAGACACGCTTTTTCAATAATCTTAGTCATTGTAAATAATGCTTGCTCCTTCTTAGGGGAGCTACTGTTCTCTTGCATCTCTGAGAGGCAGAGTAGGTCCACTGGTGAAAGATCTAAGTGAAAGATATGCAGGTCAGGCCTTGACCCTTTCAAAGAAAATATGTAGAGGAAATGGCTTCATAGAAAATTTTTAACATCAATCTAAGCCACATTTTAAAAACAAGAAATCTTGTCTTCAAGTAACAAAGAGTCTTTTGCCTTTGTCACAGACAGCAATACCTAACCTCCTTTTCTTAATTTATCAGTCTTTAGGCTGCCAGGCCCACAGGTTCTGATCAGTGGTTAATTAATTCTTTTATATATTTAAGAGTCTTAAATATCTTATCTATGATTTACTCCCCTTTGATGATTTTATCACCACTTATGAGGTACAGCAATTTCCCTTGTAGACATTTATAAAAGTAATTAAGAATGAAATACAGAGTATATCATTTTCAGTAGATCCTCTCTAACTTGACCAAGGAATGGGGTAACCCAAAAGGAAAGGAAAGTATTGGGATTGTGAATGGGAAAAAGCAAAGCAGATGGTGGAGTTACATATACTTGCCAACATGCTCCAGCCTGCATTCTGTTCCAAACACTTTAAAGGCCAGAAACACTGTGTAAGCAACACCAAGGGCCTGATCCAATAAAAAGAAGGGGAAAAAAGGCCCATCACCCCCTTGGGTTCTGAAAAGCAGTCTTGCTGGCTCCAAAGTGGGCTGACCTATCCAGAAGTGGACTCTATTGAAATGCTTTCTTTTTTGATCTTCTAGGGAAGATATACACTAAGTGTGGAATGGAAGGAAGGAGTGGGAAAGGAAGATGGAATAGGAGTCCTTTGGAAATAGCGTGTACTCCATCAAATATACATAATATACATACAGACATATATATATATATATATGGCTATAGCCATATGGATACATGCATTCTATATGTTTGTATTTATGCATAAATCCCAAGGTTTGGTTTTCCCTATTCATAGCAATCAATGATTGAACACACACACACACACACACACACACACACACACACACACACACCATTTTTAAGGAAGAGACTTTTTTTCTTTCTCTTTTACTAATTCACAGCAGTGGTCCTCTACTAATCTTTCCAAAATCACTCAGCTGATTGAAATTAGAGTCCATTCCATCACCATTTGCATCTGCTAAGGACAGCTCTGTTATGAAAGAACACTATTATCGCCAATCAAAGGATTAGTGAGGAAAATTGAGAAGAGGGAAGAAAGCAAGATTCTCTCTTTTGGCTTTTGAATATCCTTTGGCATGCAAAGATTGTGACAGATTAACTGTCATCCAGTAAATTTCACTCCCCAAACTATCCTAAAGGTCATTTTTGGACACTTCTCTGAAGCGCACACAATCCGTGTGCCATTTAGTGAACTGTGAGAAAATTCAATTTAATTCTGAGTACACACTCTCTCTTTGGAGGTCAGTCCAGTTGAATATAACTAGGAAGTACTCTTTAGAAGGTGATCTTTTTAAAATCATGAAACATGAGCTGAAATTGATTTAAAGCTGAAATTTCTACACACTAATATTGCCAGTTTTAAGTATTTTCAAACTTTGAATTGCAAGAAAGTTAGATACGATCTTGAAAGAAAATAAAGGTTGACACCCCTGTCTGTCCCCTTCCTAAAGTTCCAGTTTTTGTACACTCTACTGCCCTCTACACATTCCTCCAGGTACACTAAACTACTGGTTGGTCCTACTTCCTGATACTCCATCACCGCTATCCATGACTTTGCAGGTACTGTCCTACATACCTGGAATGCACTCTCTCCTCACCATCACCTTTTAGTTTGCTCTGGCTCCTTCAAGTATCACCTCAAATTACACTTCTGGAAGAGGTCTTTTTGGTTTCCCTCCAGTACTTCCCTCTCTGAGATGACCTTCCATCTTACATGTATATATCCTGTATATATACCTACTTACTCACACATATTCTACCCCATTACAAAGTGAAGGCCTTGGGACTCAGGACTAATTTCGCCTTTCTTTGTATTCATAATGCTTAGCATGGTGCCTGGCATGTTATAGCATTAATGAATGTATGTTAATTGATTTTTTAAATGGGGGCTAGAGCTCTGTTGACACTATCAGATAGTTTTATTTCACTGAAAAGAATATTTTAAGCACAAAAAACTTTTAATGGAGATATTAACTAGTCTTAGTAAAACTTTTGTGCACCAACGAGCCTCATGTTAGAAGAGAATTGAATACTAGCACATGGCATACAAATATATAGCATGTTCTAATGGAAAGAGCACTGGACTTTGCGTAAGAAGACTTGGATTTGATTCCTAGCTCTGTCGCTGCCTAGCCGTGTGACTTTCCTCTGAATACTATTTTCTGCACATGGAAATACTGAGCTTGTGCTATCTGCTTCTCAGGATTGTTCTAAAGAAAACTGCAAATCTGGCATACATGTGAGCTATTTATTCATATTCATTGAAATCTACCTCTGACAGCTTAGTGGGGTGCAGTGATAAGCCTGGACCTTCAAAAGCCATGTCACTGGAGTACAAGGACAGGTTTAATGTATGAGCATGGTGATGGCCTGCGTGTCTGCTCTCAGAGAACCAGCCTAGCTAACCAGCAGATCAGCTTCAAGTTCCAAAGTGTTGAACAGGGGCAGCTGATGGTGCAAGTGGATAGAGCACCAGCCCTGTAGTTAGGAGGACCTGAGTTCAAATCTGACCTCAGACACCTATTAGCTATGTGACCCTGGGCAAGTCACTTAATCCTATTGCCTCAAAAAAAAAATAAAGTCTTGAATGATGCCAACTCTCAAAAGTCATCTTCCAAGTTGCAGAAGGTTAGGAGATCTCCACCAAAAATTATCTTAATACAGTTCCTTTAGGTGTTGGAAATACATTCTACCTAAGCATGAAATAACAGATCAGATACATAGAGAGCCTGATACTTCTGTAATATGTTTATGAATAAGACTTTTGATTGAAGAGGAGGAAGTCATTTCGGACTTTGGAGCATGTGGGGGAAAGGCAAACCCTACCTAGAGAACTGGAGCGTAGAAAAGGAAGTAAGAAGAAAGCAAAGACAAACTTTTACCGTGACATTTTAGTTAAGGCCCTGATGTTATTGGGGCTTTGAAAATCACTACCTGTCATCTGTCATGTTCTAGTCCACTACTGGGGATACTCTCTTGGCAGTCAGAGGACCTGACTCTGAAGCACAGTTCTATTTACTTCCTGTATGACCTTAGGTAAGTTGTTGAAAAATAAAAGGGTTACACCAAATGACCTGTAAGGTGGCTTAGAACTCTGAATCCAAGATCATCATCTCAGTCAATTCAAAATGGTATGTAGCATCCCCTAAATCATCCTAGTTGTCACAAACCACTACCAATCAGAGATAGCTATATCTGGTCACTGCAGAAATATGTCAACTAGGCCCAGATGTATAAAGTACGCTGAGCAGAAAGAGGAAACTCAACACCCACAAAAGTAAACACATCAGAAAACCATACAAAAGCACACAGAGAAAGATACCAATACTTGGCAATAAAGACCATTAACTAGTCACCCCAGCTCACTGTACCCCAACTCTACCTGTATTGTGCTCCCTTTCTCCTCACGAGCATGAAGAGAAGCATGAGGGCCCAGTCTCACATACAAAAGTAATGATACGTTCCTTCTCTTGCTTCAGTACTTGGCTTTCATGTGGGCTGAAATAGCATTGCTTTCTCTGGATACAACAACCACAATTGCTTCCTTCCCAAAAAAGCTACTTTGCCTTTTCCATAGAGGTGACATCATTGGCAGCTATCCTTCAGTACCATATTGGTTGAAACACTGGTCACACTATTATAAAGTTTTGGACCCAAATCAGTATAATTTAAACTCATGTAATTAGGGGATTGTCCTCTCTCATTTGCCTTCTTTTACCTGATTAGTATCAATATTTTACCCTCAAGCGGTTCACTGGAGATATCATTAGCATATAATAATTATATTTTAATTATGATCTTATATCATATTTATTTATTATATTTTATATTAATTATATTTTAAAGGGATTCATCTGTCAGAACATCAAAGCATTTCCCAACATTAACTTTCAACTATGTAACATTTAACTATGATGCAGGCAAATGTCTAATCCTAGTATCATCATTTCTCAGGACCCTAGGAAGCTCAGCATATAAATGACTTACCTAAGATGATATAGAGCACAGAAGAAAGGTCTCAGGACTTAGGTCTCAAAACTCTCATTTCAACTCATATTCAGATGTAACTATTACTTCCCTTTCAATTAGATTTGGGTTGAGGGACATCCTCTTTTTAGCCTTTTGTTCTTAAATTCAAGGTGAATACTGCTAGTTTTTGAAGATAAATTGAAGTTTATAATCAGTAGTTACTTGATCCTACCAAACATTCTGGTATCCATTCAATACATATATTTTGAGAAATGGCAAGGCCTTTCTGTGAAGGGTACTTTTGACTTGTCAGAAGATTGTCATAGAAATAACATATCTCCTGACTTCAGGATATTTGTGCTTTTATCTTAATTCCCAAAGGTTCCTTTGAACGTATATGCTATGTAAGTAAGACAAGAAAATGAGGTACTGAATAGGCATCCTACTAACTTCCTTAAGACAGACAGAGGAGAAAGATGATCCATATTTATGTGTTGACTTTCCAAAATTATCATTTTATAAAAATAGAAATTCTTTGTGAGGTTTAAGTATAAAATGTTTCCTTCCAGTTACATGAATGATTTAATTTTAATTTATGTGTACAATTTGCATTACACTGTAAACATCTATTTCATATAAAATTGCATAATTCTCTACCAAGCTTAAATGGTAATTTGTCACTACTGTTAAAATGGAAGAGGAATGTATATTTTCCATAGCCATCTTTGAAAAACATAATTTTAATTGTAAAATTAATAATTCAATAAATTATAAAAATCAAACATGGAAGTGAAGATGAAATTTAAAATTAACCTAAATTCCAAAGATTTTGATTTAAAAAAAAGTTTTGACAAAACACATCAGCTTTTTGAGGGGAAGAGGTGCTCAAGTACTTACTGCCTCTATAATCTCAGTTAAGTCTTTTAACTTCTCTGAGCATCAGATTCCTCATCTATTGATAGAATAGTGGGATTGAACTAGATAGCCTCTGAGGTCTCTTCCAGCTCTAGAGCTATGATGCTGTGATCCCATACCACAATCATTTGGGCATGGAGGTGGTTTCACCTTACTGTCTTAAGAGGAATCAAGCATTCTTCTCAGGAGTGCTGGTTAAAAGTGAGTAAATGGTGTCAGCAGTAAAAGGGGCAGCTAGGTGGGGCTGGGCCTGGACTCAGGAAGACTCTGGTCTCAGATACTTCCTAGTTGTGTGAGCCCAAGCAAATCATGGAACCCTATTTGCCTCAGTTTCCTCATCTGTAAAACAACCTGGAGAAGGAAATGGCAAATCACTCCAGTGTCTTTGCCAAAAAAACCCCAAACAGTGTAACTAAAAAGTGAAGAAAGCTGTTTCAGAGCTATTTCAAAGCACAATCTGAATTTAGTAGGACCTCAGGATTCAGTATCAACCAAATAAAACAGGAATGTTTCTATTTGTTAGCAAAGAAGAATAAGAGATCAAACTCAGTCATTCTTCCCCTCAGCCTGGCACTGACTGGCTGTGTTCACAGGACAATCACTTAAAGACCTCACTTACCTTTCAAATTGCAAAAATGCAACAAGAGTCCTTGCCCCACTGGAACTTGTAAAACTTGATGACTGATTGCAAAAGGCTTTGAAATCCTATCATAAAGGACACTGACAAATAAATATGTGTAATGTAATGTCCTTTCAAGATACTAGGCCATTCATATGGAGCTAGTGATGAAAGTCACAGAAAAAATATTTTTACATGAAGGGAAAGCATTATTTCAATTGTCAAAGGATGTAAGATATTGCTGTATCAAAGGTAACAATTGTGATGCCTAAAAGGAGTAGGAAAATAACTATTTTAATCAAAAATAGTAAAATATATGCATAAAGAAACAGCATTGTGATGGGTTATGAGCACTTTGGGGCAGAGAAATGAAGAATAAATATAAAGATTCAAATCATTTTGTGAAGCACATAGAATGATGCCTCACTTGTATGTTAACGTCTTGATATTTTAAAGAGGCAGAGAACTAACTTTTATTTATTAAAAATAGAATGATATTAACATGAAGGAACATAGTTTTAAAGACATAAAATGAGATGTTGGACCATGTTGAAGATTTATGGCTGCAGAGGATTATGATACTTCAGTTCATTTGTGGGTAACTTTTATGGCTAAAGAAAGCTAAAAAAAAAACAACCAAAATTAGAAATTATATTAATATTTGGAAACTGAGCCATCATTTTAAAAGGCCTATTGATTTCATAGAGGAAATTTGTGAATTGTTGCCTTTTAAGTGAAAAGTTATTCACTTAAATTCAGAAGGATTTCATTTATACTATTGAATAGAGAGAAATTTGAAAGAGGAGTCTGATTTAGGAACCTAAAGAGAAGAATTGAAGACACAGTAGGGAGGACTGAAATATTGCTCAAAGCTGTGGCAACTAGAAGTCAACTAATGAAAGGCCTTAGCTAAGTGATACCTGATTGATGGGAGAAATAATTGATCTTCATTTGTAGCTATTGCCTTTCAGCTCCAACTAGAGTTAGAGAGAAGTGAAGCTTCTGATATATTACTATTAATTATTATTATTGCTTATTGCTCTCTACTGCCACCTCTGGTTTGACATGAAAAAACATAAGGGAAGACAGGTTTTGCAGAAACTTTGTATTCTAGAGAGCTGGCTAAGCATGTACACATTGCTTAAAGAAGGAACCTGATCTCTGTTCTAACTGGAAAATGTGGCATCAGAAAGAGTGAATAACTGCCTGGACTTGTCTGTACAGCCCAGAGATAGCCATTCTAATGACTCTGAAGTCCTCTGACTTTAAGAGAACTTCTATTCACACAAAGAGGTAGCATTTTCTAAAAGCCCATTTGAGATTGATTATAGGTGGAAAGACAGAACTTATAAACCCTATGTTTCAATACAGAAGAAAAGAGGGTGAGGAATAGTATGTAGCAAAAGAGAAGCAAAAGAGAATCAGTTTCTTGGTATATACATTCAAGAATATAGGTAGGCCATCAAAGACTGAAATCCATAGGCAAGAGTTATCCCCAAACACATGAGTTTTCCTCCCTTATGTGGATTCCTTTATGTATGCACCCACACTACCCCATAGATATTTAGTACATTGGTGGGAAAGTGTGACCCAGCTTTATGTGTGCCTTATCATGAATTTTATTAGCTATGCATTTGCTTTAACATATAAATAATTATGATATTTATTTTGCCTTATCACTAAGAAAATTGTTCCTTTTAAGATCTAAAAATGGCATTATTGTTTAGAGTCTGGTCACGTAAAGAGAAACACATAAATAGGGTCTCAAGAGCTAGAGCAGTTAGTTAACAGCAGGTTTACCCTTAGGACCCTGAGAGAAATTGAGTGCAATCAGATGGTAGTGGTCTTTCTCTGGGAAACCTAGACCTGCTAGTGGGAGAGCAAGTTAGAGCGAGTAAGAGGGTGAGTAGGTATCAACACAACCTGTACAAGATATGATACTGTTCTGGATTGTGAAGGTGGAAAGTGGGAGGGAGGGTGATCATATCAAAGGAACATTTTGGACTAAACCACACTGTTGTTGAAATTTACTTCTTATGTTTGTTCTGCATTTCAAAGTGCAGATTTAATTTGTGACCTTCCTGAATCTTTTCCTAGCCATGCTGTCTGGGATGAAAGAGCTGCCAAATTGTCATATCATTAAGGATGGCACAAAATTTAACTGAAGAAGTCTTCTGCTATCTCCAATTGCTCAAATTTGCTCAATAGTCAGAATTGCCTGCCTTCCTGAGATTATTTATGATGCTGTTTTTGAAGTTTTCTGTCCATATGATACATACAACCTTAGGATACTATAATAAAGGTTAATATTCCAGAAATGAATATCTCAAAGTTTAATGACACAATAACAACAAAAAGAATAAAAAAATTAGTCTTCAAAGTTTATTGATTTTAGTCATTTCTGTAACAAATTAGAATAATGCATCAGACTGACTACCTCTCAAGGTTGATAATAAAAAAGTGACATTTATACATGTATAGCACTTCTAACATTTTCAAATTCTTTACATGTATCATTTAATTTGATGCTCACACAACTCTGTAATGTAGATACTACAGGCATTTTTATTCCTCTTTTTACAGATGAGGAAATTAGAGCTCATAGCAGTTAAGTGACTCTCCAATGCCCACACAACTACTCGGTTTTTGAGTAGAGGTCATATTTAAACTCAGGTCTTCCTTATGCCTCCAGCACTCTATTACACTATACTGCCCACTGCAAGCCATAAATGGCCCCTGGACACACAAGCTTAATGTCAACAGTGTGACGGTATCGCTAAAAAGCAATGAAATTCTTAACTACGTTAAGAGAATATAGTATCAGATATGAGGAACCTTTGGAAACCTTCCCTATTCAGACGACATACAGAGCATTGCATTCCATTCTGGGCACCACAAGTTAGGAACAAGGTTGAAAAACTGGAACGTAATCAGAAAAGGGTAGCAATGATGGTGAGAGGACTAGGGAAAATGCCATATGAAGATCAGTTAAAGAAGCTGAAGATCATCAGCCTGGAGAAGAGAGATGTGAAAGGTTGTTATGAGAAGAGAGATTAGATTTGTTCTGCTTGATCCCAGGAAGCAAAACTAAAACATTGTATGAGAGTTGCAGAGAGGCAGGTTTAGCCTTGATATAAAGAAACATTTCCTAATAGAGATAGCCAAAAGTGGAATGTACTACTGTGGGCGGTAGTAAGTGAGTCCATCCCCACCCAGCATGGTCTTCAGGCAGAGATTGAATAAGTTTCGTCATCAATGTTGTAGAAGAGATTATGGATACAATCAGTCAATGAACATATATTAAGAACTTACTGCATGCTAGGAACTGTGCTAAGGAGTCGCTCTGTCTAAAGTTAAAAGAAGCTTATGTCAATGGCCAAGTGAGGGTTTTAAGAGGCAAATCTGCTTGTAATAACAAAGTCACCATGCTCATCACCATGTATCACACTCCAAGGTCAAATTAAAATGACATATCAATGGTTTTTGAATTATCTATGCTAATGCTTCCCCTCTAGCTGTGAAGACTGAGCTGGCTGTAAATTGAAAACTTAAAACCTTTATCATAAGCCACATTTGTGACTAGGTGAGGAGAGATGCATCTCTTGAAATGGGCTCTAAAATATTTAAGAGCTTTTAGCTACAACCCCAAGCACCCTCTGATACGAAAGGAGCTATGTACTCTTCAGTAGGTGATCCTTAAAAGGAGAAGAGATGCCAACACCCACACTGTAACTACTAATGGAGCAACATGCCTTTTGTCAGCTCAAGGATTGTAACATTAGACAACAGACAATAATGGCTGTGATACTATATCTTAATTTGGGATAGAATCTTCTAGCAGCAACAAGTCCTCCAAGGAATATTTATTGTACGTATCTACCCCAAGGCACTTGGACCTTTACCCTCCTAATCAGAAATTGGAAAGAAATAAAACAGAAAAATAAAAGTATATAGCAATATCCTGAATAAATGTTATTTTATTGTGTATGTTATTATTTTAGTTGATCCTAAGGTTCCTTAAGTAAGTGATCTTTCTGTGAAAATCAATAATTTGTTTCTTCTTTGTGAGTGCTCATTCCCTCAATTTCTTTTTCTTGTCTTATTGAGACAGCTAAGAGAATTGGCCTTGGAGCCAGGATGACTTTGGTTCATGTCCTGCCTCCGACATATGCTGGCTGTGTGATCATGGTTAAAAATATATGATAGGATGGAATAAAATACCAGCAAATGTATTACAAAAACATGTTTAAAACAGTATATACTATTAGCAAGTTGGTTATGCCAAAAAAGCAGAGTTGGTTCAACATTACAGAAATAATAAGCATGTAAGCATAATAGACCATATTAATAACAAAAACATAAAAATTACCATATTAATAACAAAAATGAAAATCTTTGAAGAAGAAAAACACTTTTTAAAAAATAAAAGAACCATTTCTAAAAGCATAGGAATAAATGGGTCTTTCCTTAACACGGTTAGTAAAAGAATAATTTTTAAAAAAGAGGGGTAGCTAGGTGGTACAGTGAGTAGAGCACCAACCCTGGAGTCAGGAGGACCTGAGTTCAAATCCAGCCTCAGATACTTCACACACTTAGTACCTGTGTGACCTTGGGCAAGTCACTTATCCCCAACTGCCTTGCCTTCCCCCCTCCAAAAAAAAAAAATAGTTCAAAAAAAAGAAAAAAAGCAAGCTATTAAAAGTCATGTGAATCTCAAACCCTTCATGATGATAAAAAAGGGAAATGATAATTGTTAGAGAGGATAAGGGTAAAGAGGCAGATTAATGCACTGTTGGTGAAATTGTGCATTGGTCTAGCTATTCTAGAAAGCAAATTGAATTTATGTTTTAAGTCAGTAATCTATTTATATCTTTGACCCAGCAATGCCACAACTAGATCAATATCCCACAGAGCTCAAAGAAAAGAGGAAAGGACCTATATATACAAAAATATAACAGCTCTTTTGGTAGTAACAAAGAATTAAAAGCTAAGAGGATGCTCCTCAGTTAGGCAATGGATAAACATATTACATTATACAAATGTAATGTGATATTATTGGGCCTCAAGAAATGGCAAAACGGATAATCACAGGGAAACCTGAGAAGACTTGAACTGGGAGAAGAACCTGAGAAGACTATGAACTGATGCAGAGTGAAGTAATCAGAAATAGAACAATTTATATAGTAATATCAACCTTGTATAGAAAAACAACTTTGCAGGATTGAAGAATTCTGGCCAATGTAATGACCATCCACAATTACTGAATACCAATGATATAACATATCCCACCTCCTGTGAAAGAGGTAATGGACTCAAGATGTAAAATGAGACATATGTTTTTGGACACAGCCAATGTCAGAATTCATTTTCTTTGTAAGATGACTATGCTCTGTCTCTACCTTCCCAGTGCTGGACCTGTCACATCTCCCCTTTAGGATTCTCAGGTGTCCTGAAGGCTTGTATGTATCTTTTCTTTGTTATCTGGTCAAAACTCTACCTGCTGTCTCCCACCCACCTTCATTTTAGGAGGCCAATAACTACCACCCCAGTTCCATTTAACCTCTTTAACACATTTACAAAGGAACAAAGAAATATTTTCCAAAATATATCAGGGCATAACCCCTTCTCCCCACCTTCCCCCCAATAACATTCTGCATAGGATTAGGCTGATTAAATTTAACTCAATTGCTACTTATCTTTGGTCCCACCAAGTTCATATCCAAAGGCACCAACAATGCCAGACAAGTCCTTCTGCTGGGCTAGAGTCCTGAGTCACTTTTGAAAATCTTTCCTTGCTGCTTGCTCCTTAGGCCATCAATGTTGTACTGGTTGTAATATATGACCTGGATTCTCACTCTCAGGTTCCTGTGGCTTGCTCTCCTGGCCTTTGAAACTCCCAATGTCAGATACTCTGCTCCTAGCACCTAGAATAGGGGAAGAAATGTAAGAAAGGAAGCCCCATTTCTTAGGGGGCCATATGGTAATGAGGGGGAAGCCCCTGCAGCCCTTCCTCTTACAGTATGGCATCTCATCGGACACTATCACCCTATCAGAAAGCACAGCAAAGATACAGCCAAAGTTGACTTGGGCCTCTTTGAAGATGCCAACACTTGTGGCTATAAAGCCTATAGAAAAAAGATTCCTCCCAGCTACTTAGCTAGCGAACTGAGACCAGAATATCCACACAGTCTCCAGTGTCTCCAAGATACTTCCCTTATGTCATCATGATTCTCCTGGCAGCAGCTCCCTCATGTCCTCCATTTAAAGACATCATCTGTTCTCTAGGATCCTCCATGTGGAGATGCCATCTGAGCAAACTGCTGGGGTCTGTACATGTGCCAGGCCCCCATTACACTTGTTATAAGAATTTGCTTTTCTTCAGTAGGAGGGGGCATAAAAGGGGGGAGGGTTAAGGATAGGGTTCAGAAAAAAAAACTGAGAAGAGAACAGAAGGAAGGCCAGAAGGAATCATTGACAAGCAGGACAACTTTGAAAGTTACATGCTAAATTGTGGGGGGGGGGGGGGGGGGTAGTTCTATGTAGTTTCATGTACAAGCCGTTTCTGGTCTACAATGTATAAAGAAATGCTTTTTTTTGGATGTTTTTCAAGTTCAAAGTAAATAAAAGAGTATTAGAATGTGTGGGATGTGATACACACAAAAAGGGAAAGAAAAACACTCAAAACTGACTTACCAAACAATTGTATCTCACCAGACAATGACTGACAGTGAGCATTTCTAAATCAGCTATCTCTGGCAATCAGCTTGACGAGCTAAAGCTAAAGTTATTTTTTTAAATTAAAGAAAAGCTCAAGCTACACTTATAACAGCTCTGTCAGTCTATTGAAATAAGCTGTTGACTTTGAAAAATGAATGAAGGTAAAGATATTAATCTTGATTATCACTATCTCTTAGAAAATTTTAATTGATTCAAGAATACTTACAGTGAGGAAGCCAGAGAAGCCCATACTCTTTCTTGGGCCAGTAAACACTTGGTTTCCTTCCCTAGCAGAGAGACATGGCAGGCCAAGGACAACACTTATCAGAACACAAACTCAGTGGCAAGCTGTTATAAGAAGAAGATGACTGAAGACTATGAAGAACATTTTCAAAAGCAGTGAAAGGGAAAATGATCTTGCAGAAAGATGAGTGTGAGATCTTACTAAGTCGTATCATTCAAAGAGCATTTATAGATGAAACTGGTAGAAAGATTGCAAACAGACATGAAATGTAGCAGATATCTCAGAGTTTCTACAGCTACTCATCCTCAATTTTTATGACAGTTGAAACAGCCACATTTGGACTCTAAAATCTTAGTATCCAATGTGCTGTATGAGATAGTGAAAATGGCTTTTAAGAATATGAAGTCAGAGAGAAAAGCTGTACCAGGAAAAAAAATACACAGAGAAGAAATTCATGCTGGAAGTGATTCTATATTCAAAGTATTGAGGAATGGTATTACTACCCAAAAGGTAGGCAATAGAGGACTACTGGGAAGATGTTAGCAAATAGCCAATCACAGTTCTCCTTTGAGAATGGCCTATGCCCATATCAAGGGTTTCTTTGAGGAAAATATAAGAAGTGAATAAGAAGGGTTTGTGAATAATTTTGCAGCAATGAGGGGCTTGTGCAAGTTGAACTCTATAGGCATTGAGGGCTGGCTCCATAGTTTCCTGAGAAATGTAATTCAGAACTGCTTCTTTCTATTCTAGGAGGGACTGAAACTATAGAGTGCTCTGCACAGGGCTTGTGACAGCACAGGAGTGGGGACTTTCAGTTTGGAGAGAGAGAGACTCCAAGAGTGCAATTCAAATGGAGTCCAATGAGGAAGAGCACAGAGAGGAATAGAAACTCAATAGGGGGACTCGAGGCTGGGCTTTGAGTCAGCCTAGTCCTCTTCTTTTCCCCCATGAATGTTGTAGCTAAAATGAACTTGGGTCATTGCTAAACATTTTTTTTCTAGGAGATATGCAAAACAATGCTGATATGTTTTAACCACTCTTCTCTGTTCTCCCTCTGCTATATTTATCCCAATGTTTATCTTTGTTCGCTGAAGTTAAACTTTTAAATTTTTGTTCCTATTTAAGTAGTTTGAATTTTTCCTAGCTAGATGAAAATCTGATAGATCCTAACTGCTTTTTGATCTGCATGTTCCTTATTTACAAACACAGCAGACTATAAAAGAAAGCCAATGGATGGCTCAGATACATACAGAGATAGAGAGAAGACCAAGGCTGGAACCTCAGCTTGAAACACCAGGCCTCTCTCTTGGTTGAGGATTCGAGCCAAATGAGAGAGACTCTCAATGAGTTTTGACTTATTAATAATTTGTATAAGCTTCCCAGTAGCAGAGATAGATTAAACCACCTGAATCTGAGCCATTAACCTTAGGCTATGTCTGAGCCATGAGTAAGTGATGATGAAAGGAGGTTTGGTAAGTTGAAGGATGCTTCCCTCAGAAGCAATTAGGGTTGAGCAACTTTACCCTCTCCGTTGTCCTCTCCCAGACAGTTTGAAGGACTCCATCAGGTGAGAGGCTTCTGACCAGCTAAGAGAGGAGTTGGCATAGATTGGAGCTCTCCAAAGCCTGAATGTGAGGCCCAATTGAGGAAGGGAGTAGTTGGTGAGCCTTTAACACTGATCACCTCCAACTACACCAACTGTTAAATATGGAAGAGGACATCTTCACATTCGTTAAATTGAGAGAAGTTAAATTTACAATAAAAAAAGCTTAATTTTAGGAAGCGAGAATATAAGCATACTGATTTCATAAGCTTTTAAGTTAGTTAGAGGCAGATAGTAGCCCTGTAGAGAAAGAGTGTGGCCTTGAGTCAAGAGGACCTGAATTTAAATCTAGCCTCAGATGCTTACTAGCTGTATGAACCTAGACAAATCACTTAACCTCTATTTGCCTCAGTTTCCTCAAGTATAAAATGGAGATTAATAAAAACATTTACCTTATAGGGTTATTGTGAGGATTGAATAAGATAATTTTTATAAAAGCACTTTAGCACAGTGTCTGACACATAGTAGGCACTATATTAATGCTTATTCACTTCATCCATTTCCTAGTAAAACTTTAAACAGCACTAAGACTTTTAGGCCACTTTATATTGTTCAATTGTTGATCAGAAAAGAATCTTAAAAGGCTCTCTTCTGATAAAGCATTATCTACACATATATTAAAGTCACATGAGATTCCTTCATAGCTGCATCTAAGGTGGTAACTTTATTCAATAATATGCAGATTGTCAAGATCAAACGAAGGAAAAAAATAGACACAAAAGTGCTTGGAGGGGGAAGGTGTCAGGCACAAAGATGGTGAGGCTCTCCCAGATGATTCAGAGGTGAAACTAAGGAGTGATTAGTTACCAGATATCTGAAGATGCTGACAAAAAAGAGCAGATAGCTTGGTCTGACTAATACCCATGATGCCCTCTGGCTTTGGATGCCTCCACTTGGAGCCATGGAACAAGCAATGTAAGACAACATATAAGATAATGGATGTTGAAAAAGGACATGGGTTAGCTATGTAATGAGAGGAAGGAATAATAGAAGAGCTGCCCAGGCTTCACACTGGTAGCCACAGAGTGTCAAAGAAATGAGAGTGAGGTCTCCCGTACAATAGGTGGATCATTTATATTGCATTTACAGAAGCATTTAGAAAAGTATCACAGGACGAAAAAAAAGGAGGGGTGGGTCTCACATTGGTGAGGGCATTGGACTTATCCAGGTACTAAGGTATAAGAGCCCTTCAGGATGATGTGGTCCAACAGCCTAGTTACACTCAAATTCAAACCTTCTCACTGCCAAGCCCAGTATTCTTTCTTCTACAGCCATGTTGTCTCAGTATGTGAATGGAGAATGATGGCTCAGATTTCCCATTCAGTTCAGAAATAATTGAATTCAAAAAGCAGTGTTTCTAATAATGCCCCCAATTTTTCTAACCAAAGCCCTTTCTTCCCAAGGCTGATGATGCCTTTTGTTCTGAGGAAATGGCTTCCTCTTTGTTTTATTCCCCACCCCCACACCTAGTCTCTTGAGTGTAGTAAGTAACCTTCTTTCCCAGCAGTTGGCAGTCTCAGTGGCCTTGAGAGTTACACAAGCCTTCCTCTGTGTATATACATGAGAGTATTTTCAAAGAGATAGACAGATCCTACTTCATAAGCAAAGATGTGTGTACTTAGTGTAATTTCCCAGCATTGCTTTGTAAATTCACCACATGCTGTTCATGAGGGCCTCCTGGTAAAGTGAAGCCTACTAAAAAGTTGTGGTAATAAAAAAAAAAAACCTCTTTACACACACATGGTTTGATTTTTCAGATATTAAATGGAGTCAATACAGTTCTAAAAATGGATACATATTCTGGCTGATGACTAAGTTAACTGCTCAAAACTTTTAATCAGATTAATAGAAATGAACTCAGAACAATAATTTCATTTTTGCACTTAAAATCCACACTGACCTCAAAAGTCATGAGAGTAGGTAAGATTGCTTAAGGATAATACTACTTACAAAAGTAAATTCCCAGAAAATATACTTTTCTCCTTCCAAACTATTACTTCTTTCTCTTATAATACATCTCTCCTGCAGTCACTTTGAAAATGTGACTCCCACTGAGACTGTGAATGAGAATGGATGAAATACTGGAATTGATGTAGAGTTAAATAGTAAGCATAGAGAAAAACTATCTGTGAATTTGAGAACAAGGATCCCAGATGAATTATTAAAACACGGGATTCTAGTCTTAAGAAGAACAAAATTTCATCTGTGTTTATGTTTCAAATACTTCAAAAGCTATGTGATTTCATCAGTGTGGATATCTCCTCCTGGATAGAGATCACAAACCTTGGTAGATGGCCTGTATACTAAATTGTTGTAACCCCAAAAGCTATCATCTGATGATAAAATTTGTAGATAGATGGATAATAAATACATATACATATAAGTATAGATATATGTGTATGATGGGTTGAATGGGGTGTTCAGGAAGGACTAACACTTCTGGCATGAGGGCTTGTTGAGCCTTTCCAGGGCTGTTCATCCAACTTTGGTGTCCACCTGTCACCCAACTCTCACCTGTGGTTCCAAGAAGCTATGGAATGTGCAGTGGCCACACTCCAGGAAAACTTTCTTGGCAGATGGGCTAAACCAGGTTGAGAGTGACCAGCAGGCCTCAAAACCATTAGTAAGTTAGGGCGATGTCTCCCACAAGCATGTGAAGACTACCCCTGGCATAATGAGCAGATGAAAACAATTTGTTCCAATGGCCATGAAGGCAGCTGAAGCAGGTGCTATGGAGCACTTAGAGTTTGGTCAAATATTGAAGACACGAAGGTCATCCACTCCACTGTGGGCCATCATCAGGCATCTTGACTTTTGTCCTGACACTGGACTTCAATGACTCTGGAAGATAGTAAGACTGAAGATTTTGCACAACTCTGCTTCACTTAAAACCAATTCTTCCAATCAAGACATTACCCATGATGTCATTGGTCCTCTTCAAAAATGAAGGATGAACACAACAACAACATAGATCAATAGTATACACATGTATATATACATACATTGTCTTTTAACATTGTGAAGGTATCATTAGGCTTGTTGCTTTTTAAAATAATACTTGAAAGATGTGCTATGCTTTTTTCTATTATGGCAAAAATATTTCTACTAGAACTAAGACTTGAGATTGTCATCATCTCTTCACAATAATAAATATATATCATCATGTGTCCATGCTCACAGGACACACTAGATTTAAGATTAGACTTGTATTCAGGGAGATTTGTATTCAAATCCTACCTTTTCTCACACCATCCACCAAGGTAAGGTCAAAATGGTTACCTGATTTAGACATAAAGGGTGATATTATAAGCAAATTAGGGGAACATGAAACATCTTACCTGTCAGATCTTTAGATAAGAGTAGAATTTATAACCAAACAAGAGATGGATCATTATGGGATATAAAATAGATCATTTTGATTACTTCAGATTAAAAAAGTTTTCCACGAACAAAACCAATGTAGCCGAGATTAGAAGGAATGCAGAAAACTGGGGCAGAGATGGTGGTAGGAATTTGTAGCCTTGTTTTCAAAAATATAGAAAACTGAGTGAAATTTGTGAGAATAGGAATCATTCACCAATTGATAAATGGTCAAAGGATGTTTTTTCAGAAGATGGAATAAAGGCTATCAGTAGTTATATGAAAAAATTCACTAAATCATTATTGATCAGAGAAATGCAAATTAAAAGAACTCTGAAGGTATCATCTCATTCTTATCAAATTGGCTAATATGACAGAAGAGAAAAATGACAAATGTTGGAGGGGATGTAGAAAAATAAGGACACTCATATTACTGGCGGAATTGTGAATTGATCTAACCATTATAGAGAACAATTTGGAACTATGCCCAAATAGCTATAAAACTATGCCTACCCTTTGATCCAGAAATACCACTACTACATCTGTAATCCAAAGAGATTTAGAAATAGGAGGGACCTACATGTACAAAAATATTTATAGCAGCTCTTCTTGTAGTAGCAAAGAATTGGAAATTGAGGGGGATGCTCATGAACAGGGTGATGGCTGAACATGTCATATATGATTTTGATGGAATACTATTCTGCTGCAAGAAATGACAAGCAGTGGAGCCAAGATGGTGGCTGGAAAGCAGGGACTTGTGTGAACTCCCTGCCAGGTCCCTCAAAAAACCTATAAAAAATGTCTCTTAACAAATTCTAGAACTGCAGAACCCACAAAATAGCAGAGGGAAGCAGGGATCCAGTCCAGTACAGCCTAGATGGTCACTGGATGATGTCTATCGGGCACGGAGTGGAGGGGAGCAGAGCCCAGCATGGGCGGCAGCAGGACCAACCAGACCAGGAGCAGGAACAGGCCCTAGTGCCCTGAATCAGTGAGCTGTGGCAGTTACCAGACTTCTCAACCCACAAACACCAAAGACAACAGAGAAGGTTAGTGGGAAAAGCTTCGGGGGACACAGTGAAAAGAGTTCGCAGTTTGGCCACCACCCCAGGGGCAGTGTGGGTGGTGCAGCTACAGAACTACAGCTGCAGTTACTTCCAGCCCCAAGCCCACCTGGTGGGAGGAATTAAGTGGTGGATCAGAGCTGGAGTGCAGAGCCTGCTTAAGATTTGCATCAGGTACAGGTTGGTGGTTCTTGGGGAAGGAGGAGTGCTGGTGTGGCAGAGATGGCTGTATAGAAAGAGCTCTGAAATCAACAGCACATCCCCTCAAGCTTGGAACAAAGTACTCTTTGTTCTACAAGCAGTCATAGCCCAACGAAAAACTCAAGGGTCAAGTAAGTTGGCTGGGAGCATGGCCAGGCAGTGAAAACGCACTCAGATTCAGTCTCAGACTTTAGAATCTTTCTTTGGTGACAAGACCAAAACATACAGCCAGAAGAAGTCAACAAAGTCAAAGGAGGCTACACCAAAAGCCTCCAAGAAAAACATGAACTGGTCTCAGGCCATGGTAGAGCTCAAAAAGAGGTTGGAAAAGCAAGTTAGAGAAGTAGAGGAAAAATTGGGAAGAGAAATGAGAATGATGTGAGAAAACCATGAAAAACAAGTCAAAGACTTGCCAAAGGAGACCCAAAAAAATACTGAAAAAAATATTGAAGAAAACAACAATTTAACAAATAGGCTAACTCACATGGCAAAAGAGCTCCAAAAAGCCAATGAGGAGAAGAATGTCTTGAAAGGCAGAATTAGCCAACTGGAAAAGGAGGTCCAAAAGACTACTGAAGAAAATACTACCTTAAAAATTAGATTGGAGCAAGTGGAAGCTAGTGACTTGATGAGAAATCAAGATATTATAAAACAGAAACAAAGAAATGAAAAAGTGGAAGACAATGTGAAATATCTCATTGGAAAAACCACTGACCTGGAAAATACATCCAGGAGAGATAATTTAAACATTATTGGACTACCTGAAAGCCATGATCAAAAAAAAGAGCCTAGATATCATTTTTTCAAGAAATTATCAACGGGAATTGTCCTGAAATTCTAGAGCCAAAGGGTAAAATAGAAATTGGAAGAATCCACAGATGGCCTCCTCAAAAAAATCCAAAAAAAAAAAAAACTCCTAGGAACATTGTCGCCAAATTCCAGAGCTCCCAGGTCAAGGAGAAAATACTGCAAGCAGCCAGAAAGAAAAAATTTGAGTATTGTGGAAAAATAATCAGGATAACACAGGATCTAGCAGCTTCCACATTAAGGGATCAAAGGGTCTGTAACACGGAAAATATGGATTTTCAATAAAATAGAGGACTTTCAAGCTTTCTCAGTGAAAAGACCAGAACTGAATAGAAAATTTGACTTTCAAACACAAGAATCAAGAGAAGCATGAAAAGGTAAACAAGAAACAGAAATCATAAGGGACTTACTAAAGTTGAACTGTTTTGTTTACATTCCTACATGGAAAGATGATATGTATGATTCATGAGACCTCAATATCATACTAGCTGAAAGGAATATGCATATGTGTGTGTGTGTATATATATATATATATATATATATATATATATATATATATGTGTGTGTTTATGTGTGTGTGTGTATATATATATATATGTATGTATGTATATACATGTATGCATATATATGCATATGTGTGTCTATGTATGTACATATGTAGGTGTATATATATATACATATATATATAGACAGAGGGTACAGGGTGAGTTGAATATGAAGGGATGATATCTAAAAAAAATAAAATCAAATTAAGGGATAAAAGAGGAATATATTGAGAGAGGGAGAAAGGGAGAGATAGAATGGGGTAAATTATCTCACATAAAAGTGGCAAGAAAAAGGGATTCTCTAGGAAGGGAAGAGGGGGTAGGTGAGGAGGAATGAGTAAATCTTGCTCTCATCAGATTTGACCTGAGGAGAGAATACCATACACACTCAACTGGGTATCTTACCCCACAGAAAAGAAGGAGGAAGAAGCTAAAAAAGGGGGGACGATAGAAGGGAGGGCAGATAGGGGGAGGAGGTAATCAAAAACAAAACACTTTCAAAAAGGGACAGGGTCAAGGTAGAAAATTCAATAAAGGGGGATAGGTTAGGAAGGAGCAAAACATAGTTAGTCTTTCACAACATGAGTATTGTGAAAGGGTTTTACATAATGATACACATATGGCCTATGTTGAATTGCTTGCCTTCTTAGGGAGGGTAGGCGGGGGGGGAAGAGGGGAGAGAATTTGGAACTCAAAGTTTTAAAAACAGACGTTCAAAAACAACAACAAAAAAAAGTTTTTGCATGCAACTAGGAAATAAGATACATGAGCAGTGGGGCATAGAAATTTATCTTGCTCTACAAGAGAAGAAGGGAAAGGGGGATGGGAGGGGAGTGGGGTGACAGATGGGAGGGCTGACTGGGGAACGGGGAAACCAGAATATACGCCATCTTGGAGTGGGTGGGAGGGTAGAAATGGGGAGAAAATTTGTAATTCAACTCTTGTGAAAATCAATGCTGAAAATTAAATATATTAAATAATTTAAATTAAAAAACAAAACAACAACAAAAAAAGAAATGACAAGCAGAATGGTTTCAAAAAACATGGAAAGATTTATATGGACTGATGCAAAGTGAAGTAAGCAGAACCAGGAGAGCATTGTACACAGTAACAGCAGTAATGTACAATGATCAATTGTGAATAATGATTTAACTATTTTCAGAAATACAGTGATCCAAGACAAGTTCAAATGACTTATGATGAAAAATGCTATCCTCCTCCAGAGAAAGAACTGATGGAGTCTGAATGCAGATCAACACATACTTTTGTTTTTATTTTATTGGATTTTTTCTTTTGGTATGTATTTTCTTTCACAACATGGCTAATATGGAAATATGTTTTGCATGAATGCACATGTATGACCTATATCAAATTGCTTGCCTTCTCAAGAAGGGCAAAAGGAGGGATGGAGGGAGAGAATTTGGAACTCAAAATTTTTAAAAAGTTAATAATCATTTTTACATGTAGTTGGAAAAAATAAATATAAAAATTAAAAAAAAATCCTACCTTAGATACTACCTAACTGTGTGATCTGGGGCAAGTCACTCAGTTTCTCAGCTTTGGTTTCCCTATCTGTAAAACAGGGGTAATCATAACACACGCACCCATAGGGTTGTTGTGAGATGAAATGAGATATTGTAAAGCACTATACTATACTATATATATAACCTTGGACCACTGTAGAAATGTGAGCTTTTATGACAATATTGTCACAAAAAGATATACCTAATAGTCAATAAATATATGAAAAAATGGATGGATCTTTGCTCTTAAATAATTTATATGTTATTCCTTAATGATAACCAGAGGAAATTGGACAAATGGCAAACATAAAATTGGAGGGCAGTTAGTTGGTGAGATGGATAGAATGCTGAACAAAAGTCAGAGTCAGAGAGTCCTGAATTCAAATCCAGCCTCAAATACAGTAAATCTGTGACCCTGGGCAAGTCACTTTACCTTCTTCCTGCATCGGTTTCCTTATCTGAAAAAGGGGGATAATAATATCATCTACCTTTCAGAGTTGTTGTGAGAATAAAATGAGATACCATCAAGACAACTCCCAAGCCTTCTGTCTAATTAGACTCAAATTATGACCTTGATGATAATAGGGTTCACATTTATCATAGGACACATTTATCATCTCCCCATATTAAAATGTACGTAGTTTGTTTAGTCTCTTATGATTATCCATTCACAGTTACCTTTTATGTTTCTCTTAACTCTTATGTTTGAACTACAAACTCTACCCAGGTCTAGTTTTTCCATCAGAAATTCTTGGATGTCCTCTTATTTCATGAAAGGTTCATTCCCCACCCCCCATCCTCCCCAACTCCCCACAAAGCATTATACTCAGTTTTGCTAGGTAAGTTCTTCTTGGCAGTAAGCTCATATCATTTGCCTTTTGTAATACTGTATTCCAAGTTCTCTCTACTCCTTTTTAATTGTAATTGCTAAATCATGTGTTTTCCTGACTGTGACTCCTTGGTACTTGATGTCTTTCTTTCAGGATGCTTGTAGTATTTTGTCATTGATCTGCAAATTCTGGATTTTGGCTATAATGTGCCTAGGAGCTTCCATTTTGGGATTTCTTTCAGGAGGTTCTGATGGATTCATCCTATTTTTACTTTGCCTTCTAGTCTTAAGAGAACTGGGATTTTTTGAAGATTTTTTGAAATTTTTCTTTGAGATTTTTTTTTTTTAAGATTTCTTGAAATGGGATTTCTAGACTCACGTTTTTGGCCAGGGTATTCAGATAGTTAAATGATTCTTAACCTTTTCCGTCCTCAATCTGTTTTCAAGGTCATTAGCTTTTGCTCTGAGTAATCTTATATTTTATTCTATTTTTTTCAAGGTTTTGGGGCATGACTTTAATATTTGTCATTGTCTCATGGAGTCATTGGTTTCTATTTGGTCTATTCTAGTTTTCAGTGAGTTTGTTGCTCAGGTAAAGTTTTGTCCCTCTTATTCTATGCTGTTAATTCCCTTTCTAATTCTTTCATAAATATCATTTCTGTTCTGCCATTTCCCTCTAGAGCTGTCATTTCATTTGTTAAAAAAAATTCTAACTAATTTTTAAACTCTTGCTTTATCTTTTCTAGGAAATCTAGTTCAGTTTGTCTTTTTATAGGGGCTTTGTTTATAGATGTTTGGGAGTCATTCTCTTATTCTGAGAAAATCTCTTGAGCATCTCCATCACCTTAATAGTTTTTTTTTAATGATCAGATTCATTTTTGCATGCTTTTTCTTTTTTTCTGTTTTTTTTTTAATTTTAGACTCAAACATCAGAACACAAATACAGAATAGAGAAAAGGGATGAAAAATCATAAACTTAAATATTGAAACAAATACAAACTAAGAAAAGGAAAAAAAAATCATGTCATGTGCATAGCAGAACATAAGAGAGGATTCAAAATATATAGCAATAAATTTTCATTTCACGAAAGCCTATATGATAAATACTATACATTTGGTTGAGAGCTTTTCATCTTTGCTTCCTTGTAAGTTTTCTTTTGTTCTCTGCCGTGCACTATTTACTTTGTTCTTTTTATCCCCTTCCTACTCACCCCCCCATGCTACAATTAAATATGGATATATTTATATAGAGATATATACATACACATATGCACACATATACATACATACATACGTATGTACACATACTGATTTATACTTTCCCTAACAAATTCTACCCCTTATCCTTGTTTTTATGTTTGTGTGTATCTCTTATTTCCTATCCCTCCTGACTCCTCTACTTTACTTCTTCCCTCTACTCACCCTCCCCTCTAGAGATCCTTCCCTTATCCTCCCATTCCCATTGACCTAAACACCTTTTTATACCCACCTTTAACTTATTCCCTCAGCCTCCCCTCTAGAGATCCCCCCTTGTCCTCTCCCCCCTCTCTATGCCCTTACTATTTTATTTCTTCTGAATTTAGAAGACTTTTATACTCTTCTAGATATATATATATGTATGTGTATGTATATATATATATGTATATGTATACATATATATATATATATGTATATATATATTTCCCTCTTAAACCCATTCCTGATGAAAGTAGGTTACCAGTACTACCAGCCCTCCTCCCCCACCTAAATCCTCTGTATCAATTCTTCTTCTTGTACCTCATTTGTATAAAATAATTACTCTTTTTAGTTGTTCCTAAATAGTTTAACTTTTTTTTTTTTTTTGCTTTTTGGCAGGGCAATTGGAGTTAAGTGACTTCCCCAAGGTCACACAGCTAGTAAATGTGTCAAGTGTCTGAGGCCGAATTTGAACTCAGGTCCTCCTGACTCCAGGGCTGGTGCTCCACTCACTACACCACCTAGCTGCCCCAATAGTTTTACTTTTTAAAGTCATATCATACTTAGTTCTACCCCAATCTTTCTTAGGAGCTACCCAATTACTAATGACAATCTTAGACATATGTTTTACATTTTACACATATAAAAAGTAAATGGTCTGTCCTTATTGAATCCCTTGTAATCAGTCTTTGGTATGTACCTTATGTTTCTCTTGGCTCTTGTATGTCAAATCTTCTATTAAGTTCAAGATTTGTTTTAACAAAGTCTTGAATGTCTGACAGTTGATCAAATGTCCATTTTTTTTTCATTCAGGATTATACTTAACTTTGCTGGGTATGATATTTTCAGCCTGAGCCCCAGTTCTTTTGCTCTTCAATATACAGTGTTCCAAGACCTGTGGTCCTTTAATGTCTCTGCTGCTAGGTCTTGCGTGATTCTAATTATGGTACCATCATATTTAAATTGTTTTATTTTTGTTGCTTTTCATATTTTATCCTTGGGCTATTCTTGTACTATTGTATCAAGATTCTTTTTTTGATCATAGCTTTCAGTTAGTCTGGTTACTTTTATGTTTTCTCTTCTTGAGCTATTCTCTAGATCTATTGTTTTTCTTATAAGATGCTTCACTTTCTCTTCTATTTTTTCATTCTTAATATTTTGTTTAATTATTTCTTGATCTCTTATAATTTCACTGGCATTACCTTGCCCAATTCTAATTTTCAAGGTGTCATTTTCTTCCTTAAGATTCTGGATCTCCTTTTCTAATTGGTTGATTTTTTTTCACAATCTTCTTATTTGTCTTGGATTATTCTTTTTTTTCCTTTTTTTTTTTTTTTTTTAGTTTTTCCTCCATATCTGTCATTTGATTTTTAAAGTCTTTTTTAAGTTCTACAAATTCTTTTTGGGCAGGTGACCATTTGACATTATTCTTTGGAGTAGTAGAGGGCTTCTTACTTCAATATTCTCCTCTGAAGATGAACCCTGGTCTTCTCTATTCCCATAATAATTTTCTATGGTTGGGTTCTTTCTCCTTTGATGTGTATTTTTTTTTTGTAGTAATAGCTTAATTGTTGTAATCACCGCTAGCCTTGGGGTATGGGGATGGTGCCTCTTGCCCCAGATCTTCCTTCTCCCCTCTAGCCTGGAAGCAAAGCCAAACCTCCAGCCTCCTGTAAGTGCCCACAGCCAGGGGTACTCTGCCCCACTTCTTCTGTACTCACCCACCCACCCCCCTTTCCCACCCCACTCTTTGCAGCACAGCTGGGTCTGGCTTTCCTTGTCAGCAGAGGTTCCTTCAATCTTCCCAGGCTCTGATGCCCAACCGCCCTCACTATCCTGGGGTAAAAGTAAAGTTCTGGTGTCTCCAGCAGAGGCAGACTCCCAACTCAGTTAACTCCAGGGCTTGCCATTTGTTGTTAACACAGACCCTAGCTTGGAGGTATTTATGCTTCACAAGGACCAAACTTCGTCC
Source organism: Trichosurus vulpecula (assembly GCF_011100635.1). Taxonomy (NCBI): domain Eukaryota; kingdom Metazoa; phylum Chordata; class Mammalia; order Diprotodontia; family Phalangeridae; genus Trichosurus; species Trichosurus vulpecula. The sequence continues at coordinate 356,212,648 of NC_050574.1, forward strand.
TGGGATTTTTCTTCTAAGCTTCTTAAATTGTCCCAGGGAGACCCCTGTTGTGCTTCTATTTTTTATTTATTTTTACCTGCACTTTGTTCACCCTAAGGTGCTATTTTATCTCTTTTGTGGGAGAAAATCTTGAGGGCTTGGAATTTTCTGACCTACTCTGCCATCTTCCCAGAATCCTCTATTTTATATGCTTTTTCTTTCAAATTTCTTCTTCATGTCAGACTTAATTTTAGGGCTGATATCTGTGTACTTTTTGAGGGAATGTCTGGGACGGCCCTGTTGCTGCATTCTTGGGGTATTGAATGTGGTTTTATTGTAAGATCTGAGGGACGGGCTGCAGACCAGAAATCTCTCAGTTCTCCCAGATGAGTGTGATCCAATGCAAAGTTTGATCACTGCCCCACTAGTCTGAGCTCTGCAAGTTCCTGACCTGTAAAATACTGCTAACTCAGCCACTCTCAGCCAGCTCAGATGCTCTACTGGCTTACAGTGACAGAACATCAAGCTTTCCTTCAGTATTTGATTCCTGCCCTGGTTAACCCTCTGCAGGCTTCAGAATGGGCTAGAAGTTGGAACTAAGACATAGCTCTGCTTCTAGAGTTCAAGGCACATTGCTTCTGTTTGTTTCTGAGCTTGCTTCTCTCTTTGCAACTGCTCTTTACCCTAGAATTCTACCCCTTAGGGAAGTTCTTCTCCTCAGTCCACCCTGTATCTATGACTTGGAACTGGGTAGTGAGTAACAGAGTTGCCAGCTGGTACCTGTTTCCTCACCCTATATGAGGTCTACGGATATGGGTCTGGGATTTTACACATCCTCAGTCCTCTTTCAACACCTCACTACTAGAAGCACTCTGGCTGCATATACCTGGTCATTCTCAGCCTCAGTGTCCTCAAATATCTCTGTCTGTCTCTCTACACTGACCTGAGCTGGAAAAATGACTCACTGAGACCTTTTCTTTGATTTTCCCATTAGGATTCAGTCTGGTACATTTTCTAGGTCTGGTTGGAGGAGTTTGCAGGGAGCTGTATTTCTTTCTGCTACTCTGCCATCTTGGCTTTGCACCCCCCCCCCATACTTTTTCCGCAGGAATTAGGGTCTAACCCTGTTTCCCATATCCTGTATTTGTAAATTTTACACTTTTTTCAACCTAAGTAAAAGGATTTTTTTTTCCCTTTTTACATTTCTTATTTGATTCAGCCCTGTATTTCAGCTTGTTGGAATAGTTTTTGGATCTAGACTTTTCATCTTAAAATATTATTCTAGGGCCACTAGAGAGCTCCCTCCAAGTTGACAGAGAAGCCTTAATAACTATTCTTGGGATGTGATCATTTATGGTTTCAAATTCAGCAAATGTATTACCATCTAGCCGTAATCATCCATCTTGTCTACAAGGATAGCATGAGAGACTTAGTCAAAGACTTTGCTAAAATTTAGGCATACTATTCCTACAGCATTGCCTGATCTACCATATTTGTCTTATATGACTTGTTTTGGATGAAGGGAAGGGAGTTTATTAAGTGCCTACTATGTAACAGACAGTGTGCAACAGTTTTACAAGTATTATCTCATTTGATCCTCACGACAATCCTGTCAAGTAAGTGTTATTATCTCCATTTTACATTTGAGGAAACTGAGGCAGAAAGAAGCTGAATGATTTGCCCAGAATCATATAGCAACTAAGTGACTGAGTGTAATAGCAATTTAGATTTGAAGATCTTTCCCACCCATTAATAGGCCATGTGACCTGCTTACGTCACAGAAAGCCTAAGTCACATGTGGTGGGAGGAGCTTGCTGAGAGGAAGAGGAAATTGTATCACAGGAAAAGCAGTTACTACAGTTAGAGCTGAGGGAAAGAGCCAACGTGTAGTGGCTGTGAGTGAGTTTGTGGGAAGGCCCCAGCAGGGGGCAGATGGTTTTGGGATGGAATGGTTCTCTGCTGTGGTATTGTATATCAAAATCTTTGCTGCTGTGACGGATTGGACTCATTGGTTATGGGATCTGGTTATTTGGTGTCTGGATAAATGGTTTACTTCTCCTACCTTCTAAGTGGAGAGTCTCGTATATTTTAAGATACAGAACCACATAGGCATTTTGGCAATTATCGTTCTACATTGTGATTATTGTCTTGCTGGTACACTGAGGCTGGTTTTGAATTCAAGTCTTTCTGACTCCAGGAATAGCTCAGAAAAAGAAACAGTAATTACTAACTATCCCTTTAAAAATGTACTTAAGAATTTTACCTGGAAGAGAAATCAAGCTCACTAGTGGAGTGTTTGTAGACTTTACCCTCTTCTCTTTTTTGAAAATTGGAGCATTTTTGCCCTTTCCCATGAAAGTTCTATTTTTCTAAAATCTTTCAAAATTACTGATTGTGACTCAGTTTTCTGAACAGTTAATTAAAGCTTGTCCAGGACTGCTCATTTAGTTGTAGAAGTGAAATAGATTTTTTTAAAATGTGCATCCAAAAATCATTTGTACAAGACAGTTGAGATTTTCAAGTCACCAAAAATAATCTAGGAGTTTAAGTTTATAAACTACTGACTCCCCTCCATTTAGTACTTAGATACTTCCTGAAACTATAGTGGAAGGGACTGGTTTGCAAAATAAATCACATCTGTCCCCCTACTCTTCTCACATAGCAAACCACCCTCATTCAATCCCGTATCACAACTTGCCTACATTATTGTTATGAACTCTTAATTTGGTCTTCTTGCTTCCAATCGCCTCCCTTGCAATATATTATTTACATAGCAGCCAAATTGTTTTTCTAATATATTAATTTGAGCTTGTTACTCCTCTCCTCAAAATTTTTCAATAGTTCTTATTGCCTCAAAATTATAATAGAAACTTGTTAGCTTGACTTTTATAGTGATCTTAAAATTACTTGAGACATGTAATAATTATAATGTGATTTCATTTGGTGATTGTAATGGTCATGTGTGCTTTTACTGACACCTGGATGACTCAGAATATTTGTCCTCAGTCAGATCAAACCAGATCAAGCTGGTTTCCCCACCTTTAGTTAGTTCTCTGTCAGTTGAGTGGTGGATCTCATGCCATACATGCTTCTGCTTTCTTTTATTGGTTTAATTCTGTGGTATTCAAGAATGGATATTACTTGAAGGAAATATAGCAGCTAGGGCCCTGGCAGCTAGAAGTATTGTTATTGATTTCTATATGGTGTGACCTTCTTGAATTTGAAAAAAAAACTTCAAGAAAACTACCACCACTACCAACAAAACCATCTAGCAATCATTATTATAAAGGGAAGGCTCTTGGCATGGATAATGTAATTTTTTTGAAAAAATTGAAGTAACAAAGATTGGAAAAAGAACATTTTTACTGAGAAACCTCACCTTTTTCATTCAAAATTATACTAAAATCATTGTCAGAAGTTCAGGTGATACTACAAATCTGGACATCTTTATCAGTCTCAAAAATCTTTTAGGTCTTTTTTTACTTCCAGTGGGCTTCAAAGTCTTCTCCTCACTGAGAAAATGATAAACTGAGAAGCCAAATTGTTCTAGAATTACAGAAATTCCCAAAAGGAGATAGAATACTATAGCAAGATCCTAAACTATGCTATTCATCATAAAAGGTGAGGAAACTTGTATAAGAAATAGAGATAAACATTCTCCAATGAATTGTGAACTCTTTTAGAGTTCCACTGAATACTTCTGGGTTATAATCAAGGCTGGAAAAATTAGCTCTTGGAAAATTTGGAAAAATTAACTTCTTGGCGGTTTTATGCAGTGGTATGCTAGTAAATGTTTAACAATTTATTCTTGGTGGGGGTGGGGGCTGGGCAATGCATGTATGTATTAAGCTTAATCAGCAATATTAACATTTTTGCATTACTTTTTAAAGTCCACATAATCAATAAATCAAGCATTATTTGTAGCAATTGCTGATTTCTAAAGTCATGTCCATGCTTATACTGAAAATTTAACAATCAGCTCTTGAGAACCAGTTCAAGCAGCTTCCAGCGTATCCCTGGTATACTTGACATCCAATATGCTAAGTGTGCTTCAAGATGAAGAAATTAAAGAATGTAGATCATAATTTCATGAACTCAGTGCCAAATTCTATAAAGCAAGTAACTGAAACATATTAAAATGTTTTTTTGAAGATGTAGAAGTTGCAAGGTCTTATATGTCAATAAATCCAATGAATTTACTTTTTCCCTTGTAATTTGCACACCACTATAAAGTCTTCTACAACATTGCTCAAACTTCCCTTCTAATCTTATATCCCATTGTTCCCCTTCATACACTTTGTACTTAGAACACTACTTTCTAGTGCTATCACATTTTTATTATTCTTGTCTATGTTCATGTCGTACTCACCACACCTAAAAAAAGGAATTAACTATAAATTCCTCTCCTTGGAGGTGGGTACTGTATAGTTCACTAATCAATCAAAAAATTTATCAATACCAGTTATGTGCTAGGCACTATACTAGGTCTTGGGAAAACAACTTACAGCTATTTAAATCCCCTGGTGCCAAACACAGCATGGTCATCAGTAACTATTTATTGTTGTCATTAATGATTAATGTTATTAAAAAATAGAATGGATTTCAGGAAGTAATGAGTTCTTTAGAATGGATTTCAGCAAGTAATGAGGTCTTTATCACATTTATTAAGGATGCTTCAGATTCCTATGTGGGTAGGATTAAGATTCCTTGGAATTCTGAAAATCTGTGATTCAGTTGGAGAAGGGTAAGGAATAAAGTTGGAAAGCTTCCCCCAAATAGATTGGAAAAAGTCCTGTGATTTCAAATACAGTTGCCTGAGTCGTCAGGCATTGTCATTCCTTTCCATAAGTCATTTAAGTCATTGATTTCTAGACAAGTACAGAAAACAAAGTCTACTCAAGGGCCACCAGTCAAATGTTTGAGCCTTGCAGAGATTATAGTACAAATGTAATAAACTGAAATTTATGGAATAATATAGCATCATTAAATGTATTTTCAGGATGGGCTTAACACCAGCATCCTGATCAGATTAGATATCAGAGTGAAATTAGACACTCAAAAGTCTTTGTATAGTCAACAAAAGGTTTGTTTTGCCCTGACAAGACAAAGCTATGTAACAAGGATACAGTGGTGCTTAGTTTCTGTGGACATAGCTCCCACTTCTCTCCATATAGAAATAAGTCTAATTAGTAGGGCAGGATATGATGAAGGACCTGGTGACTCATGTGGTCTTCAAGAATGAACCAAGCTGGAGGGTTTCCAACTGCATGTGTGTGGGATTTTTTATGCTTTTATTGAATGAGGAAACTGAGCCAAAGAACACAAGTACCAATCAAGTGCCATGAATGACTTTGTTGCCATTTAAAGAAAACCTAATTCCTACTGCAGGAAACAGAGAACCCTGGTTTTACCACAATTGAGTACAAGGGAATAGAGAGATAACGTTGCACAGGAGAGAGAATGCTAAACCTGAAATCAGGAAAACTTAGGCTCAAATACCATCCCAGACTCTTACTAGCTGTAAAATGAGGCTAATACTAGTTGTAGTAATTATCTCCCAGGGTGGTTCAGAGACTCCAATGAGATAATAAGTACAAAGTACTTTACAAACCTTAAAGTGTTATATAATGTCAGTTATTATTATCCCAAAATCTTAGAGTTGAAACGGACCTTAGAAGTAATCTAATCCAACCCAAAACTATATTCCCTACAAAATACATCCAGTTTCTTCAAGACCTGTCATGGGGGTTGAGATTGGGAGGGGGAAAGGGAGAGAACTAATACTTCCCAAAGCAGTCCAGAAGAGTTGTTTGATTTATTTATCACATTCTTGGGCATAGACAATGGGTTCTGGAATAAACAATAGCACAGAGAAAAAGAATATTGGGGGATTACCCTTACCCTTAAATAGACATTGATTCTTTAACACAGGTAGAAAAATAGTGACAACCTCAGTTTCAAAAAGCACAAGTACCTAAGGAGGTACAGGATAGTCATGAGTACATAGACTGTGTCCCAAAAATGTTTTAAATGGTTACTTTAGTAACAGAATGGAAAGTACACCAATATTTAATTCAATTCAATTTCATAAACATTTATTAAACATTTACAAAGTGTCAGGCAATGTGCTAAATCCTGGGGACACAGATAAGAAAAAGCACTAAGAACTTGAAATCTAATGGGGGAAGAAACACAAAAGGAAGCTGAGGGAGCAGAGCCAAGATGGCAGCTGGAAATCAGGGACTTGCCTAGGGCTCTCCCCCAGGACCCTCCAAACACCAATAAAAAATGGCTCTGAACAAATTCTAGAACTGCAGAACCCAGAATAGCAGAGGGAAGCAGGGTTCCAGCCCAGGACAGCCTGGATGGTCACTGGGTAGGGTCTATCGCATGGAGCTGGGAGTAGAGCAGAGAAGAGCCCAGTGTGGGCTACACCCAGACCAACCAGACCCGGAGCCGGGAGCCAGGTGGAATAGGCCCTAGCACCCTGAATCAGTGAGCTGTGACAGTTACCAGACTTCTCAACCCACAAACACCAAAGACAACAGGGAAGGTTAGTGGGAAAAACTGTGGGGGACAGAGTGAAAGGAGTTTGTGGTTTGGCCACGACCCCGGGGGCAGTGGAGGAGGTGCAGCTACAGAATGACAGCTGCCATTGCTTCTTGCCCCAGGCTCACCTGGTGGGAGGAATTAAGTGGTGGATCAGAGCTGGAGTGCAGAGCCTGCTTAGATCTGAGTCCAGTCCGGGTTGGCAGTTCTTGGGGAAGGAGGAGTGCTGGTGTGTCAGAGCTGGCTGTATAGAAATAGCTCTGAAAACAACAACACAGCCCCTCAAACTTGGGACAAAGTACTCTCTACTCTACAAGAAGTTATACCCCAACAAAAAACTCAAGGGTCAAGTAGTTGTCTGGGAACATGGCTAGATGGCGAAAACGGTCTCAGATTCAGACTCAGACTTTGGATTCTTTCTTTGGTGACAAAGAAGACCAAAAAGTACAGCCAGAAGAAGTCAACAAAGTCAAAGAGCCTACATCAAAAGCCTCCAAGAAAAACATGAACTGGTCTCAGGCCATGGAAGAGCTCAAAAAGGATTTGGAAAAGCAAGTTAGAGAAGTAGAGGAAAAATTGGGAAGAGAAATGAGTGAAGTTAGAAAACCATGAAAAACAAGTCAAGGACTTGTTAAAGGGGACCCAAAAAATACTGAAGAAAATAACACCATAAAAAATAGACTAACTCAAATGGCAAAAGAGCTCCAAAAAGCCAATGAGGAGAAGAATGCCTTGAAAGGCAGAATTACCCAAATAGAAAAGGAGGTACAAAAAACCACTGAAGAAAATACTACCTTAAAAATTAGATTGGAGCAAGTGGAAGCTAGTGACTTGATGAGAAATCAAGATATTATAAAACAGAACCAAAGGAATGAAAAAATGGAAGACTATGTCAAATATCTCATTGGAAAAACCACTGACCTAGAAAATACATCCAGGAGAGATAATTTAAACATTATTGGACTACCTGAAAGCCATGATCGAAAGAAGAGCCTAGATATCATCTTTCAAGAAATTATCAAGGAGAACTGCCCTGATATTCCAGAACCAGAGGGGAAAATAGAAATTGAAAGAATCCACCGATTGCCTCCTGAAAAAGATCCCCAAAGAAAACTCCTAGGAATATTGTTGCCAAATTCCAGAGCTCCCAGATCAAGGAGAAAATACTGCAAGCAGCCAGAAAGAAACAATTTGAGTATTGTGGAAACATAATCAGAATAATACAAGATCTAGCAGCTTCTACATTAAGGGATTGAAGGACTTGGAATACGATATTCTGGAGGTCAAAGGAGCTAGGATTGAAACCAAGAATCACCTACCCAGCAAAACTGGATGCTCCAAGGCAAATTAAAGATTTTCAACAAAATAGAGGACTTTCAAGCTTTCTCAGTGAAAAGACCAGAGCTGAATAGAAAATGTGACTTTCATACACAAGAATCAAGAGAAGCATGAAAAGGTAATCAACAAAAAGAACAAGAAAAAGAAATTGCAAGGGACTTACTAAAGTTGTACTGTTTTGTTTACATTCCTACATGGAAAGATGATGTGTATAATTCATGAAACCTCAGTATTAGGGTAGCTGAAGGGAATGTACATATATAGAGAGACAGAGGGCACAGGGTGAGTTGAATATGAAGGGATGACACCTAAAAAAATAAAATCAAATTGAGGGATGAGAGAGGAATATATTGAGAGAGGGAGAAAGGGAGAGAGAGAATGGGGTAAATTATCTCACATAAGAGTGGCAAGAAAAAGCAGTTCTGTAGAAAGGGAAGAGGAGGCCGGTGAGGGGGAATGAGTGAATATTGCTCTCATCAGATTTTACCTGATGGGGGAATAACATACACACTCAATTGGGTATCTTACCCCACAGGAAAGAAGGAGGAAAAAGATAAAAAGGGGGAGAGAATAGAAGGGAGGGTAGATAGGGGGAGGAGGTAATCAAAAGCAAACACTTTTGAAAAGGGACCAGGTCAAGGGAGAAAATTCAATAAAGGAGGACAGGATAGGACAGGAAGGAGCAAAATATTGTTAGTCTTTCACAACATGAGTATTGTGGAAGGGTTTCGCATAATGATACACATGTGGTCTACGCTGAACTGTTTGCCTTCTTAGGGAGGATAGGCAGGGAGGGAAGAGGGGAGACAATTTGGAACTCAAAGTTTTAAAAGCAAATGTTCAAAACAAAAAGTTTTTGCATGCAACTAGGAAATAAGATATACAGGCAGTGGGGCATAGAAATCTATCTTGCCCTACAAGAAAGTAAGGGAAAAGAGGATGAGGGGGAGTGGGGTGACAGAAGAGAGGGCCGACTAGGGAACAGGGCAACCAGAATATACACCATCTTGGAGTGGAGGGGCAGGGTAGAAATGGGGAGAAAATTTGTAATTCAAACTCTTGGGAAAACCAATGCTGAAAACTAAATATGTTAAATAAATAAATTAAATTTTAAAAAAAATTTAAAAAAGATTTTTGTGCCAACATCAATATAGTTAAAATACAAATAAAAACTATTAGGAAGAACATATTTGCATTAAATAACACTGATATAAGTCTGATAGCCAAGATATGTAGGAAATCACCATAAATAAAAAACACCATGAAGCATTCCTCAAATGATAAGTAGTTCAAAGGATATGAACAAAGTTGGGCTTGTTTTTGTTTTGTTTTGGGTTTGAGTTCGAGGGGTTTTTGGGGGGGCGGAGAATTGAAATGTGCTAAGGAAGCTACTGTAATGTCCACACCCTTTGACCCAGAGATCTCACTGACAGGCATACATCTCAAAGAAATCAGTGGTAAAAAGAAAGACCCCCCTGAGTACCAAAATATTTATAATGGCATCTCTTTTTAAATCAAAGGACTAGATGCAAAATAGAGGCCCATGGACTAGGGAATGGATACACAAGTTGCAGTCCATGAGTGTAATGAAATGTTACTGCCCTGTAAGAAATTATGAATATGAAAAACAGAGAGGCATGGAAAGACTCAGATGAACTGATAGAAAGTGAAATAAGCAGAACCTAGAAAACAATATACATGATGATTACAACAATGTTAATTTCAGAAACTTAAGAATCGTACAATACAAAATTGAATGCTATGAAACTGTAGTGAGCTTGGCTGCAAAGAAGAGTTATGAGAAGGTACCTTCCCTCGCTCCATCCCTTTTCTTTTTTTTTTTTTTTTTGCAAGAAGGAGAGTATGGGCATGAGACATTTCATATAATGTAAGATTTTTTTTCAATGTCTCAGTTTTGTCAATTTTTTCCTCTTTCATTTTCTGAGGTAGTAGGGTGAGATACTGAGAAGCAGGTAATATTAAAAATGAAAGACATCAAAATTTGTAAAGAAAAAAAGGAATTATAAATGACCATTTGAAAACATTTTAAATCACTACTAAGACATATAAGTTAAAATAACTGATGTTTCATGCTTGCAAATGAGCAAAAGTTATTTAAAAATAGGAACAATGAAAGTTTGAGGAACTGTAAGAGGAGAGACACACTAATTCTCTGTTGGTGGAACTATGAATAGATCCAACCACATATCATTTTTCAAAATATCACTTCATTAGCTATCTACAGGCATATGAAAAAATGCTCTGGATCACTACTGATTAGAGAAATGCAAATCAAAACAACTCTTAGATACCACATCTCTCCTGTAAGATTGGCTAAAATAACAAAACAGGAAAATGATAAATGCTGGAAAGGATGTGGGGAAATTGGAACATTGTTGCATTGCTGGTGGAGTTGTGAGCTGATCCAGCCATTTTGGAGAGCAGTTTGGAACTATGCCCAAAGGGCTGTAGAAATGTTCATACCCTTTGACCCAGCAATACCACTTCTAGGGTTGTATCCCAAAGAAATCACACAAGCGGGAAAAGGACCCATATGTACAAAAATATTTATAGCAGCTCTTTTTGTGGTAGCCAAGAATTGGAAATCAAAGGGATGCCCATCAATTGGGGAATGGCTGAACAAGCTGTGGTATATGAAGGTGATGGAATACTATTGTGCCATAAGAAATGGGGATGATGCAGACTTCATAACAACCTGGAAAAACCTACACGACATAATGCTGAGTGAGCGGAGCAGAGCCAGGAGAACGTTGTGCACAGCCACAGATATATGGATTCCGTGAGCTCCAACCCTGACATACTGCGCTCTTCTCAGCAACCTAAGGAGCAAGGACAACTCCAGGGGACTCACGATGGAGAATGCTATCTTCATCCAGACAAAGAACTGCGAAGTTTGAATACAGATCTAGGTGCACTACATGATCGCCTTTTTTTTGCTTCTCTTTTGTTTTTTTGGGTTGGTTTTTTTTTTTTTTTTGGTTCTGTTTCTTCTTTCTCATGATTCATTCCATTGGTCAAAATTCTTCTCCACGACTTGACTAGTGCATAAATTAATTCAATGCGAAGTTATACATGATAGTTATATGAGATTCCATGCTGTCTTGGGGAGGGAGGGGAGAAAATCTGGAACTCAAAACTATGTAGAACCGTGTGTGGTAAACTAAAAATAAATAAAGAAATTTTAAAAAAAATATCACTTCATTACATGTAAGATCATTGAATACACTATTTGTACCTTCTGTCCCAGTAATCCCAGTAGTATTGTAGTATATCCCATGTGTGTGTGTATACATACACATATATACATATATAGATATATATATCATCCACCTCAAGGAGGTCAGAAAGAAAAACAACAGCCCAGCATATACCAATAGAATTTGAAAGAATAGCACAGACAAAATAGGGGCTTATCAATTCAACAATAGCCAAGAATTTTTGGTATTTGAATGTCATGGAGCATTGGTATATTATCAAAGATAAGAAATGAGAGGAATTCAGAAAAACATAGACTAAGTGAGACAGAGTAAGCAGAGTTAAAATAATACTATACAGTAATGACTATAACAACATAAGCTTTTAAATCACTAAGAGAAAGTTAAGTAATTGAAAATCAACAATGGCCATAAAATTTATAAGAAAATGTCTCTTTTCCCCCAGCAGAGAAGTAGGTAACCCTGTGGACATAATAGTGTATCCATTGTCAGATGTGGTCACTATGTGAGATATTTTAACTTATTTCTTCTTTGTTATAGGGAAGGATTAAATTTAGAAGAGCTAAAGGGTTTTTCCACATATAATTCTGATATGAAAACAAAAAAAATTATTAATAAAACTTATTTTACGAAAGAGGTGAATATTTAGCTTCTCTATTAATTATTCAGCTCTTTCCTTAACTGCATCCCCAACTCTACAGTTACATGTAGACACAGCTATGATGTGATTCTTTTTTCTTCTTCTTTTTTAAAATAATATTTGTTTTCCCCCCAATAACATGTAAAAGCAATTTTAACATTCTTTTTTTAGCTTTGAGTTCCAAATTCTATCACTCCCTCCTTTCCTCCTCACCTTCCTCTCTGAGATAGTGAGCAATCTGATATGATATATACGTACAATCTTGTAAAACATATTTCCATATTAGTCATTTTGTGAAAGAAAACTCAAACCAAAACAAGAAAGTGAAAAATAGTATACCTGTGTCTGTATTCAGACACAATCAGTTCTTTCTCTGGAGGGGGTAGCATTTTCCATCATGAGCCTTTTGGGATTGTCTTGGTTCATTGCATTGCTGAGAACAGCTAAATCATTCACAGTCATTCATTGTAACATTGCTGTTACTGTGTACAATATTTTCCTCCTTCTGTTTATTTCACTCTGTATCAGTCATGTAGGTTTTTCCAGGTTTTTCTGATATCTTCCTGTTTATCATTTCTTATTGCACAACAATATTCCATTATAACTACATACCACAACTCGTTCAGTCATTCCCCAATTGGTGGGCATCCCCTCAATTTCCAATTCTTATCCACCACAAAAGAGCTGCTATACATATTTTTATACAAATAGGTCCTTATCCTTTTTTTTCAGTCTCTTTGGGATACAAACTTAGTAATGGTGTTGCTGGCCCAAAGGGTATGCACAGTTTTATAGCCTTTTGGGCATAGTTCCTAATTGTTCTCCGGAATGGTTGGATGAGTTCACAATTCCACCAAGAATGCATTAGTGTCCCAGTTTTCTCACATCCCCTCCAACATTTATCACTTTCTTTTCTGTCACATTAACCAATCTGATAGGTATGAGGCAGTAGCTCAGAGTTGTTTTAATTTGCATTTCTTTAATCAATATTGATTTAGAGCACTTTTTTCATATGACTATAGATAGTTTTGATTTGTCTGAAAACTGCCTGTTCATATCCTTTGACCTTTTATCAATTAAAGAATGGCTTGTATTGTAATTTGACTCAGTTCTCTATATATTTGAGAGATACTTGCTGTAAAAATTTCCCCAGTTTTCTGCTCTCCTAATTTTAGTTGCATTGGTTTAGTTTCTATAAAAAATTTTAATTTAATAAAATAAAAATTATTCATTTCATAATGCTCTCTATGTCTTGTTTAGTCCTAAATTCTTCCCTTCTCCATAGATCTGACAGGTCATGATCTCCTAATTTGCCTACAGTATCATCTTTTATGTCTAAATCATGTACCCACTTCGACCTTATCTTGGTATATAGTAATGTTGGTCTATACCATGTTGGTCTATACCTAGTTTCTGCCATACTGTTTTCCAGTTTCCCCAGCAGTTTTTGTCACATAGTTTTTGTTCCAAAAGCTTGGATCTTTGGGTTTATCAAACGCTGAATTGCTATGGTCATTTATTACTGATCTACCACTCTATTTCTGAGCCAGTACCAGGTGACTTTGATGATTACTACTTTATAATACAGTTTGAGTTCTGGTATGGCTAGGCCACCTTCTTTCAAATTTTTTCTTCATTGATTCCCTTGACTTTTTTTGTTCTTTCAGATGAATTTTGTCATTTTTTTCTAGCTCTATAAAATAGTTTTTGGTAGTTTGATTTGATGGCACTAAATAAGCAGATTAATTTAGGCAGAATTGTCATTTTTATTATATTGGCTTGGCTTATCCATGAGCAATTAATATTTTTCCCAATTGATTAGCTCTTTATGTGAAAAGTGTTCTGTAATTGTATTCATGTAGTTCCTGGGTTTTACTTGGCAAGTACACTCCCAAGGGTTTTATATTGTCTACAGTTAGTTATTTTAAGTGAAATTTCTGTTTCTATCTCTTGCTGTTTGACTTTGTTGGAAATATGTAGACATGCTGATGATTTATGTAGGTTTATTTTTATATCCAGCAACTTTGTTAAAGTTGTTAATAGTATCAACTAGTTTTTAATTGATTCTCTAGGATTCTCTAAGTATACCATGTCAACTGCAGAGCATGGTCATTTTGTTTCCTCATTGTCTATTCTAATTTCTTCACTGTCATTTTTAGTACAACATTGAATTATTTTTCTTCTTCTTAGGGAGAGTTTTCTTCTACATCTGTTCCCAACTCTGAACTTTTCTACCTCCAATCTAGTAGCTTTCCCACCCTGAAGATACTTCAGGGTGGCCCCATCTTCTAATTAGTGAGTTCCTCTTCAGGCCAATTTCACTTCTCTCCTGGCTCTGTTTCTGAATCTCTGTACTTTTCCACCTTCCTCCTTCCCACACACTTTTTTAACTCCCTTTTATGTGTTGCTGATTTCCTTTAGAACGTAAGCTCTTTAAGGATCAGGACTGTATTTTTGATTGCACTTTAATTCCCAGAATTTAGCACAGTTCTGGCAATCAGCACTTAATAAACGCTTTATATATTTCTGCCTGTCTTTTATTTCTTCTTCCTTTAAAAAAAAATGGTGACTGGATGCAAAGTTGCAATAAAAAAATTTTGGCAAAAAACTTTAGTTGCCCAACTTGACTGGTTGGAAATCACAATCCTCATTATCAGGAAATACTTATCTAGCACTTTCATAAAAGGCACCGTATTAAGTGGTGGGGCTACAACAAAGTATGAGACATGGTCCCTGCTCTCAAAAGCCTGACAGTCTGGTTGGAAGAACATGATAAATAGCTCGATGGTAGCTAGGGCTATCAATTTAAAGCTGGAAGGGGTCTTAGAGGTTATCTGAATTAACTAGGCCATATAGTAGATTGAACCATGGATGTGGAGTCAAGAATATGAACATTCAAGCCTTGCCTCAGACACTTATTAGCTGCATGTAATACTAGGCAGATACCTTAACTTCTTTCAGCCTCAGTTTCCTCATCTGTAAAATGAGGATAATAATCACATCTACCTCACACAGTTGTCAGAAAAAAAAGAGATAACATATGTAAAATGTTTTGCAAACCTTAGAGCATGCTCTCTCTCTCTCTCTCTCTCTCTCTCTCTCTCTTCCTCTCTTTTTCTCTTTATACACACACACACAAACATATTGTATATATATATATAGTTATATAATATATGATATCAGTTATTGTTTTCTAGTCTAACCTCTTCATCTAATACATGAAGAAGTTGAGACAGAAAGAGATCAAGTGACTTGCCCAAGGTCACACAGGACCTTTAGCCCTAAATGCAGACTTCTTTCCACTGCACCAAGGTACGGATAATTTAGAAAGAACAGTAAGAAAGAGAATAGGAAAGAGAAACATTTATCTATTTTGTAGCTAAATGCCAAACTTATAGTGGAAGTAATAAATGCTGTAGGAATTGAGGTGAAAGGGGTAAGCAGGGACTGTGATGGCATGGAGAGGCTTCATGAAGGAGATGGTAAATTCTGCAAGCAATTGGCACTTAGACAAGAAAGGGCCTTCATAGCAGGAAAAGCAGCATGAACACAGAGACAGGAATTAAACATATAATAAGTTAATTAAGTAATAAATTAATAAGCTTTTCCCAATTACACGCATTTGAGTCATCAATTAGATTTATAAATAAAGAGGTTGTAGTTGAATGAGAGGCTAGTTTCACCTTGAAAACAATTATCCTTGAGGATACCATCCACCTATCATCACAACAATAATGTTTACTTCAGCCACTTCTTCAGTTAGATGGGATCTCAGAGCCAAGATCCACTATAGTTTTCTTAGTGGATTCTGGGTGAATGGATTAGATAAAAGAACCAAAGAGCTCAGTCTTTCTGTTAAGATTGCTTTCCACCCCGCCTTCAAGAATTGAAAGGGGATGCTCTGGATTGAAGGCTGTCAAACCCTTCACAATTGTCATCTTTACTCAAGATAAACTGTAAAACATTCATAAAAAATGAACAATCCTTTTTATATAGGAATCATTAGTGGGTGTTGGAGGATTGTGCTTATTTTGCATAGGTTTTGTAGAGGGATAGGTAAGTTCCTTCCTTGAGATAAGATAGGAAGCATTTTTTTTGGAAAATGCTTCCCAAGAGAGAAGAGCCCCACGGCAGTCCTACATACACTATTGTCCCGTTCTGGAAAGCCTAAAGTAGCAGTTAATAAGCATTTGTTAAGTACCTACTATGTGCTGAGAACTATGCTTTTAAAAAAGAGCAAAAAAAGGCAAAGAAAGGCAAAAATGGGGGGTGGGGCTGCTTTCAACTGTATTCAAACAAGATATATGCAGTATAAGTTGGAGATGATCTTAAAGGAAAGACACTAATATTTAAGTACTGGAAAGGCTTCTTGTAGAAGGTGGGACTTTAGGTGAGACTTGAAAAATCCAAGAGGTGGAGATGACAAGAAAGAGAATTGCGGGTATTGGGACAGCCAATAAAAATGGTAGTCATCAAGAGATAAAGTGTGGTGCAAGAAACAGCAAGGAGGCCAGTATTACTGGATCTCCAACTGGACCCTCCAACTGAGGGTAAGTAAGGTGTAAGAAGACTAAAAATGTAGGAAGAAGCCCAGTTATAAATGACTCTCCATCCCTTCCCTTTTGTGGAAAGGTGGATTCATGGTGAAATTGCCTAATGTCTGAGGAAATTTTACAAGGACCATATGAGTATTAGAACATTGGAGCTTAAAGAGAACATTTTAACCCAGGAGAACACAAAAGTATTCAATCTCACTTTTCACCCCATTCTAATTGATAGAAATGACATCTTGTTCTAAACTGGGCATAGCAACCAGAGAGTAAAGGTGCTGATGAAGGACTACTATAATTAGATTCATTTTCTAATACTATCACTTGCTTCTCATAGCCCAATATGTTCCACTGAATTTACTTCTCTATTGTAAATGTGTATATCAGGGGACAACTGATTTATTGGCCAATAAATGAAGCAGTAGTGATCCATCAAAGGAGTTTTGAGATAATAAAAATAAAGTTTTTGGTATGTTCCATTCCTGATGGAAAATATTCCCACCTAGGAACACTCATAAGCTACGTAAATGGGAAAGAAGAGATTAGGAGAGAGTAGGGAAAATGATGATCCAAGGAACAACTCAAAGGTGGTTGTTTTTCTTTTAATTATTTTTTTCAATTAACAAAGATCTATTTTCTCTCTTTCCTACCTCCTCACCCTAATATCATTGAAAAAAAGGCAGAAAAAAATTCTTTCAACAATTAAGAAAAAAATAAGTACAGTCAAGCAAAACAAATTCCCATGCTCATGTCCAAAAAGTACATATCTCATTCGACACTGAGTCCATCACCTCTTTGGAGAGATGGATAGAATGCTTCACCTTCAGCCCTCTGGTCAGAGCTCTTAAGTTTTCAGAGTTGTCTTTACAATGTTGTTATTGTAAAAAATGTTCTCCTGGTGCTTCTCACTTCAATTTGCATCAGTTCATACATGTCTTCCTGGGTTTCACTGAAACTGATTGTTTCACCTTTTCACAAATCTCAATAATATATTCTAGCATTCCATTACACTCATAAATCATAGTTTGTTCAGATATTCCCCAATTGATTGGCATGACCTTTAGTTTACAATCCTTTAGAGCTGCTATAAATATTTTTGCACAAGTAGGAACTTTCCCAGTTTCTTTGATTCCTTTGGGGGCGCAGGCCTAGTTGTGGTGCCATTGGGTCAAAGCATGGTGGTTGCCTTTAGAAGAAAAAAAGAGTTCCTGCAGTGATAGCTATCTGTGAAAAAAGACTCAGAAGATAAAATTGTGTGGTTGTTATATGGAGCCAAGAGGTTGTAGAGCCTCTGTCAGATACTCTGGCCACAATAGTTTCCATAGTTAACACCTGGTTCTACTCTTTAATCATATTACTCAAAGGGACACAAGATAAAGGGCTCTGTTGGTGTCTATTAAGTCTGCTTTGCATTGATGCAATAGAAGATGATGTGAAAGATGGGGGAGGAGGAGAAGGCTTTAGACAAGATTTTGATCAGTGCACATATGCACCGTTTTTTCCACTGCCTTAGCAACTCACTGAATAAACTTCCCAAGAAGTTGTCTATTTATCATGCATATGAAAATGACCAATTTTTAAAAATCCTCTTGAATGCTGGTGTTTTTACTCTTTTTCATGTCCTGTGAAGGTTCCCTTTATAGTATTCATCAATGGCATGGCTCTTCACAATCCCTACTCATCTTTGCGTGCCTTATCAAGTCAATATAGTTCATTGTTTTTACACTTATGCCTCCAGTTCACACCTGGTATTACCTTCCTAAAGCAAGCGTTTGGTCTTGAATGTTGTTCCCTTGCAAGCTACCTTTGCTTGACTCTGAGCAGGAAATTGTGGTGACTCCTACACAGGTTAGTGTCTCTGTTCCCCCATGTCCAAAGTCTTGCTGTTTAAAGTTCCAGATACGATTAATATTTACAAACTATATTCTCACTTTCACTTCACATAGTTAACTTTTTCCTTTGTTCTCTATAAAACTATAATGACAAGATCAAACACCCTATACTCTTCTGGGCTGCAATGTCCTCTTTAAGATACAATTTTGTTCTAATAGTCAAAGGTCCTTGTAAAATCTCCTCAGATTCTGGGCTGTCTTACTGTAGACCCACCTCTCCACAACAGGGCAGGGATGCAAGGAGTCACCTTTCAACTGGAAGAAAGGAAAAGATCTATGGTTGGAGGGGAGAAACTCTACTGTATGATGTCAGGAATGGGTTCAGGAGGAAGGTACATGTCCTAGAAGTAGAAAAGATAACTGAAGTTTTGATACTCCTACTACTTAAAACTCTATGATGGGACAATGGTACACACATGGCCACCATGCCCTTCTCTCCTGGGCCCTGTTTTAAAGAAGCTCCCTATGTGGTCTCAAGCAAGCAGTTTGGCCATTGCTATGAAAAGTTTCAAAGTAGAATACATTAGTCTTTGTTTTACCTGTCCAAGGTCAATGTTAAATATCTGTTCAGTACAACTACACAGGGTCTTGGGGAGAGAAAGGAGGTATATCAACAGGAGCTTTTGACTCACATGGAACTGAATCTGTCTTGGGGGACCTGATGCAAAGGAGTGTCAGGTTTCTCTGAGTCTGCCCCCACTCTGTGCTTTCCTTTTCCTTTTCTGTACCCCTGTGCCAGTTCTCTAGTACCTCTCATTACCTAAAGCCCCATAGTTCTATGCACCATCCAGGCTTCCTATCCTCTGAAATGCCTTATGCCTCAAATTTATCTGAACTTTTGCTGGAGAGAAAGTAAATGGTTGCAGAAATGTTGGCTCCGATCATCAACAAAGCCAAGCCTGGACATCAGATCATCACCTACTAGTTCCCTAAAGGAGTTCTAAGTGATTGGCCCTTTGGAGATTTTACTAATAGTGTAGCCACATACACACTAGAGGTACCTGAGGGAACACACACAAGGCAGGCTGTGCTTCTCTGAAGGACAGAGAACTATCAGTGCATTGTCACACATGGAGGAAAAGGTACCTGTATACTCAGACTATTATAACATACTTATTGAATCTGCTGCCCTACTTCTTCTTTCCTACTTTGAACTCATTCATCTGCTGATGACAAAATTTTGAGGAGTAATTTCAGAATTTAATACCAGCAACACATATTGTTCACCACTGCTCATATATTCATTCAACGAGGATTAAGTAACTACTACGTGCCAGAGACTATTCTAGGCTAATTGCAACCATCGATGACACAATAGTACCAGACCCTCTGTTGCACCTCCTTTTCCCTGTCCACAGCTTGACTACTTTGCTGTTCTTGTCTGGCTAACCACACTAGTGCTCTTTTCTGGGCCCTGAGACACCCCGAGTGGGACCCATGTGACCAGAGAAACTGACTCTTGGGAGATGGCATAAAATTCAAGAAGTAGAATTGTCAGAATGACTGTTTTGAACATTTAATCGTCATCTGTTGCCAATATGACATTTTTGTCTATTCGGAGGATCATAGATTTAGAACTTAAAGGTGCCTCAGAAGTCATTTAGCCCAAATACCTCATTTTACAGATGAAAAACTGAGGCACAAAAAAGGAAAGTCCCTTATTCAAGGTTGCACATGGAGAAATGGGATTCAAACCCTGGTCCTCTAATTCCAAATTCAGCATCTTTTGTACTCCTTAATGGATCACAGGTCTGCTCACAGCTATAAAATATTCAATAGTACAGTTCTGGATACCTTTCAATGGACTGGCTCCATCTTCAACTGTATTGAGGAGATGAGATGATTTAAATGTTTGTTGAATTGATAGGAAGTAAATGTTTCACTTTAGCAATATATATATTGAAGAGGCAGAATGTCATAATAGAAAGTCCATTAGATTCCAGTCACTTGCTTTGCCATTTTTGATCTATGTCACAAACTCTCTGAGCCACCCCTGTGAGGCAGTAGGTGGTGCAGTGCATAGAGTGTGGGACCTAGAGTCCCTGTCTTGGACGCTTACTGACTGTATGACCCTGGCTTCCATCAATGATAGCACCTATCTCACAAGGTTATTGTGAGGCTCAAATGAGATAACGTGTGTGGTGCTTTGCACACTTGGAAGTGCTATTATTTCTTCACTTATAGATTTCAAACTTATTCAAATGGACAAACATTTTTTAAACATAAATCATGTGCAAAGTCACTGTGCTAAGTGCTGGAACACAAAGACAAAAGCAAAATTGTCTCTACACTCAGATAGCTTGTCTTCTCCTGTGGGGGCATTCAACATATATGCAAAATATAACAGGTGAGCAGGTTGACCCTGGTTCAATGTGGAGCCCTCTTAGTCTACTTAATGACATTACAGAGTTTGAACCTTTTTTATACTGGAGCACCTCCTACGGAGCTTGACTTTTGGCACTGGCCCTTATAGGACGGTATAGCAAGCTCCTCCTGTATAGTAGGCACTTAATAAATGCTTGTTTCCTCCTTCCCTCACTTTAACCTTTCTTCTTTCTTTCTTCCTTCTTTCCTTTCTTCTTTTCTTCCCCAGGACATCCTGAGACTAGACATGTGATACATACCATACCTTTCTGAGAAATAATAAGTGGTGTTCAAAAGTGGCTGTAACCAAAAAATTTGTCATGGTGTGATCAACCTGGTGATGAGCCTCTCCAAATTTAGCTCTCCAAATTGAAGCAGACCAGCTTCATGGGATCTGCCAGATTTTGTGCCAATTAGTACACCCTTAAATAACCCTTATGAGGCATCAGAATTGAGTTGAGGGTGACTCTAGAGATTTGGTTTTTTGTTTGTTTTTAATGTGTCAAAGAGTGATCAACTATGTTTTCATTCTTGCTTTACGTACTTGATGGTTCCCTGCCTGTGACACTCTACTTGCTGTTTATGTTGAAATATATTCATCAACAAATTTGCAATAAAAAATATTGTATTAATATTGAGCTCGACTCCTGGCAAATTTGCTCTTTCCAGGAGATTACTGTTTTTGGCAATGCCAGTAGTTGCGTGTGTGTGTGTGTGTGTGTGTGTGTGTGTGCAAACATGCACATGTTTAAAAATGCTTTAGTACCTCACACAGACCTTCAACCGTTGTGGCTATTATGTGAAAAATGAAGTAGATTGTTAATAAATGTCACCTAAACATAATTCTTTTATGTTTCTCAGCTCAGTAATAATAATAAAAATACTTTAAGGACCTCCAATTTCATCAGCATGGAGTATTCCCAATATGAGAAATCCCTTGTCCAACAGATAAAAACCTGTAAATAAGCTCTAAAGAATTACCTGAAGTACACAGAGATTAGGTTACTTGCCAGAATTCAGATAGTTACCAAGTAAGGCAGGATTTGAATCTTCAAGCTATCCATAACAATATCTCCCAGCAAAAATATTCCAAATTAAGTAAAATGGAAAGTTCTTTAAAAATAATTTGAGTGTTTTTACTGTTACTTTAGACATTTTATACAAGGGAGAGTCCATAAATAAGGTAAATTTAAGCATGTATTCAAAAATATATTTTTAAAACATGAACAATATTGCCAATGGTAAATTACTATTTGTAGTGTTAATGTCATTAAAGATCTTCCCAGCCCATTCAGTAGGGCCTTTACTTACACCCTTTACTTACTAGGTGCTAGGCCCCAGGCCAACACCCTTTTGCTATTTAGGTCATGAGAGGTGTGAAACCCTCAGAGCCCTAAGAAGAGGTGCTAAGACCAGAGCCAATTGTGTGTGCACTGAGTTCTAGCCAATCAGATGCCAGCTAGGACTGTATATAAAGAGAGCCCAGGGTGTGAGAGCAGCAGAACTGAGAGTAGCAGAATTGCAAAAGGAGAATTGAGAAGCAGACATCAAGAAGACATTGAGAGAGCCAGCATCGAGAGAGATTGCAGAGTGGGGAGTGCAGACAAGAGAGTTCTGAAGATCAAAGAGCTGAGAATCTATAGCACAGAGAGATTGGAGCAGTGAGAACCCAGAGAACCCAGGAGACTGCAAGGACTCTGAGAACTGCAAGGGCTTTCAGAACTGTGGGAGAGGACTCAGGTAAGCAGACAGTTAGGATTCATGAGTGATTGTTTACAGGAAGGCCGTAGCAGGGGGAAAGGTTACAGGATGACTTAGTTCCTTGCTATAATACTGTGTTATAATTTCCTTGTTGCTACATTGAGGTGGGCTTACTGGTTTTTGGAATATAATTACTGCTATATCGAATTGGAGTTATTGGTCTCAGGATTGGATCCTCTGGTGTCTAAATAAATGTTATGCTTTCTCTGCCTTCTACCTAGAGAGCTTTTCATACTTTGAGACTCCAGACCATACAGGTACATTCATGGCCATCCTCAAGGTCATGAATCTTGCCTTACTGATACATCTACACATGCAGATGCAGAAATGAGGATAGATAGTCATGAGTACATAATCAAAAAATAAAAATAACACCACATGTGCATAAGTGTATATGGATACATATATTATAGAGATAATGCTTTAGGGAAAATGTCATAAAAAGTGTGTCATACAATATATGATGACACTGGGTCCTGTTAATAATTCTGTAGAGAGTGGGACCAAACAGAGAATGATCTGAGTTTGAAAAATACAATATTTATTAAAGTTATTTCCCTATATATATTATATATCATGTATTATATTATGTTTATATATGCACATGTGTTTATATATAAACATCTCCTTTGACCTACATTTGGGACTTTGTTGATTTCTACATGATAGGGAATAAAGAAGTATCCTTGTCCTAGGTATTCATTGATGTATCAACACCATACGAAGGACAATGCTACTTAGGAATTATCAGTTGAGTCATGGCAACTGTATACCCTTAGTTTTAGCCTTTAAAGGGGAGAATAAAAATTAGATTTGAGTAGGGGTTCTTAAATTTTTTTCTGTATTACAGGCCCCTTTAGCAATCTGGTGAAGCCTATAGAACCCTTTTCAGAATAATGTGTTTAAATACCTAAAATAAAATACATAGGATTACAAAGGAATTCAATGATATTGAACTACATATATACATATATATCTATGTGTATGTGTATCTATATCTATCTATCTATTTATCTATCTAGTCACATAGTTAAACCACAATCCATGGACCACAAGTTAAGAATCCCTGATCTAGAGGGAATGAAGGCTAGGAGATACAAAGACAAAAATTCAGTTTCCCTGGAAGGAAGTCTGCTTAGGCCCATAACCCTTCCAGAGAGCCCAAGGAAAGGGAATAACATGTAGCCACAGAAATGGCTATGAATAGAGGCAGAAGCAGAGAAATAGAGGACCTCCTAGAAAGAAGAGAAGAAATTATATAAACAATGTGAGGATCCAGTAGGAACTCGAGACATGACGTCAAAGAGCAAATCTGGACATTGCCTTTCATTAGAACTAAGGGATAGGGACTGAAAGTGTGATTTCATTAACATAGGGAACTCCCAGATTCAGGTCAACACCTTCTCTGAAATTTATAGTCTTAGACGGTAGCCTAGAACACTAATAAGTTAAGTGACTTGGCCAAGATCACATAGCCAGTACAAGTGAAGGCAGATTTTCTAACTTAGAGGCCAACTCTCTATTCACTATGTCACATCATCGAAAAAATAGTTCCAAAGAAAGAGAAGCTGATTCTCTAGTAATTTCAGTTTCTTTCCCCTTTGGAAGGAAAGTTATAGAATAGTCCTGCTTTTGTGGAGAATTGAATAAACCCCCAGAAAAAGGATGGGTGGAAGGGTGGAAAAGAGATGACTCTTACCAGTCACTTGTGGAAGAGCCTCAATGATGAGATGCCATAGGATAGGAGGATTGTATTGTTCCCCAGAAAAGATGGGACTCACCAGAAAAGGGAGAAGGGTTGTCTTGACTGTGATGGACTTGGATTCAAATCATTTGTGCTTTGTCTATTCTGGCTGGTGAAACAAAGCTGGTCCTTTATTCAATATAATGGCAGCCTGAGGGTTTGTGCATTATAGCTAAGGGGCTTTTTGCATTTTCTGTGAAGAACTAAACACAAGCCATATTTTTATATTCCCAAGAGAAATCCAGGGTGGGAGCACAAACCAAAGAGAAATAATTTAGGTGAGAAGAGAAAATGGGATCAAATCCAGTCCATGTACTTTCAGAGCTAGAGGGTTCTAGGCCATGGGTATAAAATAATTACTTCAGTATTTATATTAAAAAGTACCAAAAGTCTTTATGTATTAATAAAGTCTAAAATTAGGACATATAGTAACTTAAACTAGGTCAAGTAAATAACTAGTAGGGATCCTCAGAAGGTATGTTTCATTGAAGTTTTAAATGATTTATAATTATCATGGAGTTTATAGTTTATGATGAAATGCCCCCCTGAGTGATCATAAACTTAAGGGAAGCACCTTGGCTGGGGGTGCTAAAATTATATGCTTTAAAATATCACTGAGACAGAATTTTGGTGGAGATATCTCAAGCCTTCACTTGCAGGGACATCCACAAACCCATGCATATGTACAGTCACATGCTTTTCCCATCTAGGAGGTCCCAGTGAAAAACAGACTAATGATATCTAGAGGTCAATGTGAAACAAAGGCTAAGACCAGCCTCACAAGAGAGCCTATGCTACAAATCAGAGAGAGGAGATAATGGAATTCCTGAGACCAGAGTTAGATTGAGTATGCCATTTGGTTAAAGTATTAAAGTGTTTTCCCTGGAAGTTAAACAAAACTTTAGGGTCCAAAATTAACAAAGATTAAAGATAATCAATAACCAGAATTGCCTAAAAGGTGCTGCTAAATTTTTTTTAGTTGATTTTCATTTGTTTTGTAACAAACTTTTGTTCTCATTAATATAGGGAACTTCCAGTGAGTAAATTCTCTCTATCAATGCAGATCAGCACTTGTTTTGCAATATTCTCAAAAGGTTGACTAGAACACTCAGAACACTTGCCTAAGATTAGTATATGACAGAGATGGGCCTTAATGGGACTTGAACCCTGGTCTCTCTGACTTCCTCTTTGCCACACAGCTTCTCTGAACTGTTAAATACTTTAAAAACATGAACTAATCCCTTTAGGAGGAAGAGTATTATTAATTGTACATAGATCTAAACTAAATTGATCAAACAATGTAAAACAATAAATTGTATTATAAGTTCAAGTGTATATAACTGGTGCCTTTAAGTTTTCTCATTCTAAAAGTAGTTTAATTGCAGGAGACAGCACAGAACAGAAGAAAAACTATTAGATTAGGTGGCACAGTGGATAGAGCACTGAGCTTGGAATCAGGAAGGCTCATCTTCTTGAGTTCAAATCCAGCCTCAGACACTTACTAGCTATGTGACCCTGGGCAAGTCACCGAATTCTCTTTGCCTCAGTTTCACGTCTATAAAATGAGCTGAAAAAAGAAATGGCAAATCACTCCAGTATCTTTGCCAAGAAAACCCCAAATGGGATCATGAAGATTTGGATGTGACTGAAAGGACTCAACAACAAACTGAACTTGGAGTCAGAGGACCCAGTTCCGTTACTTCAGTTGAAGAAACTTCCAACAAAATTAAGAATCAACTAGGTACAGGGTACTGCATCAGAAATACAAGGACAAAAATGAAACCTTTCCCTCCCTCAAGGAACTTGTGTTTAACTGAGAAGGGAAAACTTTCACGAAGTTAAGAGAAGTTAAATGTCTTGTCCAAAGTCATATTAGGTAGTAAATGGCAGAACTAGGATTTGATTACATACTTCCCTCTCCACATTGAATATTCTATCATAACATGCATTCCAAGATTTCAGGAAAAGGATGTTATGGCATTGTTCCTTGCAAAAAATAAGAATAAAAACCTAATTAATATCTCAAATGTGTCAGAAAGCATTATATATAACACATATGTGCAAATATATGTATATGTATATAGACATATTCATAAACTTATTTATATTGGAGTATGTAAATATATGGATATATATGCTTTCTTACGTCAAGGAAGGAAGGAGAAAGCCCATTTTATATTTAATTGGGAAATGGAGGAGTGGAGACAAAGAAAAACAAGCTTCATTCGAGGTTAGTTATGCTTTAGGACCTAAAAGAATCTCCTGCCTAGGACATAGAGACCTTTTATCCCCATCCCATCCAAAGAGCTGCAGCTGCATTAATTTCCATTCTTTAATAAAGGAAAGCAGAAGGCCAATTTGAATGGAGAGAATAAATATTATTGATTTCCATTGTGTGCATGCATTAGCAAAATTAGATATATAAAAAAAATTAGAAATCCCCAAATTTGATCATTTCATTAGTTCTAAACTGGAGATTATTCTTATGGAAGAAGTTTCTAGAAAGGAATATACAAGTAAGATACCATTTGGAACTCTTCTCACTAATCCTTAGCTTTTCCCTAATTTTAAAAACAGATATTAATTATAATGCTCCTTTCTTCTAACTCACTAATCCTGTCTTTGAGGAAAAAGTCTCCTGGGATTTCTAGGCAATCAGACAGGCAAGCAATTGACAAGCATTTATGGAACACTAAGTATGTGCCAGGCACTGCTAAGCCCTGGGAGTACAAAGAAACTCAAAAGCACAGCTTGAGCCTGCAACAGGCTCACATTCTAATGGAGAGTGAAACTTGCAAAATATTGTACATACAAGATATATACCATATAAACCGAAGGTAATCTCAGATCTAAGGCACTAGCATTGGCGGTGGGGATGGGGAAAGGGCCTGAAAAGGAACCCATAGAAAGTGAGATTTAAGCTGAGTCTTGAAGGAAGTCAGCAACTAGCATTGACAGAAAGCTTTCCAGCCATGTGGGCCCCTAAATGGAAGGTGAAGATCTCCTCCCAGAAACTCCTTTTAAGGATAGTGTCCAGGACAGCTTTCTTTTGCTCCTGATCCCATTCTGTTCTCTTTCCTTCAGTACCTTGCCTATGAATATTCCTTCTTTTTTTGTTCATCTTCAATTTCTAAATTTATAGTGATTCCCAATTGTTTGCAAATATACTGTTTGCATCAATTCTACAAAAATCTTCCCTCTTACTCTTCTACCTTATTCAGTTGCCATCCCATCTGTCTCCTTCCTTTCACTGCCAAACTTCTAGAAAGTGTTCTATATTCAAAATTTCCACTTTCCCACCACTCACCCTCACCTCAAACCCTTGTAATCTAGCTTGTCCTTTCTCTCAGAAGTTCATCGACACCCTCCTAATGACCATATGTAATGGCCATTTCATCTTCCTTGAGTACTCTGTAAGATTTGATACTTGACTATTGCCTCTTTTTCAAATACTTTCTCCTTCCTAGGCTTCAGAGAGACCATATTCTTCTGGTTCTCCTACTGCATATATTACCACTTGTAGCAATCAGGTTTCTCCTTGCTCTAGTTCCCCAGTACACTACCTCAGCTTCTATGTCAGAATCCTCTCTAAAACATAATTCATAAGCCCTTACCCATTTGTTTACTTTTGTAGTTAGCTACAGGAAATACCTGACTAAAAAAGTCAGTTAAGTAGCAAATAATAACAGCAAAACATTTCTCCCAGAAATCTTTGTCTGACACTCCTGCAAATACAAATACACTCAAAGAAGAAAAGCAGATCTGCAAAGAAACAATGTGTAGGGCATACACACGTAAGGAAAAACATGTGACCAGGCCACCTGCATGAAGGAATATACACACATATATTCATACACACACACACACATATACACATGTGCCTACCTATATCCACATATATGCATATTTATATACACATCTATATAGATAATTGATAAATAGATAGACCTTTGTATATGTAAACAGAGTATTTTCATGGAAGGACAACTGCAACAGTCCTGAGGTACTGATATTATCTACTGCAGCTGTCCCACTGCTTTTTACTGGATCTGATCCCCTCTAAGCATTGCTCTCTGCTGCTTTCTGCTCTAGAAGCCAGAAGCCCTGGAGGCCATAAGAAGGGGGTCATCCAAAATGTCTTGGTCACCCCCATCGCCCCTTTGTGGGGTGGCTCTAGCTACAGGCATCTTACAACCTTTTCTGAGGACGGGGTTCTTTTTAAGTTCTTAAGAGAAACTAGATTTTTCCCAGTTTTGCAAAAGACAACCCAAAGGCCAACTTGTATGAATTGAAAAGGATTGACCCATTTTGGGCATTTGGGCTGGAAGTCCCTTTCTCTGCAGTAAAGGAGAAGTTAAAAGTGTAGAGAGACAAACAAAATAAAACAAGACAAAAAAAACCCACAAGAACGGACCTGCTGGAGTTTCCCAGTTCCCTAGCGCAAAGAAAAATGAAAGGATCTGGCATACACTTCTGGATGGGGCATCTGTCCATGTCCTCCATGCTTCAGAAGATGTGCCTAGGTCCATGGCCTCCAATATAACCACTGGACCGACAACCACCTGAGTACAAGACAGCCTCCTAGCTGTCTGACTTACTGGGAACTGCTGAGGTCAGGCCTGAAAAACATCTCCAAGGTACTTGGAGGGTGAGAAGGGGATAGGAAGAGGGGGAGGCTTACATACCTCCTAGTCTTGGCTGGAGAAGAACTTGAGATTAGCAGTATTCCTGGTCTCAGGGAACCAAAATGATGAGGTTTGGGGTTGAGGGGTGCTCAAGACCCCAAAATACCAACACACCAGGTCCTGCTGAATGAATTTGACTCAAGCCTTCTCAGCCAAGGAAAAAGACAAAGATTATAAAGGATTCACCATAATGGGTTGTCTTAAGAAATCTTAGCATTTGTGATGCCCATTTTCACAAGTGGGCCAGATTCATTCTGAGCTAGATTGAATCTGAGCACCTTCATGGAGGCAAGATGAGACTTATATACAGAAAGATTGTGAGAGGGATGGAGGGGTGGTCGTGAGTAGTCTGGGATGACTAGAGGAGAGGTTAGAGCAGACTGGGGTGAGGTCAGACTTTAGGGTGGGAAATAGCTGAAGGTTACCTGGAGATGACAGACAATAAAAGAGCTAGGGTATTGATATTTTGATCAGGATCAAGGATGGGAAACAGCCAGAAGAAAATCCAGAGGTAGCCAGACAATGGAAGGCTAGGCTAGGCTATCTGGGCATGAAAAGCCAGATCAAGTGGGGAGACTCAGGGTGGGGCTCAAGGGGGTTCTCACAGTCTAAACCTCATTACCACCAGGCACCAAATTTCATCAGGTCCCTGCAGTGAACCTCCACTCCCTACCCACTACTCCCTACCAGGTAGGTATCATGTTTTTGTTCCAATTGATCTGCAGCTTTAGACACCGTCAGGATCACCCTGTCTAATATCCAAGAGGATTACTGTAGTTAGTAAGCATCCCCCTTGAAGGGAAGGCTATATAGCTCTTTCACCAATTCTTTTAGTCACCTTTACCATACCACCAAGGAGTTCTGTGGTTAATAAGCCTCTCCCCTAGCATGGGCCTTCATTATTACCTGCCTCCACTTTTTCCCCAGCTCCCAAATGATCTTTCATGCCATTGCCTAACACTGTCCTTACGCGTAGATCTGCTCATGTCATTCCTCTGTGTCCAATGCAGTTGCCATGGAGAAAAATGAGAGCTCTTCAACTAAAGGGACTTCTGAAGGAACTAGAGTGCAAGGATGACTGCTCACAGCTGCCATGAAACCACACACCCACCCATAAGCAGACAGCGCAGCAAGTTAATATCATGCTTTGTCCAGCTCAACACCCAGTTACTTGCCTAGGATCGAGTTGTTGCAGCCTGGCTTCCTTTCTTCATCTCTCCCTAGTTTCATGCTCAAAATCCCTGGGTGGCTCCCAATTGCCTACCAAGTAGTTGAAATTCATTTGCCAGGTATTCAAAACCCTCTACAATCTGGTGCTTTGTACCATTTGCTCCATTTACTTTATGCTGCTGCCAAACTGTACTTCTAACCATTCTTTATGCATGCCCTCCGTTTTCCAGTTTCTCTGTTGATGCTGTTTTCTGCATCAGAAATGCCCTCCTTTCCCTCTTTGTCAGATGAATTCCTACTCCTCTTTTAAAGAGCAAATAAAATGCTACCTTGTGCATAAAATCTTCCTTCATCTTCCCAGTGGGGTATGACCTTTGCTCACCATCATACATTGTGTATACCTTTCTAATGTGCTTATTCTGTTATAGTTATTACTGTTTTTGTCTTGTCCTCCTATTAGCATATAAATTTCATGAGAGTGGGGACACTGTCATCTAATTTTTCTGTCTTCCTAGAACCTACCTAGTACAATGCTCAGTACAAGATATATGCTGAATAAATGTTTATTGAATTGAATTCTATTAAAGTGAATTGAATTGAAAGAATGACAAATGAAAGAGTTAGCTCTGCCCCCAGAATGCAAAAACTAGGAGGAAAGCCTGGGTGTTGCAGAGGTAAAGTTAGGCTTAATGTAAGAAAAAATTTCCTTACAATTCAAATGGAATAAATTCAGGAGGTAGTGAGTTTTCCTTCATTGAAGAAATTGAAGCAAAGGCCCAATGGCCAGGAAAGATTCTTGTTAAAGGAAGGGGCTGTCCAGATAGCCTCTGGGTCACTTCAAACTCTTATCAATTGATAAGAATGTAAATTCAAAGTTTAAATGAAGAGAGAGATCTTTATCGGCTAGGGGTATAGAGAAGACTTAACGAACTAGGGGACATTAGAGCTAAGTATTGAAAACTACACAGCATGATGGACAACGGCAAAGAAAAGCCCAAAATAGACCTTTGCTTATTTTAATCTGGTATTGATGGGACTTTTCCACATCACTACTTCTCTGGCAGTGGCATACAGCAAAGGTGTCAAACATATGGCAGTATTCCCTAGTGTGGTCTCAACCAGGTTAAAATATATTTGGGAAAGGTTTAACAAAATAAACAAAAATACAATAAAACATAAATAACACAACATTTTAAAACTGTGTCAATATGCAGCACACCAGAATCCTTATATACATATTGGTGGCCCTGGTTCAATTTGGGTTCAACACCATTGTTCTATACCCAATTACCTCTTTAAGTGATCATAATAAACCTTTGTGGGATTCTTATATTCAGGTGGAAGGAAGAAGAGGATTTCTCAGAGATGACAGAGAGGAAATGTTGAGGGAGGAAAGATGAGAATTGAGAAAAGTCAATAGCCTAAAGCCAAGGAAAGAGCAGGTATCCGAAAAGAGGGACATGGTCCAGCATGTCAGATGCTGAAGAAGTCAAGACAGATCAGAATTGAAAAAAAAAGATCCCTAGATTTAATGATTTGAAGGTCAATGACTAACATTAAGAGAGCAATTGTTATAGAGTGGTAGGGATAGAAGTCAGACTGCAAGGAAATGACGAATGAGTAGGTGATGAAGAAGCGGAGGTATTGAGGACATACCAACCTTTCAAGAAGCTAGACAGGAAAAGGAAGAAGGAAAATGGCTTGGTAACTGCATAGAGTAAAAGACTTGAGAGAAGAAATTTGAATACAGGAAATGGAGAGAAGTTTTTTTCTAACACAGCAGCACCCCATCACTTTTACATCTACTAGTCAAAAATATTTGTTGGCAAAGAGGAAAGAACCCAGGGAGAAATAGAAAATGAAAGGTAAAAACCAGGAAAACATTCTCTTTCCTCTCTTCCTTGCACCATAAGGAAGAAGTTAAGTAGACTCCTCTTTGCCAAGAGTGACTAAATTCTCTCCAATCAGAAGATAATTTTTAACTTTATTCTTGGGAAAGATTGAAACAGCACCACTATTATCAGCTGTTTGCTTCTTTTGCTGCTAGCTGGGCAAATCATGAAATTTAAATAGAACTAACATGCTTCTCTTATCAATACTATAACAACAGTTTAGCAACCTGCCACTTCTACAAAATGGCTCAGTAGGAAAATCCTTCAGAAACTGCTTTTTGGAAAAAGGCAGCATCTCTTACATAGAGGGGAACATCTTTGAAGAATGTAAACAATTTTTCAATGGAGATTTCCTCCCTGATTTCTCAACAAGCAAACTAGGAATTAATGATTCTAGGTTTGGCTCCTGCTTTTCCAGCTTTCTTCGTGACCTTACCCTCTCCCATTGCCTCTGTAATTCTTATTTGTAAAATAAGGATAAGTTTTTATTTATCTGAGCAGGGAAGGATAAGGGATGGAAGAACAAATGAGCACAAAGCTCTTTGAAAACACAAAGCACCCTATAAATGTTAAAGAATATTAATGTCTTGGCTAAACTCCAGTTCAGATAATCACAGTCTACTAAGTCATTTTAAATTGGCCTCAATGGGTAGTATGTGTTTGCTTCTTCTCTCAAGCCATTGAATAGCTTATGTCCTTATAAACAACTTTTCTAAACATCCTACTCTAGAGGTTTTGGGGAAGTCTGCTTAGTTAAAGTGTATAAAATGTTTAGAATGCCATAGCATTTAAATAGTACTTTACAATAAGTCTAAGATTAGAAAAGTCAAGATGCTTTGTGGAAAATTATGCAATTTATCTGTTATTAAGCATGTAAATGTGCCAGCATTTTATGGAACTGGCTACCATTTCTGAATATAAAAATAAAATCAAATTTTTTGCCATACAAATATCCTTTTTGTGTGATTTGTGGTATTAGAACACTAAGGTGGAGCAATTGAGGCATTGCCTCAGGTGGGGAATTTAGACTACCAAAGAGGCAGTGCATCCTCCCTTGCCCAACCCTGTGCAATGGCAGCCTCTCCCAGGGTATACTTCCTCTCTCCCCTGCCCTGCCCTCATGACTGTAGCTGGAACATCCTTGTTCCTCAGGTGATTCTTCCTCCTCTCACCCTCCACATATGGCAGCAGCTATGGTGAAACTGCTTCCAAACCACCACACCCCAACCTTGAATAGCACTCCATTTAAGCATATACTAAAAGCTCCTTCCCTGACTCTGCCACTTGCCTCAGGTACAGAAATTTCTAGTTGGTCAAATAAGATAATATACATACAGCACTTTGCTGTATTTCAAGCACTACATAAATGCTAGCTATTATCTACTTATGGGCAGTAAGTCTTGTGCTACTTGAGAAGTGAATTTTAACATAAATACCCTTTTATGAATCTTTTGATCTGGAAACCATTATGAACCTTCAAGGTAGATGAGATTATTCAACACCTTCAATTTAAATTGTAATGAGCTAGAGCCAAGTCTTCCTCCATTCTACTTCCAATTCTCAGACTTTGGGAGGTCTTTGTCTTAAGGTCCTCTTTTTAAGTGATGGTATGGGTAGTATAAATCCACAGATAATCCCCCATACTTCATATGAGCTACTCTCAGCTTTTTTCTACATCAAAGCTCTTCTCACCAGAGACAGAACCAGCTGGTTCCTTTTGTTTTCCTCCCTGAAGTCTATGGAGAAAGTGCTAAAAAAAAAAAAAGTCAGAAGGCAGCCAGCCAGTGGGAGGAGGCTGGCTAATCAGCCTCTGAAAAATTGAAAGTTGATAGTAAGTAACAGCTCCTCAGATTCTAGATATTAGCTCAGTAGTAACAGCAGACCCTGCTGGCTTTGCAGAAATCAGAGCCTGGAGAGCTTATTTCAAGGACAAAAGGAAAGGCACTGCTTAGCCTAAGGTGGGAGCCCTAGCTGAGACAGGTTCTATGCACTGCACTGAAATTAATTTGAAGGCAGAGTACATATGGTCTTTAGGAGGTATACTCTCACAAACCCATAACATCAATTCAGAGACTTGAGTGAGGGCGTCAGACCTCTCAGGTCCAATTACATATCACTGTTATACTGTCAGCAACAGTATTTTCAAATACAAAAAGCAGCAATATTCTCTCATTTTGCTGCTCAGAGAGCTCTATTGTTTAAAAAAATAGAAATTATACTTTGCATTGACATAAACCTGAAAAGAAAACCATACCTTATTCCAAATGTTGTTCCTTGTTCCTAGTATGAAAAAGTAATTTATTTGTTATATATACTTCAGAAAAAATCCACAATTTCTTTGGCTAGAGACACACTGTACCAGAGGTGGGGAACCTGTGGCCTCAAGGCTGCAGGCTCCCCACCCCTGCAAATGCAGATCACATCTAAATAGAATTGCCTTGGCCCAGAATATTCATAACTTGATAGCCAAACTTCTGAGGTTGCTGGGTGGTATGGTGGAGAGAGTAGGGGCCCTGTACTCATGAAGGCTTGAGTTCAAATCCTGCTTCAGATTTTTACTAGCTGTGGGATCTTGGTAAGTTACTGTGAAAAAATGACTATTTCTCTCCTGTACTTAATAACTAATTATTGTATTCGGACCAAAGTTTTTTCCCCTTTTCTACTTCCTCATCTAAAAACAAACCAGCATGGGAAATCTCTCTTAAAGATTTACCCAGACCAAGATCTAATCAGAGAGTAAAAGAAATTCTAAGTTTGGGCTAAGGAGTGGATTCCTGCTCACTGTGTTTGCTCAGACAGGTCAGGGGAAATGTTGATTTTCCCTTTCATCAAGATAAGTGATATGGAAATTGATGTCTCTTTGATCAAGATTTGGCTGACTCAGGTCACTTACCCCAGGACCCTCATTTTAATATAGCCCACCCCCCCCCCCCCCATTGAGTTAACTAATCAGAGTTGATTGCTAACCCTCCGGAGCACTCCCTCTTCAAATTGAGTCCACTGCCATTAGGGGTCTTTGGTCTGAGAGATGGCCGAATGACCACCCTTTCATTAATAACATGCCGGCCTTATTAATAAAATTAAATCTAAAATTAATAAAAATTACCAAGAAACTATGTCTCTCAGAGTTTTTTTAATAGCCACAGTATTAACTTTAGCATCAATTTCTTCATCTGTAAAATGGGGATACTGATAGCACTTAACCTCAGAGGTTCATTGTATCAAACGAGATAGAACATATGTAAAGTGTTTCGCAAGCCTTAAATCCTTACATAAGAATTCACTAATATCCTTCTTCTGGTGATGTGTCTTTGTCTCACCTAGACTGGCCCTTGGACAACAGGAATATTATAGTCCATCACTGGATCCATGCTCGTGGGCTTCCCAGCATGCCAGTCTGCCAGGGCTTCCATTTCACTTACAAAGTTTTTGAGAACTCAGCACCACGTCCACACCACTATGAGGCAACAGACTAGGACATTAGTGGACAACAAATGATTGCATTAAAATTCAACAGTATCCCTAAAACTCATAAGGTAGTAAAAATGAAGTTTTGTCAAATATTAAACACAAATACCATTATTTGTCAAAATATGATAGATTCCCTTTTTTTTCATAATACAGTGTCCATATTCTGTTCATTCAGATAAGAATATTCAGAGTTTGTATTCTTTTTTTTACTTATCTACTTAAGTATTGCCGATAATGATTATTTCAAGAGAATAGA
This sequence comes from Trichosurus vulpecula, assembly GCF_011100635.1. NCBI lineage: Eukaryota > Metazoa > Chordata > Mammalia > Diprotodontia > Phalangeridae > Trichosurus > Trichosurus vulpecula. The sequence goes on from NC_050574.1 coordinate 356,248,175, forward strand.
TACCCATGACTCTGCCAACTAAACCTCTCTTTGGAGTTCTAAACCATCTCTGCTAGAAACAAGTACAATTTTATATCTCTGAATTCCTAGCACTGAGCGAAGGGGTTTATATATAGCAGGTTCTCAATAAAGGTTTACAAGTGATAATGAATATAGCTGTATTTCTCCTAGCATTCAATCAGATTATTTTTTCAAAGTAAAAATAAAGGCAGATATTTGTGATCATCTTTTTTTTTTATTCACTAATTTTTTTTCAGTTTTTTACTTATTTCCTATACTAAGGTCATTTAATTGTGCTTTGGAGGCGATCTTAGATTGTTGAGGGCATGATAAAAAATAGCGAATGATCTACCAGATCCTACCAAGCTGGAAAGACTTGCAAATATGAGCTCAGTGATGACCTATGTCATAAGATCATAGATTTAGAACGTTATAATGTAGAGGCTACAGAAAAAAGAAAAAAAAAAACAACCAAAACAGAGAAAATGAGACAGAATAGACTGACATCCAATTAAGTATGAGGTAATATTGGGTTGGATTTGCTATCAAAGAAAACAAGTTATTTCAAATCGTCATTCTTTTGGATGGAAAAAGAAAGAGGGCATCATGTGTTTATGAATCTGGACATTACCTTTTATTTTTTATCTATCAGATCAAAGCTTTTCGGAAAAGCATTTTTCCTTTTCAGAGTGAAATCTTAATTCTTTTGTCTTCTACAGGACAAGTGGGTTTCTTGGTGTTTTAAGTGGTACAGTGTGAGGAACCCAAAAGACCGAGAGAATGTACAAAAAGAATAGTGTAAATTTTTAATGTAAAGCAATATAACTGGCATTAAACAAGTTGTAACTCAGAAAAAATTTTTTTAAAAAAAAGAACACAAGAAGACCTTAGAGTGATCTGTCCAAATACCTCTCTTTATGCATGTGGAAATTTAGCCCGACATAGGTTAAGTGACTTACCCAAGGTGGCATAGGTAATAGGAGGGGGAGTCAGGATTTGAACCCAGATCCTTTTGAAGAAGTTAAAGGAAAAATGATGATGGTAGGGAACCACAGGTTTCTAGGGGTGCTCAAGACTCCAAAATACCTACACACCTGGTCCAGCTGAAAGAATTCGACTCAAGCCTTCTCAGCCAAGGGAAAAGACAAAGTTTATTAACGGTTTGATATAATGGGTTGTCTTAAGAAATCCCACCATTTGTGATGTCTGTTTTCACAAGCCAGGCAGATTCAATCTACTTGCCGTCAAGGAGGCAAGACGAGATTATATACCCAAAGACAGTGGGAGGGATTTAGGGGAGGTCTGGGGTGACTAGAGGAGGGATTTAGGGAGGGACTTGAGGAGGAGTCTAAGGAGGACCGAGATGAGGTCAAACTCCAGGGACTAAGATGAGGTCAGACTCCAGGGACCAAGAGAATGGGATTAAGGGTGGGAAGTAGCTGAAGGCATGGATATTGATAGTATCAAGGGTGGGAAGTAGCTGGACAATAAAGGGCAAGGCTAGGTAGATAGCCTCAGGCCAAGGCCAGATCTAGTGGGAAGATTCAAGGAGAGTTCAATGGGGTTCCCAGAGACTGTGCCCTCATCATTCCTCCCTCAAACAAATAGAACCCAAATTCTTTTGGGGTCCAAAGGGATTCCCACAGTCTAAACCCCATCACTTTGACTCTAGCTGCAGTATTCTTTCCACTGAACCACACTGACTGACTACTTGTTGTCAAATGATACTAATGGAATGGAATAAGGGGAAAGGAGAAGTCTAAACAATGTACTACAAAAATCTGAGTCCTAAGAGGTGGCATCTCTGCTTTTTTGAAGGAGAAAAACTGGAGGCAGAGACCTGCTGGGAGGCTAAGCTGAGAGAGTTTTACTATGGAAGGTGAGATATCAGGTGATGATTTTTTTTACTCCCAGCAGCTTTTTAAAAAACTCTCTACAAAGGCATACATACCTGCATTAGGCCATCAATGGAGTGAGTAGCCCCATTGTTGAAACCATGCGTCCTTGAAATCCAAAAGAAGTGTTTGCTCCCTTAAAAACCTCCCATCATTTATTTAAATAACTCTTTCATCACTGATGTCTCATTTGCACCATAAAATAAGAGACTGCTATTTATATCGTGGTGCTTGTCTTTTGTCCTGCTGTGCTGTGGTTTTCCCAGGTTATTGAGGGTGATAAGTCAGGGTTTGACATTCATTTTGAGTGAATCAGGCAGATGGAGGTACCAGAAGGGATCCAGAAGATACACTGTGTAGTAACAGCCACAGACAGTTCTGGCAGATTTTTAGGTTTTTAGAAGCAAGTAGTGGGGGCTTTGAATACAATCCACTAAAAGTTGTGAAGTTGAAGCTTTTCTCTCCTTTCAGACACGCTGAATTTTATATATAGAACTTCAAAAAAAAAACTTTTCTCCCAAAATTTTCCCAGTTAGTTTTAAGTACAAATACCACAACCTAGGCAATTAATTTCAGAGATATATGACAAGAAAAAACAATCAAAAAAAGATGGCAAATAGCTGCAAGTATTGGACAATTTGAATAATAAGAAACATTGATAAAAGTCAAATTGTACTGAGTGTAGTGAGTTCCAATACTACTAATTTCGGAGGCAAATTCTGCCTCTCTAAAAAAAAACTGGCAGAAGAACATGACGACATTTACCATAGGCAGACATAACATCCCAAGCCAGTGAAAAACGTGTTGCTCAACAACAAGGACTCATGCCCTTATAAGGCTTCTGGGAGCGAAGGTAAAGCTCTTTCCTGGAGTGTCACATTTCCTCAGAATGGAAAGGGGATCAGACTGCCAAGTGACGTACTCATCCTCATGGTTGGGAGTTCTGTCTGGAAAAAAATCATGCCCTGATTAGTAACGTCATTGCTGCTTCCTGTTCCTGGGGGGAGAGGCATGCATTCATTCACAAAATAGAGCTAGAACTATGTACCTCACTGGAAAGAGTTATTTAGAGAACAATTCCAAACACTGTGTTTGAGTCGGTCAAATGAAATTATACAATTTAATACCAATGGACATTTTAGTTATCTATTGACATCCAACATATTTATTCTTGGAGTAGGACCCTTTATTGATATGCTGGGATGATGTGATTACCACACAGATGAATGTTATATAACTAATATCCTTCACTTCAAATTTAATCAGGCTTCCAAAATACATTTCTATTCTTTCAATTAGGGTCTAATAGTAGAGAATTTGGTGAAATTAGAATGTAAGTTTCTTCCTGAAAGATGCAATGCTACAGTCCAGAGCACACAAATGAAACTTTCACAATCATTCAGGTCACTGTTACACATGTTAACCACAAGCTAACTTTCCTGATATTAACCTTAGCAGTTCTGGACAAATGTAAGATTTTCATGTTCACTGAGGTCAGCATTATATATGTTAAGTACAAGCTGAATTTCTGATACTAATTTTTCCATATTACTTTTGTTTTATTTAATAAAATGTATTGAAATGAAATTAATCAGTAGACATTTGGATATTCAGTTTATAGAGAGATAGCTGTGCTTTACGACTGACACTAATATTTTCTATACATAGAAAAATGAAACTACTGATATACAACAAACAGTCCTTTTCACACTATATAGCTTGAGATTATCCCTTGGGTATAACTGCAGCTGCTCTTTCCCAGCACTATGGTTTTGGGCTATCTTATTTATGAGACACAGAGAGAGGTAGAGGTAAGGAGTGTGAGTACATGTGGGGTGTGTGTGTGTGTGTGTGTGTGTGTGTGTGTGTGTGTGTGTGATAGTGTAAGTATGGAAATTATTTTTGAAAGTTCATTTTCTCACAGAAATTGTTGCTCCTATCTTTCATCTGACAAATTATAACCAAGTCAACTTGGTATACATCACTTCCTCTATAGCAAATCTAAATATGTATCGTTTGCTCTTCTATGCATAATATGTCTGTGTCTCTCCCTCTCTCTACCCCCCACCCCCATATAGTCATAGGTCACTAGAAAAACCTAGACATGCATATATTTATAGAGATAAACTATTCATAGCTAGGCAACCTCCCTCTTATATATCTCATATCTCTTTTATATCATATATATGCATACATACATATATATATATGTATGTATGTGTGTGTGTGTGTGTGTATATATATATATGTGTGTGTGTATATATATATATATATATATATATCTTACATAGTCTGGAATGGAATGATGGAAGTGGTTCTTGGTCCATGCATCTTGCCTGTTCCACGTCTTACTCATCTCAAATGGTGGTGGTAGCCACTAGCAGCTTTTCTCTTTTAGCTTCCAAATCTGGAGAAAATCCAAGATTGTTAACATCTTCCTGTCTCCTTTTGTTATCCTAGCCTTTGGGATAAAGGACTGGACAAAGGAATTGTGGGTCTTAAAATAGACTATAATTTTCAAGAAAGGCCAGATCTATTTTCCTAATTAGGGGACATTAAAACCACTCTAAGAGCAGGTATGGTTCTAGATAAGCAATTTCAGGCACTTACAACTTTATTTTGTCTTACAGATTCCAAAGATATCTAAAGAGTAAGCAATTGTTGAGGGAGAGGAGAAAGTAGGTGGTATCTGAATTCAATTCAGCAAACATTTATTAAGCAATTACTATGTTCTAGGTGAGAAGATACAAAGACAATACTTGACATAGTCCTATCATAAATAGTCAATCTAACTGGATCATTAAACATGTACAGAAATGCAAGGCAGAGGGACACATAGGTGGTGCAGTGGATAGAGTACTGGCCCTGGAGTCCAGAGGACCTGAGTTCAAATCTGGTCTCAGACTATGAACTAGCTGTGTGACCCTGGGCAGGTCACTTAACCTTAATTGCCTTAAAAAATGCATAATAGAATTAGATAAGGGAAAGAAAGAAGACTAGACAAGGTGCTACAAAAATCAGGCTCAGCCTGAAAGATCATTTTCAACTCAGGAGATCTGGGAAGGTCTAATGGAAGAGATAGTACCTTGTTTAGGTCTTTAAAGAAAATAAAGAATTCAAAACAGATGTGGAGGGAGTCTGTGCCAGGCAGGTGAATTGGCCCATGGGACTATGTGGAAGTAGAGGAAGGTAGAACAGGCCTGGAGAACAGCTAGTAATCCAAATAGACTATAACATAAAATGCATGAAGGGGAATTGAATAAAATTAATCTGAAAGTCTAGATTAGAGATGACTGTGGAAAGTCTTAAATGTCAGCAGAGAAGCTTGGATTGTTTCCTAGGAGTGATGGGGAGACTCTAAAAGTTTTCGAACAATGGAAAAACTTGGTCGAATCTGTGAAGTGGGAAAATGATTTTGGTAGTTTCTTGAAGGATATATGAGAGAAAAAGAATTAAAAGCAGAGATACCAGTTGGAAAGCAAGTAGAATGAATGAAGGCCTAAACCATGGTGCTGACTATGGGAAAGGGTTAGATGTGAAGTATTGTGGGGGCAGAATCAACAGCTGTTGGCAACTAATTAGATATAGATGGTAAGAGAGAAGTAAAAGTCAAAAATAACTCTAAAGTTTTATACCTGGGTGACTGCGAACAATGGTGGTACAATCAACAGAAAAAGGGAAGTGGGGAAGAGAGCCAGGTTTTGGAAGTAATATGATGTATTCAACATGATTTTCTCAATTTCTTTCTCTCCCTCTTCCCCTCCTCTTCCTTCTTTTTCTTCTTTGTCTTCTTCATCATCATTTTCTTCCTTCTGATTCTTGTTATTTTAGAGGTATTAGATATAAGACCCAACAAATCTGGCGCTATGGGATAGATAGACTTTAGTTAGTAATACAAGTAGTCTTCATTTGCCTAGTCCAAACTTTTAGGTATGACTAGACTGAATTATGAAAAAAAGATATAGATATAGATCTCCCTATATAGATCTCTATATAATATGTACATGAAGTTATATATGCACTGTATAGCATATATATATGCACATATATGTATATCCACATATACATACATCCACACATACATATATAATATATATGGACAAATGAACAAACAAATAAGTAAATAAATCTTTGGAACTACCTCTTTAGGAACTGTCTTGAGAGCCTACAGAGCATCTTTTGCATAATTCTCAGTGATAACAAATCTCCCTTTGAGAATGTCTTTGATATTTATTGAACAATTATACTTAAATTTCTCTATGTTGCCTCACCTATCCCTGAATTCATTTTTATACTTTTTTGTAGACATCCTATACTTACTTATGCATGAATGTATCAAGGAAAATATAAACTCCTTGAGGGCTTGGACTGTTTCAATTATGTACCTTTTTGTCATAGTAGCATTATTTTTTAGCGCAAAAAGAGAAATTAAATTCCCAATGATGAGGAATGGTTCAATAATACATACAATACAATAGGACCTACAAGTATGAGGAATATAAAGAAATTTGGGGAGATCTAAATGAAATAATGCAAAGGAAACAATCACATTAAAAAGTGAAAAGAATAAATTGACAAAGAAAACTCGGCCTCACTTACTAGCTGTGTGACCTTGGGCAAGTCATTTAACCCCAATTGCTCTGCCCTCCCTCCTCAAAAAAAAAAGAAAGAAAGAAAGAAAGAAAACTGATAGAGACTTGGAGTGATAAAAAAAATTATTATACTATGTTCTTTGTAATTAATTATTTGAAATGAAGTTAGAAGAAAGTTTTAATTCATTGCACAGGGATTCAATACTAAATTTAGAATAAATAATTTAGCGAAAATAAGTCCTATTAGTTTATAATGAAATTTTGTCATACTGTCAGCTATTTATACAAACACAAATTGAAGATGACAATATCATTTTCTGTCAGGGTATGTGGTACTCTTTAGGGATTCAGAGATGTTCTCCATGTGCCTGTCTGATATTTAAGGGAAACACTAACATTCTTCACAGCAACTCTGGAAGACATTTTGTCATTAAGTACAATAGAATAACTACTGAGACTTGTCAAAGGGAGAATAGATAAAAAACCCAAATACATGACAATATTAGGGAGAGACAGAAAGACAGACAGAGACACAGACAGACAGAGAGGAGTGTGAAATGGTATTACTTAGCTAGAAGACAGATAATATCATTCAAACTTGGTGACTCATTCCATCTCTGATTGCTTTGTGCCAGTATGAACTGTCTGATGGAGTCAGTGTCTCAGGTAATGTGTGCACTATTATATTGCTTCAAATTGCTTCATCATATCCTTCACAATGAAGTCATAGGGTTTCAGTGACTGATCCTCTCATCCCTTCAAATTTCTGAAAACTTTTCCTTTTAAGCAAAATTAAAGAGAATTCTGCTCTGACATATAATAGCAATCTAAAATGTGGCTAATCTCTGATAATATGGATTTTATATGCAGCCTACTTTTATTAAAATTTTCTGAGAATTACTCAGATTAAATTGCAGTTATCTATATGTGCCTGATAATGACTATCTAAAATCCAGTTTTTCTTCAGGGTGATTAGAAATAAGCAAGGAAATACACTCAGAATGTCCTGTTGAATCACAGCAGTGAAGGTCAATGTTTATTTTCAGGAAGCTGTTCACATACAGTAAAAATTACATTTTTAAAAGTAATAAAAAAAAAGTCCCACATTTTTGCAGTTTGAATAATGAATGCTATTCCCATTTGACCCAACCCTTGTTTTGGCAGAGGAGTGGAAGATGAAGTGAAGTTTGGCTCAGTAGTCAGTAATCTGACAAAGACAAAGCAAACAGATGATGACCCCAAAAGCTTCTAGTAAAGTTCTCTATTTTTAAAAGGATTCCAGTGTAATCATCTTCAGGGACACAGAAGCTTCTGTCCCGCCATGATGGCTCTAACTTACTTTTCTACTCTATAAGATAATATCACATTCTCATTTGTTTCTATTTTCTGCAGATACTGTCAAGCTGCAATTATGTTCTGTGTCTTGAGGTTTAAAGAGAAGTCTCACATTTAATGGATTGGACTTTAAGTAATTTGAAATCTGAAATTTGAAGTGCCTCATAACAATCATCTGCTAAGGAATGTCTTTATCACAGTATGGGCATGAGGAGAATTTGTCCCTTTACACTATATATAGCAATATGGAAATTTGCTTTCAATGAGCAAAGCAAGAGGAAAAGGATCCACTTTACCTCGCTACTCACCTCAGTCTCAAATTGCTTCTTTCCCTTGTTCTCTCTCATATGAACAATGGAGAGGGTTACCTGGGAAGAAATTTCCCATGGATTCTTTACACTGCATCCTGGGGTTTCACTCTGATGACTGAATCATAAAAATACATCAACCTTCTTTCTCCATCATCCCTTATTTTCTGTCACCACAAATCAATCAATCAACAAACATTTATTAAGCCCCCACTGTATACCAGGAACTGTAGCACACTCTGGGAACATAAAGATAAAAATGAAGGCAGTCTCACCCTCAAGGAACTTACATTCTCCTGGATGAAACAGTACCTGCTCTGAAGGAGCCTAAATTTGAAAACGAAGATGGGACAGACTATCGGAGAGAAGAGCATAGTCCATGAGCATCAAATGGCAGAGAGAGGTCAACAAAGATAAGGAAGGACTGAGAAAAGGTCATCAGATTTGGTAATGAAGAAATCATTGGTAACTTTGTAGAGAGTGGTTTTCATTAAATGATAAGGTCTGGAGCCAATTTGTAGAGGGTTGAGGAGTGAGAGGAGAGGAAGCTTAGGTGATGAGATTAAACTGGTTTTTTTTTTTTAAGGACTTTGTGAAAGGGAGAAGAAATGTAAGATAGTAACTTGAGGCTATGGTAGGCCTCAGTGAGAGTTTGAAATAAATATAAAGTGAAAACAAGGTAATTTTGAGAGGAAGAAGGTACTAGCAATTGGAGGTGGCATTGGGGAGGGATGGAATGTAGAACCACAAAGTCCTCATTCAGGAGATGAGATTTGAACTTAACTTTGAAGGAAGTTAGAAATTCTAAGAGATTGAGGTAAAGAAAGAATACAGTCCAGCCTCCTTAGAGGCACAGAGATGGGAAATGTACTGTCATGTGTGAAGAACAAGAAAGCCAGTTTGGTTGGATTATAGAGTATATAAAAGGGACTAATGTATAATGAGCCTGGGAGGAAAAGCAGAATGCGGCCAGGGTGTCAAGGGCTTCAGCTGCAAAAGAGAGAAATTTATATCTGATCCTAATGCTACTAGTGAGCCACCGGAGTTCATTGGGAAGGAGAGTGCCATTAACTGATCTGTGGTTTAGGAATACCACTTTGACAATTTGTGTGAAAGCTAGATTAGAGGAGGAAGTGGTTTCGGTCTCAACGACTAATCTGAAGGCCATTGCAATTATCTAGATTAGAGGTGATGAAGGCTTGAACCACTGTGATGGTCATGTATGACTGGAGAAGAAGCAAAGGAGAGACATGCTCTACCACCAAACATAGATTAGAGAAATGCTCTAAGTTGAAAGGCCAGGGAAAGTTGAACGTCAGCTCGTTATCCCCTCTTCCTCATCTTATACCATTCAGATGACTTTTGCCACTATTTCCTCCTTCACATGGCAAACACCTCCACCTACGTAAATAATACCATTCCATCCTCTCCTCTGACAGATTGCTCCCTCTGTCATCTCTACTCTCTAGATCTTCTTCAATCCTCCTTGGTACTCTCTCTCTTTAGGTTTTTGGGACACTATTCTTTCTCCTACCCACCTGAATGATCCTTCTCAGCCTCCTTTGCCAGATCTTTATCCAGGTCACACCCTCTAACCATAGGTGTCTCACAGGGCTCTATCCTAGACCATGCTATCTCTCTATATTCTATTTCACTTGATGATCTCATCAGCTCCCATGGATTTAGTTATCATTTCTAAGCTGATGATTCTCAAATCTACCTACCCCACCTTAGTCTCTCTGCTGGTCTCCAACTGCTTTTCACACATCTCAAACTGGATGTATAGTAGACATTTTAAACTCTATATACCCAAAACTCATTTCATTATCTTTCTGCATAAACTCTCCCTCCTTCCAAAGTTACCTATCACTGCTAAGAGCATCTTCCTCTTCCCAGTCCCCTAGGCTTACAACCCAGATGTTATCCTCACCTCCTCATTAGCTCTCATCCTTCCATATCCAATCTGTTGCCAAAGCCTGTTGATTTCACCTGTGCAACATCTGTTGAATATGCCCTCTTCTCTCTTCTGATACTGCCTCCATCCTAGTACAGGCCCTCATAACCTCATGCTTGGAATACTGCCAGAGCCTGCTGATAGAACTGATGAGGGCACAGTCTCTGGGAACCCCTTGAACCCTTGAACTCTCCTTGAATCTTCCCACTCTACCTGGCCTTGGCCTGAGGCTATAACCATTAAGCCCAAATGCCTACCTTGCCCAGTCCTCTATTGTCCAGCTGTTTCTCACCCTTAATCTTGTCTTCCCAACGACCTCCCGCCCTTAATCCTATTTCCCATCCTTAAACCTGATCAAAATATCTATACCCTAGCTCTGCTACCCCAGCCCTTTATGGGTTGTCATTTCCATATAGCCTTCAGCTATTTCCCCCACCCGGGAGTCTGACCTGATCCCAGTCCTTTCAGGCTCCTCCTTAGACTCCTCCTTAAGTCCTTCCCTAGACCCCTCCTCTGGCCACCCCAGACCACCCCTCAATCCCTCCCACAACCTTTGTGTATATAATCTCCATCTTGCCTCCATGAAGGTGGTCAGATCCAATCTAGCTCAGATTGGTCTGGCCCACTTTCCTTACAGGCGTCGCAAGGGATGGGATCTCTGGGGGCAGGCCTATGTGGCTAACTCTTAATAAACTTTCTTTTCCCTTGGCTGAGAAGGCTTGAGTCGAATTCTTTCGGCAGGACCCGGTGTTTCTGTACTTTGGGGTGTCGAGCACCTCTCACCCCAAACCCTCATCAGAACTACCTACCACAAGTTTCTCCCCACTCCAATCCATCCTCCATTCAGTCAGTAAAGTGATTTTCCTAAAGTGCAAATCCTACCAAGTCACTCCTTACTCAATAAACTGCAGTAGCTCCCTGTCCCATTTCACTCTGGAGTTCATAGATTGCACCACAATAGATCCCTGCCCAAGCACCACTTAATGGCTATATTTTGGGCCCTCCTGGCTCAGAGTGAATATCAATAGCAATGGTTTCTCCTTTCACCATCAATCCTAAGGATTTTCCCCTCCCAGTATGATTTTTTTTTTTTAATTAAAGGGGCTTAACCCTTAACTCACTTCTTTAAGAGGCCTATTCACTGAATGGGCATTACCTCACTGAAAAGGAAGGGCCAGGGTCTCCCATTGCATCCTGAGCCATCTCCAGTAGTCCTGATGAATATCTGGCCACTGGACCCAGATGGCTCTGGAGGAGAAAGTGAGGCTGGTGACCTTGCACAGCCCTCCCTCACTGAAAGCAAAGTCAACTGCAAGTCATGTCATCATTTCCCTGATGTCATGGTCCTCTTCGAAAACAAAGGACAAACACAAAGCATCACATACTCTCCAATCCAATGACACTGGCCTCCTTGCTAGCCCACAAATAAAACTCTGCTCCAGACATTTTCTCTGGCCATCCTCCATGCCTGGAACACTCTCCCTCCTCTTCTCCACCCCTAGCTTCCTTCAAGTTCCGACTAAAATCCCACCTTCAAGAGGAAACCTCTCCCAACCTAACCCCTCTTAATTCTAGTGCCTTCTTTCTGTTAATCCTTTCCTTTTTGTCTTATATATAGTTTGTTTGTATATATTTGTTTACTTGTTGTCTCCTTCATTAGATTGTGAGCTCCTTAAGAGCAGAGACTTCATTTGCCTCTTTTTGCATCCCCAGTGCTTGGCACAATGCCTGGCACATAATGGTTGCTTCATAAATGCTTACTGATTGACTAACTGTTAGGGAAACTCTTTGTATTCATGTACTCTACATCCAATTATTCAAGCCATTCAGAGAGACTATTCCTGTAGGTGCCCGTAGACTAGAATATTTTTGATCCAGAAAAGATTAGAGAGATAGATTGTCTCTGTCAATTCTTTGCTTCTTTATCCAAGATTCAAATTTAAGGAAACTAGTAAAATTCTTTTTGGCCAAGAGCTGATCTCAAAGTTTAAATCAATTCCTAATCTGTCTTTAATCCATTAAGCCGGTACCCAGAAATATCACTCATAAGCCAGTATAAACAGGAGAGTCCCCTATTTATTCCTCCAAAGGAGCTAGCTGCTATTGCAACTCCACCAAGTTAAAGGCAGTTTTAACTAAAACACAGCTACCTACTTCAATTCAAACCATCAGCTGGTGTTTATTAAGCACCTAGTACATGACGAAACATAAAACAGGGTTAGAGAACTGGTCTTTGAAAAAAAAAAAGCAGATTTGAGTGTGAGCCTGACATGACATACTGACTGGGTGACCCTGGACGTGTGTGTGTGTGTGTGTGTGTACATACATACATATGTATGTAAACATGTGTATATATACGTATATAGAAGTATGTGATAATATGCAACATGTAATTCTCTGGCTGGAGCAGCTTGAGTTTGTCGTCTTTAGTTTCTTGGATCTTTTAGGCATCAGAAAGAAGAAGAGAATGTAGTGTTCATTTGGACCCTGTGCATGTGATGTAAAGGAAATTTTCTGACATTGCTCTGACACCTGGCTGAAAGTAGTTCATTTTTAAAAAGTCACCTTCTTTTGGGGGTGACATCCATGAGATACACCAAATTGCCAGAAATTAACAAGAGAAGAAGAAATGGGGTGTTTGTGTGCTGACTAGGGACACAGTAGGAATTCACAGCCCTATCCTGGACCAGTCCATGAATACATCTGACCTCAAATGCTACTGATTAGGAAGACCATTTATCTAACTTGGCAGTTATAAGGTGGGAATCAGTCATCATCCACATAGGGGAGACCTACAGCTCTATGAAATGATTCTTTCCTTCCCTTTCTCCTTGAAGATATGAGACCAAATAATGTTTGGCACAAGACCTTCAGGTGTTCTTGCCTCTATGATGACAGTGAAAGGCAAAACACAGAAGAGAAGAGTTAGAATGGTTGAGATTCTAGACGGAGCTCAGAAATCAAACCCTGTGCCTTTTACTTTTCACTTCCCTTCAAAAGATAAACTTTAATCTGTATATGAGTGAGTGATCCTTCCAGGATCATATTGATGTTAGGAACCAGATTTGGATCCTTTAGGACAGGTTGGGGGACACAATCCAAGTAAAATGTAAATTTTGATGGTGTTCATCATGATCTTAGATAGAAACCCAATGTGTCACTAAAAGGGGAAAGTGAATTAAACATGACGATCAAAAGGATCCCAACTATGCATCAGCAGAAAGACTTAAAAGGGTCTAAGCACTTCTACTTACTGTTCACAAATGCAAAGTTACTCAAGCTAGTAGCTCATGGCTTGGAGCACCTGCTGGCCTTCTCAACTATTACGCCTTTAGGAGCTTTCTAGTCACATCTGTTAGTGCAAATATTAAGTAGTTGCCCTTGTGTGTAGGAGGTGGAAGTGGGAGTGGAGGATTGGGGAAACAAGCACTTTTACATGAAAAAATAATATTTCATATTTATATGTGCGTATATGTGTTGTACAAGCTAAGTTACCTACCTTGGTAGATATATAGCTATACCAATCTATATATAAGTTCATATATATGAATATGTATCAATAAATTCAAACCAAATATATGTAGATATGATATAGCTAGATACATACTCAACTAAAACTTATTAAGCACCTACTATGTATAACTGTGTTAGGTGCTGGGGATAGAAGTACAAAGAATGAAGCAATCCTTGTTCACAATTGAACTTATATCTATAGATACATACATATTTATATGTACATATACACACAGGCATGCATACATGTATGTATTCTTACTCTGGTAGAATTTAATGTACATGGAATATGTCTAGATCAAATATATACAGATGATCATATTTAAGTATGTCTATGTAGCTACAGGTCTGGACCAAATATGTATATATACACACATATGTACATGTATACACACATATGTATACATGTACACATGCACATATTTGGTCCAGACCTGTAGCTACATATGCATATTTAAATGCAATCATCTGCATCTATGTAGTCTAGACATATAATTGCATTCTCCATGTACATTAAATTCTACCAGGGAAAACAACATGCAGGCATGTACATACATAAAAAGAAATACATTTGTGAAATAATTTTTGAAGGGGAAGGCACTAGTAGCTGGGGAAATCAGGAAAGGCTTCATGTGGAAAGAAGCAGTTAAGGAGCAAAGTGACACAGTGAATAGAGTGCTGGACTTGGAGTCAGAAAGACCCGAGTGAACATCCTGCTTCAGATACTTACTAGCTATGTGAACCTGGGTAAGTCACTTTACCTCTATTCACCTCAGTTTTCTTATATGAAAAATGGGCATAATAATACCACCTACCTCCCAGAGTCACTGTGAGGATAAAATATTTACATAGCACTTCCTATATCTTAAAGCATTTTATAAATGCTAGCTGTTAGTATTATCTTAATTAAGGAAAACTAGGAATTCTAAGAGTTGAATATAAGGTACAAGTGCATTCCAGGCACAGGGAAGAGACTGTGCAATGGCATGTGGATGGGAGGTGGAACTTTATGTCTGAGGAATGCGTATGAATCAAATGGCCCATTTGACTGGATCAAAGAGTGTATGAATGGGAATAATACATAGTTAAGGCTGGAAAGATACAGTGAGCCAGGTCACAAATGGCCATAAGTGAAAAACAAAGGAGCTTGTAGTTTGCCTTAGAGGTAATAAAGAACTGCTTGAGTTTACTGAGCTCAGGAATAATGTGGTTACCACCTAGCGAAAACCCAGGGTAATCAGAGTATCCAGGAGAGGAGGCTGGTCACGTGTGCCAAATGCCATAGAGGTCATGATGAATAAAAGCTAAGAAAAGACCATCTGATTTGGCAATTAAGAAATCATTGGTACATTTGATGAAAGTGGTTAAAATTAAGTAATGAAGTCAGACGTCAAAGTAAGGAAAATAAAAATAGTGAGAATAGACAGTTATTTCAAGGAGTTTAACTGTAAAAGGGAGGAGAGATAGCTTGACTCTATATAATCATAGAGTCAACTTAGGGGATTTTTTAAGGGTGGAGGAGACTTGTGTCTCCTTAGCACAATGCCTGGAACATAGTAGGCCCCTAATAAATGTTTTTGATTGAATAATTGTGCATATTTATAAATAGCAGGGAAGGAATCAATAGATAAGAAGAGATTGAAAATTGGAAGGGAAATAGGGTGATTGTAGGGCAATCTACTGAAGGGCGTGGGATCAAGGTTACATGTAAGTGGACAGACCTTGCCAATGAATACAGTCATCTTTTCATTAGATAGTAAAGAAGGAGAGAATGTGGGATGCACTATGTGGTTTTGATATATAAAGAAAAGTGGGAAAGAAGGAGCTTATAGCCCATGGCTTTGATTTCTTAGAAAGATCTAAGCGAGGGTCTCAACTGTGAGGGAGAAGAGGAGGAGGGGTGGTGTTGGAGGCCTGAGAAGATTACATGAGTGAGTTATCCATCGCAATTTGTATTTTATTTTTCTTGCTGAACAGCAAATCTAAAAGCTACCAACAATGTGGTTGGACCATAGAGAGACCAGCAATAGAGGAAAGTGTCCAAATTGGTGTGTCTGACTGAATCCCAGAGCCAAATCAAAATATTTGGGGGAAACCATTTTTTATTTTATATGTCATATTTTCCCCCTACTCATTAGTTTAGATAATTACAAATAATCTGCACTTTACTTTGTTTATATATAGCTAGCTAGATAACTTGGAAGGGCACGAGGTGGACTTTGAAATAGAGTGAAGGGACAATCCCTGAGCAACAGAATTCTTGTCACTGAAGGAGCAGATTTTGAAAGGGTAATGCTAAAGTTTTGAAATACATTTCACCGAGACTGTTTCAAAGGAATTAGGGGGCTTATCTCTGACATACAGGAAGGCCAAAACACAATTCAAAGAATGGAGGATGCTATGAGTATGTGTGTACTTTTTTTCTCAAAAGCAATGGCTTTAAAGAAGTCTCTATCCTTTTCCTGAGTCTGATACAGAAGGTAATTCAATGAACTGAAGGATATAGTTCCCATAGAAACGAAATAGGTTACAAATCCGAATGAACATAAATGAAATCTAAATACACTTAGCAAAGTATTCACTCTTTTAGTCACAATACAGTGAAACTGCATCCTAAATGCTTCACAAATACTAAAATTAGATATAACCCTATGACCCCAAGACAGCAACCATAAAAATACCACAAACTCAAAGTTATGATGAATTTGAAAGTTGGTATTGATATAAATATTTTAAAATTTCCCACATATAAAGGGGGATTGACAAAAAGAAATTGTTCCTGTCTCCCTGTTTTTAGTAAAGACCATGCTCCAATTATTACTTCAATAAAACTTGTATATCATTGTTTTCCATGAAAAGAACTTAGCAACCTTCCTGGACTATAAATCTTATTGTCTTAGCTAATACAGTCAGGAAATCCTTCATAATGTGATTTCCCTCTATCACACCTGTTGCAATATAAACTTATTTTGTCCTTGGCAAAAAAAACAAAACAAAACAAACAAGAAGGAAACTCATTGCCTTCCTTCTATCCCAGGGAGCAATCTTTTTGAAGCCAACACTGCTTGGGGGTATCACCAAGTAATATTGGTGGACTTCAATTACAGGTAAAGAAACAGGCAAGAAAAGGTCAGAAGAAAAAAAAGTCAATAGAAAGAGGAAGAAGAAAGAGAAGAGGAAAAAACCAGTATCCTCAAATAGGGGCAGAAGACAAGCACAACAGTGCCTAGCTTTACTGTCTCTACATATAGAAAGACATATTCTCCAGACTAAATTGCCATGATTCTTTTGATCTTTTGGGTTTGTTTCCATCATACTATAACTTCCTGCAAGTTACACTAAAAATAAAGTCTCAATATGGAGAGAATAATGGAAATATTATTGCATAGTTACTATTAGTCTAACCTACCTGTTATTAGATGGTATGGCATAGTAGAGAGAGAACTATCGTTGGAAGTTAGGAAAACCTGGGGTCAAATCTCACCTCTGACTGCCTTAATGACCCTCTCAGTGCCCTCAAGAAACTCTCTAAGATTGTAAGTTACGGAACAGTTGTCAGTCTGCTTTGGTGGGGGGAGTTTCCATGTTAAGAGTTCCCTACCCAGCTGAAATCATGGATCTGAATTGCTCTCTCCTCCTCCTCTTCCTCCTTCTACCGCAACATCATCTTGCTTTGCTCCACTTTGTTCCAAACTCTAATGTCTTATATCTAGTATATGACGCCGAGGTATTTTCTGACCAAACTAACACAAGTATGGTCAGTCCTTTCTTTTTTTAACTTGATCTCTAATCATTTTTCAAATGTTTAGGCAAAGAATCTGGTTTTCTTAATGAGAAGGAACTGTCACTGAGATAAGGAAGACTGGCTGCATCACAGAAAAATTTCACCTTTAGTGAATGTGCCATCTTAGAAGAGATCACCTTCCTATCCTTGTAAGGTATCATTCAGTATAGTTTGATATTTCCTCTTGAAGCAAACCTATCATTTTAAAAGGGATAGAGATAGAGGGAGGAAAAAAGCACTTATTAAGCACCTACTATGTTCTAGGCACTATGCTAAGTGATCATAAATATCTAATTTGATCCTCACAACTACCCTAGGAGGTAGGTGTTTTTCTTATCTCTATTTCACAATTGAGGAAACTGATACAGATAAAGGTTAAGTGACTTGTCAAGGATCACGCAGCTAATAAGTATCTGGGGGATTTAAACTTGGGTGTTACTGACTCCAGATAGAGCACTCTTGCTGCCAGGGAAATAAATAGATGTAAACAATCAAGCCTTTGTATGTGTGTGAGTGTGTGTGTGTGTGTGTGTGTGTGCACATGCATGCATACCTGTCTAAATGGATACCTGGAGCAAATAATGTTTTGTTAGCAAACCATAGTGTCAAGATAAACACTTACCAATACTACTCACACATGTTTCAAAGTACCCATGTATTTATGGTAGTGTTAAGAGTAAGTAGCATACAGTTGACTGAGATTTAGGAGACCTAGGTTAAAGTCCCTGCTCTGGTACTGATTGCCTGTCTGCTCCTGGGCAAATCATACCCTTTCAGAAAATTTCTATTTAAAACTGCTAATACTGGTTTGGACAGACAAGAGAAATAAAAGAGCAGATAGGAAAACTCATCAACTTAGAAGAACCAAGGATCTAAAGAAAGCCCAAGGTAATATGAATACTTGTTTTACTCTTGGGAAGTCTCTTTTTCATATGTTTTCCCTTTCATTGATTTGTTCTTGACCACCATCATCAATAAACATTTATTAAACATCTGTTTGTAATGAAGTGGCTACTACATCCCTCTACAAATGGCCTAGCCTAAAAGCTCTCCATGATATGGAGCTGATGATGGATTCTCAAAAGCTGTCAGTGGAGTATAAACTCCACTGAAAACTGGAAGATTTTACCAATTGGAAAGGATTTGAGTATAGTCTCAGTGACAGACTGTGTTTTCAGCATGAGGATAACCTTGCTAATTCTGGTGAAGAGACATCACCAATAGAATGGTTACTTAATGTGTCATCTTTGGACTGTATCAACTCATTGTAAAAAGGAAAATGTAAAATGGTTCTAAATGTCCCGTGCAATTCTTTTCCATCTCCTCAGTAATGGTGACAGAAATGGGGCTGAAAGTATTAAGAATTACATAGGTTTTGATATAAAAAATGAGTGCTTAGCCCAGTGACCAATGCATGTCAGTCACTTAAATGTTAATTGATTAAAAACATTAATTACTGGTGTTTTAATTGTTAGCACTTTAAATGAGATCCCTATCCAACGACCAATAAATTGGCATTATTTGCATATAAGAACTATACCAATATCTACATTCTTGCTATAAATGAAAGTAGAAGATAAAGAAAGTAGCAGGTGAATAGAAGAATGTCTCGCAAGTTCTCCTTGAAAAAGAAAATAAAGGAATTTGTGTGATTGGTGCATCTCAAGACAAAAAGACAGCTGACTTCATGACACTTAATTATCTTGCCTTTCAGTTTTCATGATGAGAATCACCCAAAAGATTACCAAGAAAATAACTGTAATTGATGCACTAACTGTTGCAGAGGATAAGGGGATAGCATTTTAAGAAGATCTTAATAATCTAAGACAACATGTAATTTAATACTTGATTAGTTTTCGAAGAGGACCAATGACATCAAAGTTGTCATCAATAACATCAGTGATATCTCAATTTAGCCATGAATTGGATTTAAGTGAGTCAGACCTTCACAGAGTGGTTAGCCTCAATCTCTCTTCCAGCTTCGTGAAAGTCCAGCGGCAAGACAAAAGTCAGGATGACTAGCAATGGCCTGGGAGGCAATGGCTGAACTTGGCATCTTCAATATTTGGCCAAGCTCTAAGTGTTCCACAGTGCCTGCTTCAGCCATCTTTATGGCCATTGGAACTAATTGTTGTCATCCACCCATTCTATCAGGGAGAAGTCTTCATATGTTTGGGGTAAACATTCCCCTAACTCACCAATAGATTTGAGATCTGTCAGCTACCCTCAAATTAGTATAGCCCATCTGCTGAAATGGTTATTCTGGGGTGTGGTCACTTCAAAATAAAGAAAAGGATAGTGGAAAAGATAGTGGAAAAATTAATTTAAAATTTTTTTAAAGAAAAAGTTTTGTAAACTACGGAGACATATTATGCACATATATATACCACAAAAACTTTTCAAGAAATAAGGCACTCGACACAAACATGAGTGCATAACAAAAAAAAAAAATCTAGTGTAATAAATGTTGACAGAAAATTATTAGTAATTGATAAGAAAATTATTTCTGAAACATCTATGAATGTGCAGTCGGACTATTGATTTATAAGAACACAAATCAGCATCAACATCAGTTTAGAAGAAAGGATAATGATCAAAAGATGATATACTCTGAAATTATGTAAACTAAAGCCTGACCTATTCAATCCAACTGTTAATGCTGGGATTAAAGATGGGAAATGGAATAAAGAGAAGATGCTGACATGAACTAGCAATATCTTTGGAAATTTAACTGAAGTCAATGAATCACTACAAAAGGAGGACAAAAGAGCCAAGAAACTACTTTAAACAACAAATCCTTTATATCTTGGAGAGACATATGTCGAGTGATGTAAGAGGTTTGAAGCTTATTACCAAGAGCATGAATGACAAAAAATTTCGTACATAAGATATGTTATTAGAAAAGACTGATATTCTATTAAAAATGAAGACAGATGGACAAACTGTGTGTTTTACTGTTACCCCTATAATCAGTCTGTCAATGAATACATATTTTTTTCAATTCAACACTCAATTATGATGAGCATACTCATTTATTAGAGGTATGCTCATTTGTTAAACTTATGTAAGACCCTGGACTAGATGTCAGCAATATAGAATCTGAGATATACAGAAGCTGAGAATAGGAAGGGACCTCAACAGCCTCAGAATACTGCTGGACTTAGAGTCAGGAAGACATGAATTCAAATCTTGCCTCAGACACTTACTAACTAGGTGATATTGGGCAAGTTGCTTCAACCTCCATGAACTTCAGTTTCCTCTTCTATGAAATGAAGGCCTCTAACTTTCTTTTCCTACTCTGAATCTATGATCCATCTAGTCCAGTGGGTTTTTTTTTCATGGATTTTTTTACTTTGATTAATGTTTATTTTCATATTACAAACATTTACAGATTACTCCCACTTAATGAGGCAGAGCACTTATAAGAAAGTAAGATGGTTAAGTAAAATAAGTAATATAGTGAGCTCATCTAAAAGTGCATGCAACTTCTCACTTTTGTAGCACCCCCTCACCTCTCTATTTTTTTTGATGAACAAATATCTATTTTCTCTACCTCCTACCCTCCAACCCACTTTAAAAAAAAAGAAATTTAATGTAACAAATATGCACAACATATTCAAATATGCAAAACAAATCCATTTCAGGAACTGTGCTAAGTGCTAGGATATAATACAAGTCATTCCCCGATTGAGAAATGGTCAAAAGATATGAACAGGCACTTTTCAGATGAAAAAATTAAAGATAACTATAGGCATATGAAAAAATGTTCTAAATCACTATTGATTAGAAAAATGCAAATCAAAACAACTCCTAGGTACCACATCTCTCCTGTCAGATTGGCTAACATGACAAAACAGTATAATGATAAATGCCCAAGGAGCTATAAAAATGTGCATACCCTTTGACTCAGCAATACCACTTCTAGGGCTATATCCCAAAGAGATCAGACAAGGGGGAAGGGGACCTGCATGTACAAAAATGTTTATAGCAACTCTTTTTATAGTGGCAAAGAATTGGAAATCAAGGGGATACCCATCAATTGGGGAATGGCTAAACAAATTGTGGTATATGAATGTAATGGAATATTATTGTGCTATAAGAAATGAGGAGCAGATGGACTTCATTACAATGTGGAACGACCTATATGAACTGACGCTGAGTGAGGGGAGCAGAGCCAGGAGATCAATATGCTATGATTACAGACACATGTTATCTGTAAGTACTAACTTTGATAGACTCGACTCCTTTTTCCAACTCAAGGTTCAAAGCCTTGTGATGGAAAAACCTATGCACATCCAGAGAAAGAATTATGGTGTACCAATGCAGACGGAGGCAAACTATTTGCTCTCTTTTTTTTCCTTCTTTTTTGGTTTCATTTCTCTGTTCTCATGATTCATTCTATTGGTGGTAATTCTTCTTTACAATTGGACTATTATGTAAATAAATTCAATTCGAAGGGAAATATAGAACCTACATTGGATTACATGCCGTCTTGGGGGCAAGGGAGTGGAGAGGGAGGGAGAGAAATTTTGGAACCCAAAAAAGCTGTGGAACTGAATGTTGTAAACCAAAAAATAAATAAATAAATAAATATATATATATGTATGTATATATATATATATATAATAAAACAATCCCTACTCACAAGAAGCTTCTATTCCAATGAGGGAGACAAGAAGTAGATTTATAAGTGTATACAACACAAAAACTTAGTGAAGTACTATATACGCGTAAGTAGTTAAATATAACAAAAAAGACCAAAAGAAAGCCTCTGACACATTTGGCGGACCCCCTAAGGAGGACCGTGCAAGACTATGGACAAGAATTGCACAAGAGGAGAGGGTATTATTGAATTGTAATCTTCAAAGCTGGCAACAGGAACCACCACAATAAAATCAGAGATCCACTCAAGGGTTGAATTCTAGACACTGTGAAAAACAGCCACACCTTAGAATCAAGACAATCATGTAGAAGAAAAGATATGTGTAGTACTTGCAAGAATAAGTTTCTTTATCTACATTAAAGTTACCAAAATATCATCTGATTAGATCATTATTTCCTCCACTCTTCTTCTTCTATTCCATTTTTACTTGGTGATCTTATCAGCTCCCATGATTCAATTAGTATCGCTAAGTAGATGACTCAAATCTCATTATTCAGCCCTAATCTCTCTTCTGACTTCCAGTCTCACAATTTCATCCGGCTATTGAACATCTCAAACTAGATGTCCCCTAGACATGTGAAAACGCAACATATTAAAAAGATGAACTCACTATCTTTCCCTCAAAATCTCTCCCCCCTTCCTATCTTCTTTCTTACTATTGAGTGCACCACCATCTTTCCAATCACCCAAGTTTGCAACTAAAGTGTCATCCTCAATTCCTTACTTTCTCAATCCCCATATTCAACATGTTGCAAATCCTATTAATTCTACCTTAGCAACATCTCTTCACTACATCCCCTTGTCTCCTCTGACACTGACACAACCCCACCGAAGATTGTCATAACCTCATGCCCGGACTGTTGCAATAGCCTTGTGATTGGTCTCCCTGCCTCATTTCCCCCCACTCCAATCCATCCTTCACTCTGTTATCCAAGTGATCTTCTTAAAGGATAGTCTGACCATGTCACCCCCTCCCAACCACCAACCCCTCAAATGCCCGTTCAATAAGCTCCAGGGTCATTTCCTGTAGGATCAAATACAAAATCCTGTGTGACCTTCAAAGCCCTTCATAACCTAGCCTCTCACTCACCCTTCCACCTTTCAAATTTAACAACTTATACCTCCCACTACCACCTCCACACCCACCACATAATCTTCAATCCAGTGATCCCTGACCTCTTGTTCCTCATGCAAGACATTGGCTCTTGTGAATCTGTTCATTTTCGCTGCTGCATCTCAAGTCTGGAATGTTCTCCCTCCTCTTCTCTACCTTCCTTCATTCACATCCCAACTAAAACCAAAAACAAAAAACTTTTTCAAAGAAGGTTTTCTCCTGTAATTTTCCTTGAGATTATCTCCAATTTGTCCTATCTCTTGGTTGTATACTCTCTTTGAGTGAGATTATAAACTCCTTGCCAGGAGAGGCTATTTTTACCTTTCCTTCAAATCCACAGCACAGTGCCTGGCATACAGTAGGTACTTAATAAGTGCTAGTTAACTTGACTTGTCAATTTGAAGACTAAATCATTTATATTTCCTGCCATTTACCCCAAAAGAAAGTTGGCCTATGCTCCCTTTTCAAGATTGAGGAAAAAAATTTAAAGTTTTAAAAACAAATTCTAACAATGCATATGAGAGGAACAGCCATTAACTGAGGCCACAATATGATGTTCAAAGACTTCTAGAATGAGAAATGCTCTCCATCAATTGAAAATTAATATCTAGTGATTTGTTTGGTAAATCCTAGGGAAGTGTCTGAAGTACATAGAGCTAAAATGACTTGCCCAAGGTCACATAATTGTTGAAGGATCATAGGTAAACCTAGGTTTTCCAGACTCCAATCCCAGCATTACCAACCACAATATCCTGCCTCTAATACAGATCATAATTACCACAACTAAATGCACAAGTAACATAATCTGTGACAAAACTTATCAGAAAGGGAGGCCAGGTTATCCTATTTTCAAGGCAAATTTGCTCTCTGGCAGAAAAACTAGAGTACCCTGTATTTTAATTACTTTTCAAATTCTAACCTCTCTAAAAATATTATGGACAAATGCTTTTCACAAAGTATTAACTCACAAATTTTTAAAAAGCTTTCATTATAATAGATTTTTTAATCTATTCTTTGGCTTCAAAAATTAAATCGAAAAACTATAAGATTAATTGGATCTTTCACATGGAGACTTCATGGAAGCTATTGCTGCTTTTAACACATAGAAGGTATACCTAACGAGAGGCTTAAATTTTTTTGACACACATTAAGAAAAATCCTATTATCTCACTATGGAATACATGAGAAAAATCAGTGTTGTTTGCTATCTCTGTTATAAAGAAAGACTTATGAATTCATGTTGGTTAAGTACTTTATGATCAATGAATAATGAAGAGCTACAGAAATTAGCTCCATAAAGCTAGTGGCTATAACTGTTTGTTCGATTGAATATCAAAAGGGTTTTCTATTAACATAGAACAGAAGAACCATGCAAAATAGCCAAATGATCTCCTATGCACTCTAAGCATTACCAAGTATCTGGATGGATGTGCAAATGCAAATAGTGCACAGTTATCCCTTCTACATCACAACTTTCACCATCGCAGTTTCAATAGATCGAGGGTTGGCGTAAGAAATTGAATGAAAATTTTTTGGAAGTTTTGCTGAAGCCACAGACAACACACAAACGCCAGTAGATGACACAGAAAAGGTTTAGAAACTCAGGAATGCAAAAAAAGATATATGTATAGTGTTACATATAATATCAACATATTTTATCTTTTAATACCACAATAATTCAGATTTCTTCTCTGGTACAAAGGGAGGGCCAAAAAATTTTAAACAGTTTATCTAGGTGACAGAGGTGCTGCACCCCTTACCCCTGCAACGTGGAAGGGATAACTGTACATTTGATATAATATACATATTGCATGGTGGTAGAATGGATCAAGGCCAGGCCTCAAATGAAGGAAGAGCTGTGTCCTGGGTGCTTACCCAGCAGAGTCTTTCCCATCCTTCTTTGTATCTCCTGGCCCATAGTAAGCACATAATAAATGTTTGTTACCTGACTGGGAATTGATATGTCAGTGTAAACACAGGTCCAGCCCTGCCTCCAGACTCAAATATTTATGTCTGCATGTGTTTCTGTGTGTGAAGAATCTTCATGGGTACTCCTTTCAACTGTGCTAGGTGCTAGGTCTGTAAAGGTAAAAAGCAAATCCAAGACATTATGTTCATTAGGGATCTATGTAAAACCTCAGGTTCAAAAGTTTGGTTTCAAAAGTACGAGGGGTCATATAGCTAGTAAGTGTCTGAAGCCAGATTTGAACTCAGAAAGATGAGTCTTCCTAACTCCAATCATGACACTCTATCCACTGTGCCATCTAACTGCCTTGCAAGTTCGATATAAGTCAATTGTATGAGATGACAACCACAAAAGCTAATGCAGTCTCGGGGTGCATGAAGAGACATATAGCTGGGGCACCTAGGTGGCCCAGTGAATAGTGCACTGGCCCTGGAGTGAGAGGGACCTGAGTTCAAATCCAACCTCATTCCCTTGACACTTACTAGCTGTGTGACCCTGGGCACCCATTTCCACTCCATTTCTTCACAGAGAGAGAGAGAGAGAGAGAGAGAGAGAGAGAGAGAGAGAGAGAGGGAGAGAGAGAGAGCTTTCCAGGGATAAAGAGATAAAAATCTTGCCATATTCTACCTTGGATAGACTATGTCTGGATTATTGTGCTCAGATGCATGCCACAGTTTTAAAAAGACATTTATCATCTTGAGAACCACCAGGATATTGAAGAACTTTGAGCCTATACCAGATGAGTTGCAGTTGCAGGATTGGGGTATATGTAGCCTGGAGAAGAGAAAACTAAGGAGAGGACAGTTTTGTGAGGGAAGCATCTACCAGGCTCAAGAATCTGAAGAGCTGTTGAACTGTCATGTAGAAGAGTCATACCTGTTCTATTTAGCCTTTGAGGACAGAACTCAGAATAATGAGTGGAAGCTGGAAAGAGACAAATTTGTTCTTTATTTCAGGAAAAACAAAAAACAAGAAGCAAAAACCTCCTTAACAACTATCACCATGCATAAGTCAATTGCATGGCCTTGGGAGGCACTAGGTTCCCCAACCTGGAGGTCTTCAAATGAAGGTCGGATGATAACTTTCAGTATGTGTAGTGGATATTCATTTTCAGGTATGTGTCAATATATGAAGTTTGCTGAGATCCCTTCTGTCTAGGAAATTCTGTGATTCTGTTGTAACGTTAGGGAGTATAAATCCCCAACCAGAATGTAATCACCAAAGGTCCAGACAACTTGATTGAATCAATCAATCAAGATTATTACCCAAGTATGGACAAAACTTTGGTCAATTTGAGAGAATTCAAGTGCTTTGACTATCGCATAAAGACAGATAAAATCAACTTGTAATTGGCTGAAATAATTGGATACACCTCTGGACCTACTGATAAAACTACCAGCCAGACTGCAGTTATGAAGGCTTGTCTTTGTCTTGTGGAAGAATTCCAGCTAAACCCGTGAAAGGAAAAAGGAAAATTCTTGGAGGAAGAAAAGTCTCTGTCTCTGTCTCTGTCTCTGTCTCTGTCTCTCTCTCTCTCTCTCTCTCTCTCTCTCTCCTCACCTCTCCTCCCTTCTCTTCTCCTCTCCTCTCCCCCACTCCATATGTGTGTGTCTTTCTGTCTGTCTCTGTCTGTCTATCTCAGTTTCTGTCTCTCTGTCTCTCTCAAAATGTATGAATGAAAAGGAGATAGGCTGGTCATGTGGCAAGAGTAGAGAGTGGATATGTTCCATCATTACCTCCATAATGTTAAAAGAAAATCCATCTAGCAGGTTTGGTCAATCCTTTATTAATGCCTAAGTAAATATTTTAAAGCAGAAGGAGAGAGAGACAGAGAGAGAGAGAGAGAGACAGAGAGAGAGACAGAGAGAGAGACAGAGAGAGGGATGAGGACAGATTTCTCGTAGAGGTGATAGAACCTAAAGGGAGCTTTGAAGGAAGCTAAGATTCTGACACAGAAGGGAGGAGGAAGAGCATTTCTGACATGGGGGATGGCCTGTGCAAACACATAGGGCCTGGAGCTGAAACGTGGAGTAGGCCAGTTTGATTAAAACATGAAATGTGTAAAGGAGAATGATTTATGAAATCAAAATCAGATTGTAGAGATTAGGTACCAGGGTAAGAAGTTTGTGCTTTTAGCCTAGAAGAGATAGGGAAATTAAATGTCGAGTTCAGGAAAGAGCTCATAGGCCAGCTGGCTGGAAGGTAAAATGATACATGGAATAAATATTTTAAAGTTTGTGAGAGCCAGATTATGGAGACATCTAAATGCCAGTCTGAGGACTTGGGAACCATTTAAATTGCGAACCATTGAAGACTTTTGAGCAAAAGAGTCTGTACTGCGGAGGAGGTACTACACTGTGAACCAGTCTTTTGCCCTTAGAAGTATTAATTCATCAGCTGTATAGAGTAGAATATGTAGCTCAGCCCTTGGCCTTGTCAGCCACTGTTCACATGGTGATTTTTATGTCAAATTAACCTCCTTCAACATGTGAGAAAAGAGACTCCCACACCAAATGATCCTTTGAATGTGGGGGTGACTAGACACTAAGTACTTGCATGTTCTCAAAGGGTTGTCCTTCAAGGTGAGCTGACTAAAAGCAATGGCTTAGGTTGATACTTCCTTCTAGTGGATTCCCAGCATATATCGTTTGTGAGGAAGGTCCTTCAAACTCACTATCACCAGTCATCAATTTACAAAGAAGAAAGGAAGAGTCAGTTCAACCCATGTTTCACAGGGAAAGAGGAAAAAAAAAAACTAGGTGCCTTTGTTCTTGTTGATCTGGAACTTGGATCAAATACCACTTTCTCCTAAAAAGGCAATGATAGGGGATGATAGAGGACCTTAGGCCTTGTTAATGGGGACAAGAGAACAACACATATGGTTCTCTGCTTGACCCAAGGCTCTATGAAAAAGTGTTTCTGCTGATCAGGTGAAATGTACATTTAATTTAAGTAGAACAATTTGGTTTGTATTAAGCAATACTTTGATGAGAAAAAAAAAACACATACCCTTATGTGTATATGACTCATGGTGCTTTTAGATGACAAATAATTGATTATAAAACCAAAGCTATACTTCTGAGTTAAACATAAAACATCAGGTTCAACATTTTATGAAAGCAAATGTAGCATTAGGCTGATAATGAAGCAGAGAGTCTTCACACACATTTTTATAGCTTGGAGGCCCTCCTTTTTAGTAAATTCCATTTCTCTATTTTCATATTTTAAATTATTTCTTGATTAGTAATTCTCTTCAGGTGTTGCTCTTAAATTTTAAATACTATAATTTCAATTGCCACAGTGCCTGCTCCTGTCATTGAGAGATAATTACAATATGGGTTGAAATGTCAGTTCTCTCTACATGCAAATACTAATAATTTAGTTGATTTTAACCTGAGGACTTTGCCAATTTATAGCATCTTAGTTTTTTAGTTTAAATAGCATAGAGCGAAAAGCATTATCTCTTTACTGTGGAGTAATATTGTATAGGAATGGCTGAGGATTACTAGGGGAAAACTGGCACCAAGAGCACATGGAAGCCTATTTTGAAGATACTTCATCAATTTTCCTTCAGATAATAGATCTCTTTTTTTTTTCATTTTCCACC